>NW_024372147.1:13128533-13455302 GCF_014805655.1 Passer montanus
AGGGGGGGAGAGGGGTGGGGAGAATGAAAGAACCGAGTTAAGTTCCAGTTGTATTAATAAAATAATGCTAGTAGTAAAAATACTTGCTTTTGTGTCAGTGGTGGTAAATAATTCCTGCTGAAGTGTGCAATGGGAACTGGGTAAAACCAGTGATGGCCAAGTTAGAAAACATATTAGCCTTTATTTATGTTGAACTGTGATTGAAGTAATATGAACTAAAACAGTAATTAACTGGATTACATGGTCATAATTTCTATAGGTTTATTGATGTCTTAAAAAAAAAAAAAGCTTAGCTAAAAAGGACTTTTATAATGCATGGTTTCTTGAATTAAAAAATATGGCCAAATTTTAGGTTTGTGAGACATGGCAGTTACGAACTGGAAGACACATCATGGTGTCTTGTATGCATTGCAAAACAATGGTAATTACAGGAATATTCCTCTAACCACATGGAAATGAGTGGTCCCTGCAGCAAGGAACAGCCAAGTAGCCAAGTCTATCCTATGATTTATTAGGAGTTAACAATGCCAGAAGATGATCGGATCACTCGTATAATGCAGAAAGTTCCCATTGTATCAGAATGGAAGACTAGGTGAAATACGTATGTTGAAATCTAGAGCAGAGGCTTTGCAGATACTGAGATCTTGTGGAGAGAAGTGGTAGCCTGCAGTCTGATGACACCATAAATATGTGCCTATGGTTGGTTGAGCTCATGCACGAATGCCCTCTGCATGGGTGCTCAGCTTCCTGGACACCAGCCAGCTCCAGCTCAAAAGCATGTTTGTGAAGCCCAGCCCAGATCAGTCAGCCTCTGCATATAGCTTATTAGCTTGGGCGCAGTGTCACCCTAGCAAGGTCACAAGGGTTTTCAGTTTGGTGCTGGCTAGGGGCCCATTAGATTGGTGTGCGGGCAAAGAGAGCTCCTGTGTACTTTTTGTAGCTCCTTTATCCACATCCCATAAGAGCTTACGAGGATAAGCAGTAACACAGAGGTTAAGAAAAATGAACAGAATGCTCTGGAGCTCTTTTGAACAAAACTATTTTTATTAAGCAAGCTTGTATATTACTTGTGGGCTGGGTTATTAATACACTTTTAAAGGCCATGGAAAGGGAGGTTAAAGGATTTTACCTTAAGGCGGGCTGTGGCAGCCTTGTTCTGTGTAGGGCTTGCAGGCACACCGGACCTGCAGGACGGCTTTGCCCACTGGCAGCCCGCTGGCTGCTCAGTCAGCTGCAGAGCGGGCTGCTCCCGCGGGTGTCACTGCGCCCTGCCTGGCTGTCCTCCCCATGGCCTTCTGCTGCAGGCACGACATTTGTGCAGCCGCATGGAGAACCCGGCTGGTGGACCACCTGGCCAAACTCCTGCCATTCTGAGTTCCAGCCCCTCAGTGCGGCCGTATGAGTGATGGCACAGGCAAAGTGGCTGTGGGCAGGGAGAAGGGGTGAAGCCACTCATTCTAGTGCAGCCCCGATCTTCTGTGCTGCCTGTGCTGCCGTCCCTGCCTACTGCCTACCACTCTTGGAGTGTGCTTGTATGGCCCAACATCAAGTTGCACCTCTCCTCAGGCATGCCATAGGCCGGGTGTTGTGGGCGCTGCTTCTGAGTTCCAGCCTGGCTTGCAGTGGAATCTAAGCTTAAGTGCCACTACAGTTTATCCTGACAATATCTGTGTGGTGTGATTTTGTTTTGTTTTTGGGGTTTTCTTGGTGATTTTTTTTTCCTCTTGTGTAAACACTTAGTTTTATGAAACAAATGTGTTGGGTTTTCCTCCCCCCCACCGCCTGGATGATACTTTTCCTGAAGTCCTGAAAGCTGGCCCATTATAGGAACTGAACTTTGAGTACATGGTATTGAGAGTGAATATTTTGTAGGGAAATGACCTTGATCATTCCCAGATTGGGTAGCAGGGAAGGTTTGGATGTTTTTCAGATCATCTTAAAAAAATTAAAAAATGGAGTGTATCAGAGAATCAAGACATGTTTTAAGACATGTCTTTTAAGACATGTTTTTGCAGAAGAGTGTAGAAGACCTGCTAATGGGAAGCAACTCCACATTTTGCTGTTTTCATGCATCATCAGTGCCTTGTCAGTGTATTGGTCTTATGCTTTGACCAGTACCGATTGCTGGAGTTGAAGATGAGGAAGTATTAAATAATTTGATTTTATTTTGATGGATGATCTGTCAAAAGTAGGCACAGCCTTAATGACAAACTGTGATCGTGGTATCTTTGTTGCTGGGAAATAAAGCTTATTCTCCAGTGTAAGATAATATGCTGAACATACTATGAGAGGCATTTTAGGCACTGTGTATGGTTACTGTCAGAGTTATGCTGTGGAATAGTACTTAGTTCTTCAATAAGAGTATCCCTTGAGGAACAGAGGTGAAGCAAGACTAGAATTCACATTGTTTTAAGTTACACATTTTTCTATAAATAGAGTGCCTATTAAAATTAAAAAAATAGAGCACCTATTAAATCTGCCATGGATTTCAGTGGGAACTGAAGTGGGTCATAGGTCTGCACAGAAACTCAAAAAAGTAATGAAATGTTATGCATGGAAGTGCCTGCACCATGCCCCAGATTCTTTGTCAGGTTTTGTACTGTTCTTTTTCCACATAGATTTGAGTTCCTGCAGTGACTCTTGATCTATTAGTGTTCGTATTTATAACGTGTTTCAACAAAAAGGTATGATGAGCCTTGTGTTCTGGATATTGGCTTGTCTCTGGGGGTGACTTTTTTCAGCTCTTATTATTTATGTCTTACCCAGAAGCACAGAAGTTGCATAGTAACCAACCTCACTGACAAGAAGGTTGCATTATATCACTGTGGCATAGTGAGAGAGACACACTTGAGTTCTGTCAAATTATGTTTACAACTTTTGAATTACAAAGGTTCTTTATTTTGCTTGTGCAATGTAGGAGTGCGAAGGAGAGATGGAGCATTTGTGCCTACACCTGCATCTATGGAGGGGGAGTGGGATTAACAGCTGACCATAATAACCAAGGTACTGAATAAACAAAGAGCCAGATGTTGGCACACAGCAATACCAGATTTCCAGCATTTTTCATGGGTTACAGTCTGTTAGAGACATCTTTTATAAAGCAAGACTTGATGTCCAATTTTGTACAGAGTCTGGTTTTGCTGCTCACTTAGATGACATTTATCATTACATCTGGATCAATGAATCATCCATAAGTATTTTGTGTTGTAACCAGATCCATGGATTCTGTTTCTTGTACATACAGCCCACATGCAGGCTAAAATGGATTGAGGGCTGAAACAGTGACATATTCTCCACTATTTAAGAATGTTCCATTTTGGTTAAGACTATTAGAAGTCATGAAAGCCTGTTATAAAATCTGAGAATACTCTAGGTTCTAATTTTTAAAATTTACACAGTACTGGTGATTACACACAGATGGGACTGCTGTGGTAGCTTAGTTGAAAAGGGCTATTTATAATCAAAGTAATATATGCTTTAAATTTCAGATTGCCAAAAGGCCTCAAAAGAAGAATCAGTATTTCTGAAATATTGTCTACATTATAGTATTGTAAACATAAAGACAAGAGCAGCATTACATACTGCCATGAAAGTGTAAAACCATATGGCTTGGCATTGCATATCACATCATCAATTCCAGTCATAATCATCAGTTATAATAGCTGTTGTATTTTTAAAATCAGCTGTTCTTGTCTGCATCTAACCAACTGTGCAACAGGACTATATCACAGAGCAAATTCCTTCTATGAGTGATCAATCAGTTTATGCCAGTAAATGAGATTTTATTGTCCTTATCTTATTTCTTGTGTGAACAAATGGAAGTTCTCAATTTTTCTTTTATCTCCACTGAACAGCACAGACATGCTGACATGAAATACATTGGTAGGAGAAAAATAAATGTAAAGCAACCTGTCTTGAGTGCTGTTTTATCTAGATATGAACACAAATATATGACAAATACTTGGAGTCTATTTCAGTCATACCTGATGCCACTGGCAGAATTTTAGCAAAGGAAATTTTGTGAAGTCTCCCACCCAGATCCTGAGCTTTAGGCTATATTCAGCAGAGGAGCCAAGAGGCTCACAGAATACTGACCCTCTCATCAACCCTTGAAAACATTCATGGACACAAAAATATGAAATATTCCCTCAAGCAGATTTTTCAGTTCACAATGTGTTTACTTTGCTGCAGTCAATTTCCTGGTGATTTTTAATGACTCAGAAGTTGTGGATATTTTAGAAAAGCTCATTCACAGGCCAGTTGTACCAGATATTCCAGTTGGTTTCTCTAATTATAAAAATGTGATAGGCTAGGTGATAATGTAGAAAGGTAATGATGGAAACAAGTCAAAGGAAGCTCTCCTTTGTGTTTGAAGATGCTGCCTGCTTGGCAGTGTATAGCCTGTTATTTGATGGCTTAGTTTAATTAAACTCTGAAATCTCCTGTATGCCATTTTTAAATTCCCTGTAATTTTTAATTTTGCTAAGCTCTGACAATTGGCATTTTGCAGAGTTCACTGCAGTGTAGGTTTTCTCTTTGCCCACAGAGGATCTAGGTTGTGTTCTCATGGCAGTTATAGAACTTCTACTGATCTAGGAACCCTATCTGAGTGTATTGTCTTGCAGTGTCAAGGCCTTCCCTCTAAACCAGCCCTCCACCTCCTGAGTTCAGTGGCCTGGGAATGGGCAAGAGTTTGGGAGGGGACCAAGTGGGACAGCAGACACAAACTGCTCGCAGGGATGTTCTATTGTATATGGCATCATTGTTAGCAACAAAAACCGAAGGAAAGCAGAAGGACACAGGGACACTTACACTCATGGCATTTGTCATCCCAGGCAATCCTTATAGGTACCAAGGCCCTGCGCTGGACATGTGCCTGGTGATGGGAAGGGAGTAAATTCCTTTTTTTGCTTTGCTTCCAGATGCAGCTTTTGCTTTTCTTACTTAACTGACTTTATCTCAATCCAGGTGCTTTTTCAACTTCTTTTTGTCCTCTCTCCTGCTGAGGAGGGGTACTGAGAGGGCAATTAGGTGGATGTCTGGCAGCCAGTTTCTGTCAGTGCACCATTGTCTTACCTAACACTGTACTTTAAAATGAGACTGACATGATCAATCTCAATAAACAGGTTTGGCATGCTTCTTTACACAAGATCATATTTCTGATGTAGGTTCTCAGGCATTAGGGTTACTTTTATTCACTCAGAAAGTCATTACAAGACTAGGTTTGTTTCAATGTACAGCCCATCCACATGGCCTGTGTTGACAAAGAAATGTTACTTTTCAACAGAGTGGTTTGCAAAAGAAAAGATAAAGGGTTTGACATATGTTTAAGTCAGTATCATTATTCAGACTTTCCATAGCTAGTGTCTTCACAGTGATTCAAAGGCCCAGGAACTGTTAATCCAGTTGATAATCAGGATGGTTGCTCACTTCACAACCAGCAGAAGAGATTATGTCAGTGTGAAATGCAGCTTCAGATGTTATTTCCTGCAAAGGGAACTGTGAAATTATGGTATTTCCTATAGGGAGCTGTGAAAGTCCATGAGAAGGGCATGGGGAATCATACAGAAGGAAAAATTAATTTGATGTGAGTGAGAATGTCTTCTCTAGTTTGTTGAAGGGAGGACAATACGTGAGAAAGTGAGGTAAAATATCGGTGAATGTTATGAATAAATGTAACTCTCCAGACAGCCCTTTCTTTGACAGAACAGTCCTGATTCTCTCAACCATATAAAATTATAATTAGTCATGTCCCAAACTCAGCACAGCTTGCTGAATAGGCTGTTTATATAAGATCCCTGTAGCAGACTTAGGAGTCATGGCATAGGAAATGAATGCTAGTATAAAAATCAAACAGATTTTCCCATAAGAAGCTGTAGCACTGCTTCAGTCTTAGGGTCAAAACCAGCTCTACAAAGATGAAAGAGTCATTTGTTGTTTCAAGCTACAGCCTGGAGAATTTCTACAGGTGAATATGGTTTTTGTGCACAGTGCACAAAAGCTACTGCATCCACTACATGATGCAGCAGGATATCCTAGCCCCACAGAAAGTAGTGGAAGCTTTGGCATGCATTTGACAGAGTCATAATGTTATTAATCACTATGGCTAGCAGAAACTGGAGCAAGGGAGTGTGATGATTTTGAGATCAGCCGACAGGGTATGAGTACACATCCTTTAGGAGAGTGCCACAGACAGTGATACACAGTTGTTTCTTGTAAAAATGACAGCAAGAAGCCTCCTGCTTTAGGATAAACAGGTGGTAAGACTTTGTAGCTCAATGTTTGTGAGCCTCCAAATTGGAGCATGAAACCTTTGCCTGTAAAAAGCACATTTTGGAACATTTTCCCAGAGCTTATTAAGTATCAGGTCTGGATATTTAGCTGGAAACAGACTTCTTGCTTAGGAGCATTCTTTGACATTTCTTGAGGAAATTTGTGATGAGAACATTTAAAAACCAAAGCATTCAAGCGAGTGGCTTAACTTTTTTCCCGACTGAATGCTAATTCAAGCATGCAAACCCATGCTCCTGTCTACGGTCACAAATCTTCCTGTTCTGCTTTTATAGAACACTTCACACTGGGTACTGTGTGCAGCAATAGAATTGATGTGTGTTATGATAATACAAATAGTAAACACAGAAATAATCAGCAGCACATGGGATTTTCACAAGGCCTTTGCTGAGGAGTCTGTAGGAACATCACCGCAGTGCAGCAGGCCACACAACAAGGGACAAGGGAGCAGTCAGGATGATTCTTATAATTGAAATTAACTGGATGTTGTTTCAATTAATTGTTCAAATTAGTCTCTTTTCAGTTACGCCTCTCTGTAACAGTGTCATCTGGGATGCTGTGAGAAATTGAAAATGCCCTTATGGTCAGAATGCTCATCAATTAAAGAACTTTCTAATTAGTTCCCCGAGAAGAATTTATTGAAAGAATGAAAAATTTTGTAGGTGGGGTGGGTGAGAAGTTGTTTTTATTACAAGACCAGTTTTCCTCTCAGCAATAACATTATTTCTGTTGCCAAAAATAATTTTTAAAAAACCGTTTATAGAAAAGACAAGGAGACAGCTGATTTGTTTCTATGCAGCAAAGAGTTGATCTTGTGAGCTATCTTCCACAATAGTTTAGTAGCAAACAACACAACAGCTCTAAATCACTGTTTTAGAAAACAAAAGTCTGAAATAATCATGCACATGCATACTATCAGAGCTGCTTTTTGTGAAGTCAGATCATGAGGTACGCTTTCAGATTTTTGGTCAGTGAGACATTTCCTGACAAGTAATGCCTAAAAATGGACAAGTTCTGGATCTGATTAAAATATTTTTTAATTTATATATATTTTTAAAATGGAAAACTGACATCTAAGATGCAGTTTCAAAAGTTTATTTTCTTTTCCCCAGTTTTTATTTGCATTGGAAGTTCACGCAGTACAGGGAGCGGTTGCTAGTAGTTTTTTCCCCTGAGGCTGTAAATGTAAAAGGACAGAAAGCTCTGCCTTAAAGCATGGCCCAACAGATGCTTTCTGCCACAGCCTGTAACCATCTCCATATCCAGGTGTTTCATACTGCCTTCCTATGCTGAGATTCAGTTTTTCAAATAGAATTCTAAGTATGGCACACAGCCCAGACCTTAATCCAGACTTCCAAAGCGTGAACACTAAACAAAGGCCTTCAATTTGAGAGTTTATCCACAAATTGAGCTATTTTTGACTTTGTCTAGCGTTACTCTGTGTGCAAGTACAGCTTGTGAATGATTGTACCTTCCAATTTTCAGATGGGGGGCTGCCCATGAAGCTGTGGGATTTTTTCTTCTTATTCTCCATTAGGAATGCTGAGACACTTCTTCAGAGTTACTTACTTGTGGTGTTGCTTCAGCTCTGGTGATCCAAAGAAATTTTGTCACATAGATGTGAGAAAAGTTAGGGAAATGTGCTATCTTATCTGTGTCCTTTATTATGTACTGTGAACAGATGGCACATGACACTTTCATTAGCTGTTTGCATGGTCATTAAAGATATTTTAGCAACAGGACTTAATGCAGGTTCTTACTCCTCCTGTCCCATTTCTGGTCTTAACCTAAGAGAATGACTTCACTGTAATCACCACTGATTTGAGCACAGATTTATTTCTCTATCTCTATCTGTATATATAGGCATATATACATATTGATGCACACAGACACAAATATATATATATATATATATATACAATATATATGCTTGCAAACCCACATGTCAGAAAAACTACTTGCTTTATATGCATAAACTTTATATACTTTAGTTAAATTACAAACCAGCTTCTATTGCAGTCTTTGCTTATGATTTCCACATCAAAAATCTGTGGTTAACCAGAATGCTGAATGAAGTGAGGCTCAAAATTTCTCCACCCTAAGCCTTGTTTATCAAAGTTTGCTGATACTTTTGGAACATCTTAGTGAAAGCAAGTTAAACACCACCTGAAATAGTTCATTTCTACATCTGCCAAATTAATGATTTTTTGCCACAGCATTTAAGTGGCACAAACTTTTTATTTTTTGTGGGTCTCAGTACTGACAATATGATTCATTTAATAACTATCCTCTGACATTTGCAGAGCACCAGCTATTTGTAGACTATCTACTAAATTAAATACTTTTATAGGAAACTTCTGACAGGTATTCTTCAAACACTTATGTCTTCTTATTCATTCAGTTGAAAAGAACTGAGCAGAAGAACTATAAAAGAAAAGAACCATAAAATGCTCAGAAGCTGTAATTTCTTCCAGATTGGGTCACACAGGCAAAGAGATTTTTGTAACCAGCAGTGTTTTACACGCATATGTACTCCTTTTGCATTTATGACAATTTACATCACTTTGATGTGTTCTTGGAGGGGCAAGGAGGAGCATTACATTGGAACAAAGCAGTGTTTGGCAAATGATAAACCATGGCTTCTCAAAAGCCAGTCATGCATTTCTCTGTTTACAGAGTATTCCTGGAGTGACAGTACAATGGCCCTGTCCTTTAGCAGTGTGCAAGTTCACAATGGTCTCAACTACCAGACCATACATTCCTGCTGCCTCTTTTGTGCTGGCATTAGCAGCTACTGTAGCTGTGTTGTGAAAATGAAGCTTTTCTTTTTTTAGTGGGATAAATGTTATGCAACATAGGCATTCCACATTGCTTTGGTTATACTGATTGTGAACCCACAACTGGTGGGATGATGAGAAAAAAAGAAGTGTCTGTCAGTACTGTGAGCTCATATTTACAGTCTCTTTCATCCTTGTTCTGCATGGGAAAGGACGACCAGCCAAAAGTAAGTCAGTCAGAAAGGCACATAAATGGCCTGAGGTTATTAGGGCATGCTGTTACTCTCTGCTCCTTCTCTGTTTCTAACATCTTCTCCATTGATTGAGTTGCTAGTGATTTCCTAACAGCACTTCCCAAGTGTCCTTCTTCTCCATCTTCTTTCTCTCCATATTGGCTCTTCTTTTTCTTAACATTGAGCTCCTTAAATTCCTACTCTGTCTGTATCTTCCATTTCCAGCTGATTCTGCTGCATATAACAGGATTGTACAGATGCCCTTTCCAGAGATTAAGGAACTCCACCATTTGATTTTGTCAGTCAGCATGCCCTGGTAAAGAGTTTTGGATACCAGGCACTACTGGACTTCAAAAATTTTGATGTACTGGGTTTTGCAATGGATGAGTAGCCTGTGTGGTGATAGTAATAAGAAAGAAGAGGGATTACATCCTTCACTGTAATTAATTGTGGCAGAAGGTTTCAGAGTACTGTTTCCTAGATACCTTAGTATATTTTTTTATATTGGGATAATTTTTTTTTTTTTTACTCTAAAAAATACTGAAATCCTCTCTTTCATATATGAAGAGAATTAAGAGCTAGAAAACAAGATGTCTCTCAAAATAAATTTGTTCTGATCTAAACTCAGGTTTGATACTCTCATTGGACTGTTTTTGAATGAATTGAGAAGTGCCTGCAGGAACTGAGCAGGACATGCCAAGCAGGCTATGTTCAGGTTCAAACATCCATTACCTGAGTTATTAAAGACCCTTCACAGACAGCCCTTAGAGAACACAGCATCTTGAGACCACCAAGTTAGACTATTTGTGTAACTACATATGTACTCTTGAAGGCATTTTCTACAGTTTTTTTTGTGGAAGAGCTCTCATTCAAAAGAGAGGGCACAAGTGAATACACTCCTTGTTTACGTATTGCTTGAGTATTGTTTCATGCAATTCTAAAAAAACAGTGTGTGAAAGATTATAAAATTTGTCAAGTGACTATAATGTACTTTAGTAGCCACTAATGTCTCAATGGGAGCCATAAGCCAAATGTAAGAACATATTATTTAAGCAACAGCCTCAGGATATTCATCATTACAATATGTTTAACTCTATGTCTAATATTGCCAGAGTCAGCTAAAAAAAAGGAGAGGAGTTGACTTCTCCATCTCTTTTTCCAAAGCAGATCTTTCAACAAACCCCTTTCTCTTGGCTTAAACCTTGCCTATCTCACTTCAACTATAGTTGCTGTTAATATTACTGCAAACATCACCACCATCGTCATCATCACTAACAAACAAAACTCTGTCATATAGATGAGCTTTTTCTGGCTGTTTTCATGAGGACTTTGAGAAAGATGTTGCGTGCAGTGTGCTACAGACTTTGTCTCAAATTGCTGTTTCAAATGTCTTTTTTTTGTGGACCACTTACTAAGGATGCCACTGGTAGCAGAAGAAATATCAAAGACTACCTCTGTGTTTTGTAGGAGGGGTATCTGGATAGGCACTGGAAGCTCTCTGAAAAGCAGTAGCCAGCATAACCTGTAAGGAAATAGTGCTAATAACACACGTCACTTTCAGCACTGTAGAAAAGTGTGACATGAGATACAGTCTGTGTGTTTCTGAGTGGGGTAAGCTGTGAAATAATACTGTCTTGAAGTAACTCCAAACTATTCACTCCTAGATTCCCAGATCAGATTCTGAGCTTCCTTGACCTAAAATGAAGGGAAACTCCAAAATCAGGAAAGCAACCATTGCTTTAATCTTTAAAAGCTCCTAACGAGCTGTGAGGACACTCTATTCAAACAGGTCTCAAAGAAAAGAAGAGAGCTAAAAACACTGTACAACAAACATGTTAGGCTTTATTATAATCTTCACCAAATCTTTTAAATATAGGTTACAGAGTCTCTCTTTTGCACTGTACTTAATTAACTTAAACCATCACATATTCCTCAGTTCTTAGTTTCTCAGTTCATGGTGCTATGGAATTGGCTAGGAACTGATTATAAGAATATCTTTCTCCTTTGGCTATAAAATTTTCATCTTCTAAGATGATGAACTTCAAGCCTTCAGTGTTAGGAGCTACAAATTATTAACTTCTGAGAAGATTATTTAAAGTGTGTGGAAAAGAACAATATGAGACAGAAACTGAACAGGCCTGCAGCCAAAGGCCGTGATGTAGCATTACCAGGATAGGATGCAAGAATGCACCTGGATGATACAGAGCTGGCAGATGATGCTCCTTAGAGTGAAAAAGCATTTTAGACTTCTTTAAACCTTGCCAAGAACTAAGGATAACTCCACCAGCATACTAGGTGGAGGAGTAAACAAGAGGGTATTTATCCTGTTTCTCCTGTCCTCCTGGGTGTGCCAGGGAAATCACAGCCACATATGGGTCTTTCCTGCTTAAGTGTACCAAAAATGAGCTACAGATTAACAGATTAGTGTATTTGAGAGGAGAGTAAGACAGCAATTAAATTTATTAAAATACTTTGAAAAGACACCTTCTTCAAATCTTCATCTGGGGAACTTTTGATCTGATATACAATCTATTTTGTGATGGGCCAGTCTGTTAAAGCAGGCACAGACAATGATTAGTGCTAATGTGAGCCAAATGTACCTGCTTGTTTTCCATTTTGTAAGGTTTACGTTACATTGGTAGCATATAATGTAATTCTGACTGATAGGAAAAATTAAATCAGTAATTAATTAAGCACAACTCTGGAACAAATGGACTTATGGCTATTCCCAAAACATATGATACAAATTAGTGCTGATCAAGTGTCTGCATATACCTCATGTACTGGAACTTCCAATCAATCAGGGCATGGCTCGGTGCCCACACCATACAGCTTTTCCTAATAGCTATCTTCAATGGACAGAGAATGTTGTTAAGTGTGACTGACGAACCTTACTAGATTCTTGCACTTCTAGGGACTTTGTGTTCAATTCTCTAGCTACAGACCTTAGGGATTCAAGGAATTTTGGAGACAGCAGTTTTTCTGCATCTGAGTCAGACAGGCTTCAAGGCCCATATTGATAGGAGAAGCTACTCAGTGAACTTCTGTCTTCAGACTTAATTTTCCTTCCTGCACTGCTGCAAACAGGAGTGTTGTTTACAGCTCTTTAAGCAGCCAGGATTCTAAGCCCACTAGTTTATAATATTGCTGAGACCTCTCCAGCCACTTCAACTTTAAAGTACAGCTGACTGTACTTTAAAGCTGAGTCTTGTTTTCTTAAGAGAAGTGACAATTGCAGTCAAAACTGCTTCATTGAGAAAAACTGTAGTCTGCATAGAGGGATTTGATTCTGCTTAGGAAAGAACCTTTCTGAGTTCAGTAACAAAAAGGAATATAGACAAAAAGAGTGTCAAAATAAACAGAAGTGTAGGAATAGCCTCTGCTATTTTTCACTTCTGGAAAGGCAGAGAGGTGGTGCTTACCACTTAGTGAAGGGTGTCTCCCCACAGCTAAATGAAGGTGCTGTAACAGTGTTGTGCCGATTTATCTGTGCCAGGTAGTTTAAGATAGCATAGATAGAAAAGAAAGCAAAGCACACCCAGTGGCTCACACTTTCCTGAGAGCCAGCACCTTGGACTTAAGCTGTTCAGGAAGCTGGGCTGTGCATTAAGCTGGGCTGTGCTCTTCAAGCCATAGCCCGTTGAGCTGCTTGCTAACTGTGTAAGCGATAGCACCAGTTAGCTCTAAATGTTTTTAATTTCCTCTGGGAATCAGATAACTGTGTATTTGAGATTTTAATGGCCTTGTGGAGGGATTCAGCTACATCTAGCAGGTTCTGCTTTGCCTCTTGTTTGGCTAAATTAATTTTTTAGGCAGACAATTTGTCAAATTATGTTCGTTTGTTGTGTATTTGTGACTACACAAGAGGAGATATACCTTAAAGTCCACTTCCTCTTTAATTAAATTGAAGGATTAAAATTATTTATACTGAACTCCAAAGTGGTGGAAGAAACAGTAGATTCAGTGTATTTCATGATTCTTGTTGAATCCCAAGAGCACAACTGTTTTCTTTTAGTACACTTTAACTTAAAACATCCCATAACCACCGCCTGCTCCAATCTCTTTCCCCCCCGATCAGCACAACTTCCTCTTCACAACAGATAGCATTGCACCCCTTGCTTCAGGCCCCTGAAATCCTCCACATAGACCAGGTAGGAGCCTGCGTACAGGGAAGGGTTTTGATGCTCACTTGTGGTATGGCATAGTGTGGAACAAATATCTCCATTTAGCTGACTTGCCTCAGGGTTTTTATCTTGCTTCTGAAATGAGCAAAGAACATTCAAAGGACAGACATCTAAAACAATTGAAACAGTGAGAGAGAAAGAAGGGAAAAACCAGAAAAGACCAGAGGTTACTTACATAAATGGGAATTGTGAAGGCAAGAGGAGAAAGTACTCAGGTAAATTAAAAAAAAAAAAAAGAAGGAGGAGAAGAAGAAATTATGTAAGATAATATGTATATGGGTAGCAAATTCCATGCTGCTGGAAGTGTTAACTTAAGTCTGTGTAAGTGATACCTTTAGCAAGAATGACACTTAAGAGGGGCTTTTGCAATTTCTTAATTTCATTTGAAGCACAAGATGTGTTTTGAAACCAAACTGGCTTTCTGAAGAGATATAGGTTATCTACTTGGAAATAATCTACAACACCTTTAAAGATTATGTTCACAGCTTATGGTCACAAATATGGGTTCTTTCACCCAGTGAAAGCTGCATACTTCAGTGTGTATGAAGCCAATTCACACTTAGAGTCCAGGGATTTATTAATTTCATTTCTGTGCAGAGATGGGTGCTAGGTGGTAAATCTACAATGCAAGCACACTTTCAGTATGACTTTTAAAATGAAAAACTGGCATTTCCCATACACGTAAAAACCTAAATCTGTAGTCCTTGGCCTTGCATTCTCCTGTCTCTTTTTGACACAGTGCATGCTTGTTACATGGCACGTGCTCTGCAAGGAAGAGGCCTGTGTAAAGGGCAAACATAACCTATGGGCGGATATTTTACTATGTTAGTGACTAAGATGAACACAAAGTTCAATCAAGGTTATTCTTTAGCTTTATCAACAGTTTGGTTTTTTCAATAGTTTGATTCACATTGTCCTGTTCTTACTTCTTGAGTCATGGCTCTTGATTCCTGCAGGCTTGGCTCTTCCTTCTCTTTTAATAAAATGAAGGAATAACCTCTTTTATTAATCCTGCACTGTACTTCAGTAAATTTGTAACCCTCTCATGATACTTTATTTCAACAAGCTTGTGTATCACTCTGCCTCAATGCACTGTTCACCCTGGCAAACAAGAAGGTGTCCTCCAGGCATGGTAGCCAAGGAAGATGATTTTTGTGTATAAACTTCTGACCCCATTGTAAACTGTACAGCTAGTGGAGATCCTGGAGATTCTTCCAAAGAAAGCAGCAAATCTATTGCATGGGGCCAACAGCACAGGACTAGTCACAGGCAGGTTCTGTCAGATGCTGAGTGCCCTTACCTGTCACATCCCAGCACCCACGTGCTGGGTTATGTGGGAGAACAGCAAGTTCAGAGGTGTCTCCCATTGTGTGGACAAATCCACACAAACTTTGGAAAAGGCTATGCAGTCTCTGGGGATTTCTGGCCCCACTTCAGGCTGCTACTTGCCTACCTGGGAAAATTTCTTCTGGAGTTCTCTCATATCCCTGGTACAGAATAATTCCCTTTCCAAGTTCAGAGGTGTCTCCCATTGTGGACAAATCCACACAAACTTTGGAAAAGGCTATGCAGTCTCTGGGGATGAGAAGCTGTTCTTTTTTGCAGAATATCTCCAACACCATGAGAGCAGAGAAGTTTTTCTCTGACTTTCTAAAAATTTCCTTAAAACTGTGAACTCCTAATTTAACAATATTTTTATAGCTCCTTATTCTAGACCTGGATCCTCTCACTTGAGATGCTCTTGGTTTTGGCTGTCATGCGCCTGCATGGAGTTGCCTTGCTCATTTCTCCAGGGAAGTCTCTAGGTAGATGGTAGGCTGAAAACTGGCCTTTTAGGCATATTGACAGATCGTTTAGCCCACACCTTATCTGTGTGGAGTACTAGGACCAAAGCTATAATGTATCTTCTGGAAATTACTGGAGTTCAGTGGATAAAACTGAGCAGAGCCTTCACTTACTCTCACCACAGCCTGAGAAACAGAAGTTTGGTGCAGTCTGCATCCAGCCTTTGAGAGAGAGCATTAGAGTAATCCAGCTCAGAAGTGATCATGCCTGGGTCATTGTGACCATTGCTTATCTAGAGAGAAGGGATGACTCCTGCTCAGCTGGAGGTGATAAAAAACCTTCTTCCAGGCTTGTTACAAATATCCTGAGGGCTTAACTAGATGCAGTCTGTGAGATACCTTATGGAGGATAAGGCCAGTTGTTCAGCTAGGTCTTCAAAGGATTTCAACTCCCTAATCAGCGCTAACTCAGCCATACTGGCTCCTCTCGAGATCCTCCTTGGAGGCATGCTGATGCCCTGAGGGACATCACTGGTCATGAACAGGCTTTTAGTGTTTGCTGGCAGTAGCCATGGGTCCTGTTGAACTCCATTATTGAAAAGCCTGGAGCAATCCTGGCTGTGCTTCCTCTGGGACCCGTCTTTCAGTTTTTGTGCGCATGGACAGTATCTGCCTACATGACAGCTACACTGTTGAAATCTGGGTTATGTTCCCAGGCAAGCTGTTGGTCATTTGCACGGAGCTGAGAAGATAGTCACAGCCAGCAGCAAATTGATGTTCCCCTGAGGAAAGGAGGAGAACTAAGGCTATTAAGGCCTGACTCACTCCTGTTGCTGCTCCTCCAGGGGATGAGCATCTCTGTTCCTATCCTGACACAGATTATGAAAAACCACTAGTAAATCCAGTATTGCAGGCTGTAAGATAAATTTCCAGGCTGTCAGGAGTATGTGGGCTCCCTCATAACTGCTCTAACGCATCTTCTTCCATAAGGGCTTGTTACTCATCATTCCATTTCAGTCTCCAAATAGCTTCTCCTCTTAGTCAAGTTGTGGAGGTCCAGGGGGAGTTCTGTGTTTATCCAGACTACTGTTATACTGCTGTTGTTGCAATGTGTATGGTGTCCAGTCTTATCAGACTATCACAGTATGTTGTTTCTCAGTGTGTATTTACTGGACAACCCTTTCCTCTGCTCTGAAAGGAACCACTTTCTGTCCTTAATTGAAGCCCTGGGAAAGAAAATAGTCAGCCCTGTTATGTACCAGTTCTCCTTTTCTCATAGAACATTTGCGAGGATACAGCCAGGGTAGCTTACCTCATCTCTAAGCAGTAAGAGCTTTATTAGGCACCCTTTGCAGCTGGACAAAGAGAACAGGCTTAATTGTAGAAATTAGGCTGTTTCTGTAACAAAATTGGGTTGCTGAAGTTTTGTACCAAAAAAAAAAATTAACCTCATGCATCTGACCAACACAGCAATACCTTTTCAATTTAATACATCAGATTTAAATACATTTAACAAACCAATCAGTGTATTTTGAAGAAACACCCTCTATTCTTTCTGAGAGCGCAGGATTTGTTCATCTTCCTCTAGGTGCTAATAGTGAACTGAAGATATGAAACAAATCTGATTCTATTAACAAAGTGTACAGATTTATGCAGTTGCAATATGCTGGGGAAAAAGGGCGTTTTTTTATTCTGCATGTAGATGCGTCCTACAGCAGGCAGCAGAAACATCCTAACAGCATAGTGGGATTTTCCAGCAGGAAAATCTCCTGGGGTTCTAAAAACAGGCTTTTGCATTTTGTAGGTGTGGAAAAAATAACACGGGCCAATTCTCACCTTAAAAGTGGTGGGAGGAGAAGTGGAGGAAATCAGACAGAATGTTTTCCATTTAATGTTACTGTTAGCTGTAAATATCTGCTGAAGGTAGTATTTTTTCAGTTGAGTTCCACAAAACTATGCAGAATCTCCCTGTATGGAAGACAATGCACGCTCTGTAATATTTACTGTGTATACAAAGGAAAACAATCTCACTATAAAACAATTGGAATGACAGAGGGATACATATGACAAGTAAACAGTTAGGTTTTTTACAATCTTCCTTTAGAAGATGAGTTATTTTTAATTCTGCACAGTAGCAATGATCCTCCCAGTCAACAGAAGATATTTGATACAAAGAACATATTGTATGGGTATAAAAGTTAATGCAGATACTCTAACATCTGTTAAAAGCATTTTTCAAAGCATCTTGTATGGCTCTGAGTGTGTTTGGTAGGACATGCATGCCAACGCAAGATATGGTCTGGCTGGACTGAAGTGGAAATCAGTTAGGAGACAGTTTGTTTTCTTCAACTGATTCTTATGTAAAATACTCTCTGGTTGGAAATATTTGATAAATATTAGTAAGCATAAACCCTAATTTGTGACAGTCTTTGCATTTTCTCAATCCTTGAGATAGAGATGTCAAAAGTGGGCATTTTATTACAGTTCAAGGAATGGGTTGTCTTCCTCTATTACAGTTGAATGAATGCATCTTTTTGCATGTGTTAGTGGATTATACTAGTTTTAAAAAACCCAAACCTATTGCATTGATTATTTTTATCCCACTCAGAGACTGATTGTCTTAATAACACTGAGATTATAAAGAGGTTTCTGTACTGATGATCAAAGCACATGGGCATCATGACATGTTTCCTAAGCTGGAAAAAAGAAGGTGGAAAAAAACCTGTATGGGTCTGAGAGAGATTTTGTAAGATGTAGAAAAGGATGCTTCCTTTCAGAGAGAAAGAAACTCTGGCAGCTGTTCTTGAAGGTTGTTCTCTGTTCAGAGACTTTATTTAAGTGTGCGTTTATGCTTGGCAAAGTAGGACATGGAAAACCACAAAAAACAAAACAAGATTCTTTGTGAGCAATGCCCTTTAAAGTTTGGGAAGCCGGTAGTATGGTACTGAATGCCATTTCTTGGGCTGAGCGAACTTTCTGCACTGAAGAATTTTTCTTATTTCAATTCTTTTGTGTGCTAACTTTCTTAGTTGACAATATAGTTTTGAAGTGGAATCTTCAGTGATTTTGAAGTACTTTAAAAAAGACTGATAATGTAGAATAATTAATTAGTCACAGTGGCTCTTGACATCTCAAGATAAGTCTGGCCTACTTAACAAGATGACATGATGGAGGGACTACAGATTTGATTAAAGAAGGACTTAGGTCTATCAGGGATGAATAGGTCACTTGGTTATTATGTAGATGCTGCTTGCAGAAGTTTTTTGTAAGTAGCATGGTATATCAGAGTGATGCATTCTCCCAGAAATCTGCGGTGGGACAGGAGGAGTAGTAAAGGTAGATGTCAGCTGCATAAAATAAATTACTTTTCATGAAGAACTTTGGTTGAATGACCAAGCTGAGTTACACAAGTTTAGCTGCAGCTACTAAAAAGGTGTTCTGCATCAAGTAGACCTCCTTCTGTAAGGGAAAGGAAGATACAGAATAAGCCCTTGTTTATGGTGTTTTTAGGGAAATTTCCACCCCCTTTACTGTCCTGTGAAGCTATGGAATTGGTTTTCAAAAAGCACACTGCAGAATGCCAGTTCTCCTCAGTCTTTGCAGATACTCCTGTTACCCTCATGCAGTTCACCCTGACCTACTCTGCCAAACAGAATCCCCTATCACTGCAGCAGCAGCTCTGCTCCCTGAGCCTGCCTTGGGACGGACAGCATGCTCTGCCATGAGATAGCAGAGCCCAAGGCGTTCATACCGCTTCACAGGGCCTCTCCATGGGGCTGGAGGAAAGCTGCACACCTGCTTCCCGTCTGTGATCCACTTCTTTTCCTAGACACCATCTTTATTCCCCCCACAGAAACAGGCATTGCCTATTTTATCTGGTAAAGCAGACTACTGCACTGACCTATTCCCTCCCTAAAGTAATTGCTTTTCAAGAAAACTGAGACAATCAGCCAAAGCTGTGAAGATGTAATGTTGAGTTGAACATGTTATACTACCCAGGAAGCTCCCATCCAAGTGTAACATTATTAGATTGGAGCAGCTTTCTCAAGGAGAGATTAATTTACTGTAATTGAAGAACAACTGTGTGTGAGTGAAGGGAGTCCTCACAGAGGATGAAGGGTTAATAACCTTAATTTACATGCTGAACTGATGTACTGCTCGAGTCCTTGTGTGTCAAACCTCACAAAGTGCCACAAAGAAGAAGGGGTGAGCTTTTTGATTATTGTCATTGGTAGTGATGCATTTTTAAAAGATGAATAAGAATCCTTGTGTCACCTGCTTAATTTGGGTGCCTGTGCCAGGCACTTAGTTACATCTCAGTTTTCATCTTTAACCCCTCTTCCCATTTCAAATCATTAATTAGGAGCCTGGAAATAAGTCAGTTCTAAGCTGGCACAGGGACACTTTTTTTTAAATGAAAGCACACATTTTGAATGAAAAGCTTGGTATGGCCTGGGTAATTTTACTGTTCTGCCCAGCTAGTGTTACATATCATGGTCATAAATTGACTGTTCACTTGACTCAAGTGCCCAGCAGACTAATGGGGCTGTGGCAGCGTGCAGACCACAGACATACAATTGCACCCTTTTTCTGTGTGAGTGGTTATTCTCTATTCTGCTGACCTGAGCCACCAAATCAGAGATGTCTCATCTTGATGCTTTTTGTTGTTGCTGCTGCTGTTTTTGTTTCTTTTTTCTTTTTTTTTTGGCGGGGTGGGGGTGGGGGGGTGAGGTTTGTTTTGTTTGTTTCTTTCTTTCTTGCTTGCTTTCTGGATCCCAGTCCTGGGACTAGAAATTAGACCGACATAGTCCACATAAGGTAGTTAATTAAAGAGAGCCTGCTGGCAGAAAGATCAGTATTGCTGTGCAAGGTATGCAGCTTTCCTGGGAAACATACATTCACAGATTCAAAACCCCTGCAGTAAACCCAGTGCCATCATAAATATTCAGCATGTCCTTTAGTGCCTGCTTTTTTTGATAAAATGTTTGTTTACATGGCTTAATATCTCTAATTAGTCTGCACTGTTGCTTAACTGCTGATGTAATTTGCATTATAATTATTCTTTGTGATTGGTAACTGAATAAATTTTCTTGAAGTATTATTACTCTTTATGCTTCATTTTATGACCATGTTTCATGAGTCCTTGTGTAAAATATTGGGTTTTGATTTGGCTGAGCAAATATTCCTGTGACCAGTCTGACCAGCTATCTTCCTTCTCTTTCTTTTGTGTTCACAGATCAAATTATCTCACTGAAACAAATGCTGCCAAGTGCTTGGTATTAATAATGCATTGAAAGCTGCAGCCACATCTGATGTTTTCTTCACTCTTGAGGAAAAGGATTATTGTAAGCCTTGAATGTTCCTTTCATTCCTCCAGTTAGAGTAATCTTGAGGGCTCTCCAGGTACTCAGGGAAGGCTTACAGGAATGTAAGTGGGCTTTTCTGAAACAAAAAAAAATCCTACTTTTTTACTTTGTTCCAAAGGAGTGTGTCTCCTGCCATGGAAGAAGGAAAGGTCTGCAATTGCATGCTACCTAGTGGATTAAAAATGGATACCACTTTCACTAAATTATACAGGATTGTTTCTTCTTATGTCTTTTTATTTGTCAGTTCTTTTTTTTCCCTGGCTCATACTAAAAGAAGTCAAAATATGAAGCATTTTCATCTCATCCCAGAGCAGAGGTCACTGAGGCTCTGAACATCTGTGTATGATCGAGGCAACCTGATGTAAAGCCCTTTGCTGGGGTCCCAGAGTCCTTGGCACTGATCTGAAACTCTGCAGTCTGGGATCAAAATAGAGGTGTCTGTGCACTCCATCCCTGCAAAGGATGTCCACGAATAGTGGTGCTAACTCAGCTTGGAGCTGCAGGGAGACAGCAAGTAAGACACAGTACGGATGGGTATTTGCAATCCTACCCATCTGTGTTGGACCCAACCTTACTAGATGGCCCAACAGCCTCCACAGCAAATGGAGGACCAATGCATTTGCCCTAGAACCTTTCCCAAGTGTCATAATTTTCTTTTCATAACATAGCACAACTAGTTACAACAGGAAAGGCCGAGGGTATGTTCTCTCTCACTCGTTCCAGACCAAACCTGCTGGCGCTCTCTCCTGGCAGCAGGAAGATGTGGCCGTCAACTGGTACCGAGAAGAGCTGAGCTCTTAGCCCTGTGGAAGTGCTGTGGTAGAAGGCAATAAGTTTCCAAATTGCATAGTATTTTTTTGGTTCTCTCTGGCAGTACACCTGTTTTAAGGACACCATGGTCGCCCTCAAGGAGTTTTGCTAAAAGATTTTGAACTACTTCCTTTACAATGTGTTTCTGAATATGCATTTTATTCAAACAAGATCTTACTGTATTTTCTGCTTTTGTTGTTTTCGATTTTATTCCCTGTGAATTGATAGAAGTGATGACCACTAGTATCACTTATGCATGGTCTTTCACCTCTTTCTCAGCCTATATGCAAACATGCCAAAAAGTCTGGGGTCTCACATGCTTCCTGCTACAGCTGTGTAGGTTCTCATGAGACAAATGCACCTAGACAGGTCATTATCTTGGGCTTGCACTTCTTTTTTTCCAATGCAATCCATTTGACAGTACCCATTTCCAAACCTCTGTCTGTTTAGAGCACTAATTTCTGACACAGGAAGAATGAAAATCTAAAGGAGATTTGTTATGGCAAGTGGGAGTCTGTCCTAGATAGCAGACAATGTGCTATTGGTTTTAATGGCACTGGGTGGTTTTGGTAGATTAACACCTTCTCACATGAGCTTGCAGGTTCACCCTGCAGAAACTGATAAGGCATTGGAACCCACATCAGAGGAGTGAAAGGACCATTTCCTGATTTTATAAACCAGACATCAGAATCTCAGAAATGTCTACATTTGTATTCTGGGGAAACCTGCAGAAGTACACTGTGCTTCACACAGAAGATAAATTTGTAATCAGTGTCTGACAGCCAGGAAATTCTTTTGAAGTTCAAATAAATCTTTATGCTCAACTTTTTACACTTGGTGTACTTATGGGCTGGTGTATGACCAGAACACTGGTCTTGAGCATGATTTATTGGCTTTTGAAGTAATGGAATACCAGCCAAAAGAAATTTGAAACTATAGGTGTAGTGGGATTATTTATTTTTCTGTTTTAATGGTGTCTAGCACATTATAACTCTATTGTGCACAATTTCTCATATACCCATTGATTAAAACCTGCTCTTGAACTCTCCACAGGTTTAACTGGATATCCCTCCTGGATCTCCATAGGAGAGTCTCTGAAACAGCCTGAATGTTAATGTTCCCCATATCTTGTTCTGAATATTCCTCATGTCTTGTTTGTCTTCTCTAACGTATCTCCCCTAGGAATGAGGCCTTTTGTCACAGTATGTGATTTGTTCCAAAGGAGTGGTTTTGGTTTTTTTTTTGTTGTTGTTGTTGTTGTTATTGTTTTTTTTGCACTGCATGCGTATCCTCAGAGTATGTTACAGAAGGGCAAATGAAACCTTTGTAAATGGTGAATGGGGTCCTTGGTCTGAGCACCAGCTGCTGTCACGATGGAGAAGCAGAAAGATGTAGTGAAACAAACTGATTTGCTGATGGAAGGAGAGATTAGGGTTGAGACTGGAGTATGTGTAGAGAGAATTACATGTAACTTTGAGAGATGAAAAATTGAAAGGGAATTGTGCTCAGCTAAGTGTCTATAAGGTTAGCTTTGGAGTAGAAATCTGCATGGGAGGGAAGAGAATGAGTGAGGAGAAGCAAGAAAATTCATAGAAAATGGAATTGTAATATTTGAAGATGGCTTGGGAACAGTGAATTTATTTTGGCATGGTGAAGAATAGAGGAATGTACTAATATATTTGCGCTGTCAGATGACAGGAGTTCTTCAAGTCTTGGAACACCAGCCAAAATCTATTATTGGTAAGTTATGTAAAAGTACTCCTTAACCAAGAAGTGTTCTGTTAATTCCTTGCTACATCCTGCTGCTATGATAAAGAAATATGATTTTTGCATGCAATTGTCCAGTCAGGTATGCTTCCTCTGTAGCAACACAATTTTAGGTGATCCCAAAACAGTTTGTTGAGAAACATAGACTTTATAGGAAAATCTCATGGGAATGGATAAGAGAGACGGCAAATTGTTAAAGTGACTTTGAAACCATCATTTGGGAAGCACTCTTCAATGTTTACCATAGTCCTCTCTGCAGAGAGAGACTCCACAGGGCCAGTGCTCTTCTCAAGTCAGCTTGAAGATGTAAGTGGTTTGTGAACCTTGTGCTTGATCTGTGCACACAGGTAAAATTTCACCTTAAGGTGTAGCTTGTGTTGGAGTGAAGCATGAATCTTAAAGCTGGGTTTTGGCACAAGGGTGTGTTCTGTCTCCTGATCTAGGTGGTCAGGGTTGCCAAGAAGCTGGAGCTATCTGTGAATACTTGTCCAGAGTTTATCCTTTTGGCCAGATCTTTGCTTACTTAATGAGATCATTTCTGTAGCAAGACAAGGATGTGTCTCTTATCAGAAATTTAATACAGCCTCCAAATTTAGAATTAGGCAGGTTAAGTATCAAGTCAATGGCTGTCAATTATGTTCCTGCAAATTAATAGAAAGAGTATGCTTACTAAATCACCTTCAGAAAGCCAAAATATAATGAGAAGGCTTAGTTTCTTACTCTACACTTACTCTAACATTGCCATAAAATGGATTCTAAAATCAGTACAAAAAATGTTGGATAATAAGATGATGTTGTATTTTTCTATATGATGCCAATTACTATCCCTACTCAAAGATGCTCTAAAGCATTCCAGAAGAGATTCCTTCAAAAAAGGAAACTGGATTTGATAGACCAGCTCTTGACTACAAATATATTAGGACTCATCCCTTTCAATAGTATTTCTTTAGAAAAAGCTGGCCATGTTAACAGTGTCAAAAGCATTAGTGAGAGAAAAACAGGACCTTGACAATTGCCCAGGGTGAAAACTGAAGCTAAAGAAGGAACAATTCATGTGTATTGTGCTTATGCTGTGTGGTGCTGTTTTTCTCTTTACACTGGAGGGCAGGTGTAAGTACAGCCCCGCATAAAAACTTTAAAAATTTTATTCAAGGGGAATTCAATAGGGGAAGTTACAGCCTAGCACTGAACAGCATAGGATATGAATTTTATCATTTGAAACCATGCTGGGAGATATTTAGTTATTGAAGTTATGTTACCTATGAGCAGCTTGGCAGAGACTGGCATTGATTCAGTTGTTTATCTTCCAATTTCTTTGTGTTCTGAACTGTAAAAAATAGTGTTATAGGAGACGGATGCATTTCTGACAAAATTTGGAAGTGGAACCAAAGATATTAAAAGCAGAGTGTACCTCTTATGTACATATTTATCAAGAGAGATCAATTAAGTCAAATACTCTATTGATTCTTGTAAGGAAAGGTTGTTTAATTCAATCAAATGGGACAAGAACAGAAAAATCCATCACTGGCAACTTCCATTGTGCAAGCATGTTGTCAGATTCTGTGGATGATTGCTATTAGATGGATTGAATTTTGTTTTTGCTGCTAACAGGTATCCAAAGACATTGCCAGAGTAGGGAGTTACGAAAAAGATCACTCAAAACCAACTGGTTTTCAGTTTTCAATTGGCTTGTGTAGCAAATGTGTGGAAGAATCTGCTGTGCTCAGCTGCCCTGCCTGATCTCTTCACTACAGAAACACCCAGATATACTAAACCAACAATTCTGTACTGGTGCAGCCAGCAAAAAATAAAATATACATGGATCTAATTCCAGAATCTTTGCAGGGTTCTCGAATTGTACCAAGCACTGTAAGGACACTTTAGCATTCATTGGGAATTGACCCTAGAATACCTGAGAAAACACAAGGTTTTATCAGGTATCAATTAATAACACAAGGTTATTTCTTAAAAACTATTGTATAAAGTATTACTTTTACACATCTTAAACAAATGGACCAATGACAGCTCTATACAATCGTTTAAGTTGATTAAAAAATGGGTTTTGCAAGTTAAAATGAGAAAATCTTTACTAGCCCAGTCAGTTTTCTGTAAAATAATGTGAATAATATAATGAAATATGGACAAAATGAAACAAATTTCTATGGCAAAACATTATGAAAGTAACTCTGAATACAGGATGGCATGACTAAGTTTTCTTCCTAAACTGTTATTTTGTGCATTATTTTATGCAAATATTGTCAACACATTAACATTATGATAACAATAACATAGAGAAGATTTGGGGTATCTCTGTACAGAAGGCTATATGTGAAGTCATCTTTGCATGTGAAAATACATTTTGATAACTCTGGAAACAAATTAAATTCTCATGTTAAGTGGAATGCATGCACCTTTACAAGTTTGTAATAAGAAGTCTGCAGTTTGGAATATCTATAAATAAGCTATGCAGATTTTCCATACCTTATACTGATACACTGAATATGCTTTGTGTGCATATTCATATAAGGGCACTTCAATAGCTTTTGTTCAGATCTTCCAAGAGTTAATTGTCATAGACTCAAGTAGGATATGCTCTCAGATATTGAAAAGAGGATAAACAAACCATGTCAATGCTTTTGTGCAATATTCATCACTGTTTCTTCACATCTGTTTTTTGTACCTACTTGCTCATGCAGATACAAGCTAGACCTCCTTCTTGGAAGGTTAAGTAGGAGCTGTGGAACTTCAACAAAGCTACAGAAGTCTCCTACATGCAAATGCTAATCAAAGTCTGAACACTCGTGAACAATACTAAGTAGAGCAAAGCAAGAGAAAGAGACTCAGCATTTACTTCTGGCTGCATAAAAGTAGTGTTCTTGTGTTGGTGCGCTGTAGTAAATACCTAATATGGAGCTATAAATATAATTCACATTAAGATAGAGACATTCAACAACGTGATGGGTTAGGAAATATTCAATTTCCCATTCAAGTTCCCAGTTATCCTCTGAAGCCTAAACACTGTGATAAACATTGTGATTCTTATACATTTTTCTGTGGTATGGTGGCATTTTGACAGTATAACTCAATATAATTTTATGAAATTTACCTAAGTTTACCTGTTGAGAGCTTCCTTGGGATATTTATCTTGGAATAACCACCTGAGTAAACGTTACAGATCAGGAGCTCAAAATGGCTTTTGCAGCCCTTTAAAATAACACTTTGGAATGGCTCACTTTATCCACATGAATCTTATGGATAAAACATGGTTAAAATTATGCCACTTCATATATCTAAACCATGAAATTAGAGCTGAATGTTGCAGGGGGATGGGCTTAAGTGAAGAAAAATCCTCTAATGCAGTAAAAATTCAGGAATTCAGAAGAGTATCAGAAGTTTTAATACATTAGGCATCCTTAAAAAAAAAAACCATACAAAAAAACAAACCAGAATTTTTACTAGTTTTCTGTGTTTGTTTCCTATTCCTTTCTCTGCTTCCTCTGTTCTCTCTGCACCTGAACTGTGGGTGAAAGCCAGTGAGATTAAGAGGGTCATACATCGCTGGTGAGCTCTGATGTGTACTTAATGGGAGCTAGTGAGGAATGGGATTGAACTGGCATAGCCCCACCATCCAGTGGTTCATCTCCAGCCTCTGTTGACAGTGGTAGAATGTCATTCCTGATGACAGATTTTCAGTAGCCAGAGGGAAATGATCAAGTATTGTTAAACTATTCCTTGTGACTAAATGGCTTGTGAGTAAGCTGACCACCATGGAGGTTAACCATGAGCAGAATTCAAGGCCTAAGTGCAGAGAACACCAATGCTGTCTTGATACTTTGAGAGCTGCTCATTGAGGTCAAGAATGAGGTATGCAGTGAGGAGAATATAGAAGACCCACCCCTTGCTTGTTTCAAACACTTAACACTATATTCAGCTAAAAGGGAAGAGGAAGAAAAACCCTGTCCTGCTTCAAATATCCCAGCTTGCACATACAGTGAGAAATAGCACAAGAAAGCAAGGAACTGCATTAAATTATGCTTGCTGCTTCTGTACTTAAGAAAAAATACTAGGGCAGCAAGCTGTATTTGCACAGGAACTGTAATCATATCAACATACAGAAACATTTGTGGTAGAAAGAGTCCCTTGAAACAGACCTATTGTATCTCTGTGATTTGTTCATCATCAGCGTGAAGGTGTTCCTGCCTCCCTGCAAGGACTCATTATGTCTGTGACACTCAGACATATCTGCTAAAATTGGTGCCACCTTGCGCTCAGCACCCTATCACACACAACGAAGACAATCTGTATTCCCAGGCATTTACAGTGAATAGAGATAGATGATAAACTGGTAATTATCTTTATTTACACAGCAGGGAATCAAGGCACAGGTTTCAGTCAAGCTTAAAAATTTAGGCGCGTGCCAAAACCAGGCTTTCAAAATTCTTTAGCAAGTAAAAAGTCTTTTTCTTCCCTCCCAGTCACTTCAATGTTTTGAGACAAGTGAAATGCTAGGACTGATGTGAATGGGTATGTGTGGTTCTGGGAGCAGCAGGAGGAAGGAACAGCTGGAGAAGGTCGATATTAATGCCATGCCGTGGTGCCTCTATTACCATGTCACTCTGACCCCATCATCAGTATGTACAGTTTTTCAGGAAACACAGTGTGGGAATGGCAGCCTAGAAGAAAGAAGACCCAAGCTATTTAAAGAGCATAATAAGCAGCAGAAAAACAAAGAACAAACCATAAGAGAACCAGATATACATGAAGTATGGTAAGCAAATCCTAAGTATCCACAGAGCTGGAATGTTTGGAGAGAAGTACTATCAGCTTGCAATGAGGACAAAAGATCAGACCATAGATTAATATTGCTTCCAAACTCAGAGTAATCCAGGGCACAGGAGTAGAATTCAATAGTGAACATCCCTCATATTTCATGTCCTTTTAAGTTTTTGGCAGACACTGAACTACAAGATACAAGCGCTTCAGGGCCTGACTGCTAGGCAGGCCACCCTGATATGAATATTTTGCTCATTGTAAGCAAGGGATACAAGAGAGTAAAGTCACATCTGTTTAAGTTTTGTTTCACGCCTAACCTCTTTACAATCTCTTATTAGGATTTGCTACTTAGTTGTTGCAGTATTGTAACACAATTTGTGGCAAGACCTTCATTTTGACTGTTCAGTGCGTGCATGCACATGTTATTTTGCAAAAAGTCTGCTTTTGCCAGAGGTCAAAGTAAAAACTGGTCTTTCTGGCAGGGACTAGTAGATGACTGCAAGACTTGGCTCTGTATGTTTTCCAGCACCCCTAGAAAGACACACCGTTTTTCTAAGAGTGAAATATTTGAAATTCTGTTATGCCTGGAACTATTAGAGACAAAGTTGGGGAGTGGTCTTTGATCCAAAAGCACCTTGTCCAGTCTGGGTTGTTTTTTTCCAAAGGAATTGACTATTCATTTGACAAGGTTTCATTACCAAAAGGGCTGAAATTTATTCCTCTCTTCATGTCTTTGAATAGTACTTTGAAGATAAAATAACTCATCAGGATATTTTGCACCCTAGCTTCTCGGCAACTGCTTTTCCAGGATGGCTTATTTTAAATTTGTCTGGGGAAATACTGTGTTCTTAGAACTGGTCATATCTTCAGTGGCAGAATTGGGCTTCTGTGGGTTGGTAGTGCTGTGATTGCTTTATCCTACCAACAAATTAAATGCTGCATTATTTGCAGGGGAAAGAATAATGTTTCCCTGCATTTGGGCCAAAAGCAATCTTTGTTGTAATAACCTTTTCCAAGATATATCCTACAACAAAACAACAACAACAACAACAATGTAGAGAACATTTCATCTACAGATATTATTCCAGTGGTATTTTTGGGAGTCTGCTGTAGTAGGTAAACTGTAATACAAAAATAGTCATTCCAAGAAACAGTAATTTCTGTAAAAAGATTTCTAGATAAATATGTGTTGTTCTCATTGGTACTACCCACTCCTCATACATTTAGACTGCACCCTTTTATGTTCAGCCTGGTTATTTCAGCTTTGACAAAGGCCCCTGGGTGGGCAAGGAGACACGATCATACTGAGCTGACCTGTAAGTTCACTGACCCATGTCATTTATGCAGTAAAGCAGAGAGTCTGTGGAAAAACTGGTACCCACATGCCTTTCCCACATTCAGAATACTGTTGTGGATGTAGAAGGATGTAGGTTCAGCTCCAGCTTTGAAAGGCTGTGGCTGATTTTGGTTCTCTTCAACAATTCATATGTTTTCTTTTTGGAAGTGAGAGTGAGGTCTCCAAACCAGGTCTCAGGTATTTCCTCTGCCTCAGCTGAAATATGGTACAGTGCACAAGGCTTTTCTGCTCAGCCTGGCCATTTGAAGGCCTTTGTGCAGATAAAAACTCAGCATGTCCTTGCACTCCATACTGTGCACTTCTGTCAAGGTCCAACTTGTCTAACCTTGTTGTGTAAAACTCTGGTGATTTTCCAAGTCTGGCCTGCAAATACCTATGCTAGAAAAAGCAGATGCTCTCTCTTGCCTGTCTTTATAATCATCAGGTCAATGTTGTGCTCAGGGATTATTTCTAGCATTGCAAACACACTGCTTTGCAGTCTTTTTTTAAGATGATAGAATTTTCGGTGTGGGTTTTTTGTTGTTATATGTTTGTTTGTTTGTAGAAGATGGTTTTTAATAGTTTCTTCTGGTGCCCAGAATAAAAACCATGTAGTCTGAACAGTCTTTATTTGTACATATATCAACTGCTGTCCTTCAGAACCAGATAGTATTGCTAACGTATTCCCCTTGTTCAGAATCCCACTAAAATTCACTGGGCTTCATTACTATGGGTATTATCCCCTCTTCCCTTTTTAGCTTGTCATATTAAATCAGTTTTGCCACAGTTTTTCAGATCTGTCTGTAAGATTATACATGTCCACCGTAAGAGAGAATCTTGCATGCTTAGATGCAAAGCACACAAAACTTTGGGTAAGGGTCCTTTTTTCAATAGAAGGAAGATACTATTGCTGTGTACAAATGCCTTTCTTGTCCTGTGGCACTTCTGTTGCTTTCAAAATAGCATTGTGGGTTCTGAACTCTAAACCTCCCTGCTCTAGGCAAATCCCAGGATTCCTCTTAGGGATCTGTCCTTTGGCTAGCCTTCTATGACAGGAGTTAAAATATAGTTCACAGTCATTAGTCTGACAGCCAAAAGAACAAATAACAAGCAAAAGTGTGCAGAGACTATAGGGTCTCTTTTTTTTTGGAATGGACTCAACACAGATGTAGTGAAAAGAGGTAGGCTTGAAACCTTCCTGTCACAACCCTGCTGCAGTGACAAGATATTATAAGTTCCTGCATTCTCCTTGACACATATTTTGTCAGATGTACAGCAATACATACAATAACATACAGACCTGAAAGGAGAAATATACCAGGAAGGGAAAACTGAAAGGTAACATAACCAAAAAACTACAAAAATTGCTCATCTTGTATGGAACTATAGGCAGCCCTATAGAAGCATTTATGTTCCTCTTAAATGAAGGGAAATGTCCAGTGATATTTTGTATATCTAAATATGTCTGGATTCTCAGCAGGAATATAATAGGTATTTACTTTAACATGATACCTACACATAGTTCTTAAATGTAACCAAGCAATTTCAATGCTTAGATCAAGACTAGAAATAAACCATGAGGCTTGTACTTTATTTGGAAAAGCTACTTGTTCTAACTACCATTCAAATGTAGTCTGTGCAACAGCTTCAACAGCAACTGTTTTGTAAATGTCATTTACAGGTAACTATAATGGTCCAGATCAATGTGGTTTCCTGAACTTGTTGAAAGTCATGGGAAGTATGCATGTTATCTGCCAGCAGAGTACACCTTAGTGGTTTTACAAACATCTGAGCTTAATTAATTTAATCTTGTGTTATATGCAATCCTAACCATTAGGTAGATCAGCCTAAAAACCCCTAAAAATCAGTACCTTATCCCTTTCTCCTTAAACACTTAGCCTGTTATTCTATTGCTCTGAAAGAATTCTATTATGACTCAGTCCTTCATGGTCTAAATTCATCTGTGCTGTTTGATAGCTCAGGCATTAAACATGAAGGTGATTGCTAGTTTCACTGCTCATTTTACATCCAGGGCAGAGATGACTCTCAGGGTGGTGCGTTGAAGAGCAGGCATACTGCAAAATCTTGAACTAACAAAGTATGGGACATGGCAAGCGTCTGACTTGGATTTAATAATGGATTTTTAAATGTGCCATTCTTGTGCATTGATTGGCAATTGGGAGTGAGAATAAGTTAGCTCTGATAAATGTTGATAACAACTAATTTTTTTAATGATAATGATTCAGGAAAAGTTTTACCTTTGTTTGCCCTGTTGCAAGCCACTGCTATCTTAGATGACTGCTTTATAGCCTCATAAAATTTTCTACATAGAGGGAAGCAGGAGGATGAACATTCTTTTAGCCTTTCTTTGCACATTATTTCCAGCTGTAGAATGACCTTCTCTACAAGAACACTTGGCAGATAAGCAATGTCATGTTCACTTGCTGCACTTGCAAATAATAGCTGTGGAGGTGGTTACTGGCTAGAAGGCTTTAAGCATTCAAATAAAAGCAATTAACAAAATCAGTATTTTGACAGGTGGGCAAATTGCTTTTCTAATTTTGTGCAGCTTTTTTTATTGCCTTTGAAGCACAAAGCCTGTAAATTCAGAGATTATGTTGCAGTGAAGAAATCCCTACTACACCCTAATCCGAAGGAGGGAATTTTCCTAGTTGCTCTTCCTTTCATGCAAAGAAGGAACCTTGTGGCTATGTACTGGGCTAGGCCTTCCTGAGTATGTGGTCAGCTTTGACACTGATTTTGAATTCTGATAAACTGCCATGTCTCTGTCTTGCACACAGAAAGCAGGATCTTGTTACTCCCTCTCTTTTTGGGTTAGGCTGCTTGACAGGGAATTTTCTGTAACAACAGGAATAGTGGGCTGATTGCTGCATACAGCTTCTAGCCCTGCTGTTGTCTTCTTACAGAATAAAAGCTAGCGCTACATGTTGAATCTAAACCTTGTAATCTTCCTGCTTTTGAAGAGGAATGTGGGCAGTGAAGCCCTTGTCTTGTGCTTCTAAAACATCTCAAGGACATGAAGTTGTTTTTTATAAATATAGTAAGGGCCAGTCATGAAACTGATGTTAATGTTCATGCCACATGCTTCATTTTGAAACATTATGTTTTTCACTTAGAGTGTTGTGTGCTGTTTTTAAGTGACAAATCCTGGGACAAAGCTGACTTTTGTTGGGTAAAAACCTAACTGATTTATTTAAACTTTAGAAGTATTTAATAAAGTCAGATTGAAAAGAAAATAACATGACACAGACCCTGAACACTGCTAAGAAGCTGAGTACAGAATTAAATAAGTTCTTGGTTGCTTTTTGCTTCAGGTTTGCATAAATAATTCTCTTAGTATACTAAGCCCAGAAGGATGCACCCTGCACATGCAATGCAAAGCAAAGCAAACATTTACTTCCATAACTGCTTTGAAGAGAACTGTTTCAAGGGAAAGAGGTAATCAGACTTGAGACAGTGAAAAAGATGGATATAGTAGGATTTAAGTTCCTAAGGAACACTGAACTTCAACTGTGTTCGAAATGTTAATAATAGTCCTGATCTTACCTTAAACTTACCTGTTTGTGGTAAGGTAGGTGACCCTACCTTACCACAACTTCTTTACCAGGACTTGTACCATTCAGCATAGGATGTGAATTCTCATATTAAAAGACTAATACTTTATAACATACAAAATTTTAACCACCAACATAAATAAATGTACACTTTTTAACTATCTGAGCTTTATTTTGCTGTAGCATACACAAATGGCCTGGCTTTAGAACAAGCTACAGCAAGTAGTGATTAGATCTAAGGTTGTGCCATGACACCTGAAAACAGAGCAAGAGAAGCAACAGAGTTTTTTGTGTTAAGTCTCTGACCTAGTTAAGACATTTTTTCTTTAATATCTCAGTCTCTGATGAAGACCGTCATAGACTAGTCATAGTTCAGCTAACCTGAAATAAGAGGGTGATAATGAGGCAGAAGAAATTCGGTCAGCAGAATGCTTCTGCTTTCTGTGCATCTGCCTTCAGTCTCCCGTGCAAGAATATTGCTGCATAGCTCCAACCTTGAGGATTTATTCTTTAAATATTAAATGTCCAATTATTAAGACCATATCAGGTTCCATTCTATGACTCTTACTCAGTTTTTTGTTCTTAAAGTGACTATGTAATTGTTAAGTATGTAATTTAGTTATCAGTTATCAGGCTATCTTGTTCATAAACTGGATGCTTTCCTATTTTCTCGTGTCAAGGGGTTTAGTAGCTGTAGACTTACTACATTGGAGAATAGAATAACTTTTCATAGTAGAATGCTGTCTCCTGAGAAATGCTGTCTTGTGAAGTTCTGTATTTTGTTCTTCTGGAGAGCCACTCACCCATGAGCAAACTAAGTTTGGTCTGTTTTTGACAATGGATGAGATCAGTGTCTGATGGGTATGCTAACACAGACATTAAATAATAGAAATTGCAGATTAGACATTAAAAGCAGCCTGGGGATGTTGTTTACTATTTTAATGCAATGTGGTTTCCTAGTAATCAAGCTACATTTACTAATAGTCTTCAAATATTGAGCATGCTCTTTCTAAAAATAAAAAGGCATTACAAGCTAAGAAGTTCAAACACAGTTTTTTCAGGTTATGTATGAAGAATAACAGGTTTGTTTTTGAGATCAAGTGAGCTTGTACCAGGAACTGGTAAACAAGCTAGAGAACAAGCTAAGCAACAAGTTGAAACTTTTTGAGCTGCTCAGGAATTTTGAAACTTATACATAACCTTCAGCCATACAATTACCTGACATTGTTAGTACTCTGAAAGTGAGCATGATATTTGAATTAGTGAGTTGAATTTTGGCAGAGTTACATGCCATATTTTATAATAGTTCTATGTTTGGAAACTACATAAGCCGCTGAATTGTTTTGAACTTTTGGTTCATGAAAAGATATGCTGTGCAGTCCTGGTGTGAGGAAAAGTAGCTGCTCAGCACCCACCAGTTACTCCCTTTAGTCAGGGAGATTTCCTGTGCAGTATCTTAACCTGCTCACAGTCAGAGTGGAAGTCCTGCTGTCAGCTTAAATGGAAGCAGAGAACAACTCTTTATGGCAGCATGACTTCAGAAGATCTTTCTTTTGCTCTGTGAAATATGGAACTGGAAGTGCTCTTGGTGATGGTGGTTGGTGGATTCTAACTGAAAGCTATTATTAACATATGATGAGGAATGGTTGTTCCCCTTCTTTCAGTTAAACTCCTTGAAGCCCATGAATGAAAGAGGGGATTTGGTGTTAAATTTTCCTGTGCTAAAAGCCTACAATCAAATGTTCATTTTACAATAAGTTGAGGTGCTTTGGTTTCTCCACTGAGCACAGAAGAATTTCTGCCCATATATCAACTCTGACATTCAGAATAGTGATTTTATATTATCCTCTATTCAAGAGTTACCAGTCTGCCCAAGATGATGTGAAGAAGTTGCTAACACCCCTGGTGAGTCTGGTTTGGAGGACCAATACTTGATTTTACAACAACATATTTTATTTTAATAAGATTTATTCATATCAGAGAAGAACATGTTTCCCAGAACACTGATGATTTAAAATATTGGTTTTACATAGTTTCTTTCTGTTTGCTTGGTGCTCCTACAAAATCTAAGTTTTCTGGGTGATTTCAGGCAGGGTGAGGGACTATCACTTTTTCTTTAAGCTATATAGTAGTTGCTAATATAAACTGTCCATCTGACTCACTCTGGAATTGCAGTAATCATGGCTGAGTTTGCTACATCATTCCTAAGTGACTATCTTGCATATGATCAAGCTAGAGAAACAAGATCATTTGAAGACAAGTTCAAAGATGTCATAAAGAGGTCACAAGCTTATCTCTCTTTCCTATCCCTTGTTAAATATCTGCTTGAAATATCAGTGGGATTGTTTCCTCTTTCACACTTAGATTAGTTAATTTCAGTACCCTAAAGGTGCACTGATGTGTATTGTTATACCTGCAGCTCACCCAGTTGATTTTTTACTGAGATTTGCTGTGTGAGAATAAAGGAGAGAAGGGATTGCAATGTAAAGTGCCATGGGAAGAAGAGGCTACTTATAAAAGCCAGTATGTACTGCTGATGTCCTTTAAGCACAATTTCTGAATTCAAGACAAACAGAAAAGTGAAAGGAACATGAAAGAGGCAAGGCACAGCTGTGGCTCGACAGAAGAAATTGCTCTTGTTTGTATGGATATAAGCACATTTTTCATTACACATTACTGTTAGGGCCTTGTGTTGCAGGACTTTATGTCAGGTGTGAGTTAAACCAAATTTTTGTAGCATCATCCTTGCTTTCCCACTATACATTAGAGTTGCAGAGTAGTGTAAAGCCAGACAACTTCTAATCCCTGAGAATAGATATTCCCCCAAAATATTTTAGGCTGTTAAGAACTGGTCTGTCAGATCTTTGAACTGGAAATGCTTCAGTAGTGCTCAACTGTTCAGCCTGAAGGTGTCTTAGAAGGGTAATGCTGCCACTCCACTTCTATCCCAATGTTTTGCCTAATGGCAACTAAGCTATCATATTAAAGCTACATGAATTCATGAATAGTTCCACAGGAAGAATTGCTGCAATACAGCTGTGCTTCCATGCACATTAGATGTGAGATATAATGAAAGAGTTTTGAAAACATACTGCCATATTCAGCCAAGCAGAAAATTAATCTTTTAAATACAGCTGACTGCTTGAAATATAACAGGACAGAGAAATAATTTCTCTGGCTGCAAATATACATTTTTTGTATCATTGTACCCCCAAAGGCTGATGCTTTTGATGTCAGATGTTGTTTTTACACCTATCAGAAACACAATTAAAAATAAGTTTTACAACGCTATGGATTGTTCAGCATGGTATATTTCACAGATATACCGATGTAAAGCAGTAGACACAGGGAAAAAAGAGTTTAATGTTTTCTAGTGTTGACCTAACTTTGCCTTTTGACTTTCTTAGAAAAGTAGTTTTAGTTTCACACCAGCTTTCCCTTGTTATAGCTTTGTCTTTTGTATTTTAATAGACAGAATAGTAGAATAATAAATTCATGGAATAACTGAAGTCAGAATAGACCCTTAAGATCATTGAGTTCAGCTATTAACCCTGCACCACTAAACCATATCCACATCTTTTAAACATTTCAGTGGATGATGACTTCTTTGAAAAGTCTAATCTAGTGCTCATCAACCCTTTCAGTGAAGAAATGTTCATAACATGCAATCTAAACCTCCCCTGCTACCACATGAGGCTGTTTCCTCTTGTCCTATTGCCTGTTCCTTTGTGGAAGAGCCTGACACCCACCTTGCTACAACGTCCTTTCAGAGATCAATGAGGTCTCTCATAAACCTCTTTTTCTCCAGGTTAAACAACTCTCTAGGTGCTCCTCGTAAGACTTGTGGTCCAGACCCTTCACCAGCTTCAGCAGCTCCATGCCATGCTGTGAGAAAGGTCCAGAACTGAGCACAGGATTTGAGGTTTGGCTTCACCAGTGCTGAGTACAGGGGACAATCCCTGCCCTGCTCCTGCTGGCCACACCATTGCTGGTCCAGGCCAGGATGCCATTGGCCTTCTTGGCCACCTGGGCCCTGCTGGCTCATGTTCAGCTGCTGTCAGCAGCACCCCCAGCTCCTTTTCCTGTGGCAGCTCTGCAGCCACTCTGCCCCAGCCTGTGGCACTGCCTGGGGTTGCTGTGACCCCAGGGCAGGAGCCAGCACTGGTCTTGTGGAACCTCACACCACTGCCTTGGCCCATGGATCCAGCCTGTCCCGATCCCTCTGCAGAGCCTTCCTGCCCTCCAGCAGATGAACATTCTCTCCCAGCTTGGTGTCACCTGCAAAATGACTGAGGGTGCCCTCAATCCCCTCCTCCATGTCACTGATGAAGATATTAAACAGAACTGGCCCCAGTGCTGAGCCCTGGGGAACACCACTGGCCACTGGCCAGCAGCTGGATGTAACTCCATGCACCACTAATCTGTGAGCCCAGCTATACAGATGGTGTTTTACACAGTGAACAGGGCATCTGTCAAAACCATGAGCAGCCAGCCAGGAAAATGTTGTGTGAAACAGTGTCATATGCATTACTAAACTCCAGGTAGAAACATTCTTAGCCTTTTCTTCATCCACTAGGCTGGCCATACTGCCATAGAAAGAGATCCTGTTGATCAAGCAGGACGTGCCTTTAACAAATTCCTGCTGGCTGGGCCTGATTTCTTGGTTAATCCTGTATGTGCCATGTGATGGCACTCAGGATGAGCTGCTCTATGATCTTTCCTGGCATCAAGGAAAGATCTCTGTAGTTCCCAGATCACAGAGTCATAGAATCATAGAATGGTTTGGGCAGAAAGGGACATTAAAGATCTTCTAGTTTAACCCACCTGCTATGGACAGGGACAGCTCTCACTAGACCAGATTGCTCAGAGCCCCATCCAGCCTGGCCTTAAACACTGCCACAGCTGGGGTATCCACAACTTCTCTGGTAAACCTCTTGCAGTCTCACCACCTTCACAGTAAAGAATTTCTTCTAATCTAAACCTACCATCTTTCAGTTTGAATCCATTCCCCCTTGTCCTGTCACTACATGCTCTTGTGAAAAGTCCCTTTCCAGCTTCCTAGTATAGGCCCCCTTTGTGCTGGAAGGCTGCAATAAGGCCTCCCCAGAACCTCCTCTTCTCCAGGCTGAACAACCTCCATTATTTCAATATGTCCTAATAAGCTTGTCCTTCACTCCTCTGATTATCTTTGTGGCTCTAGACCCTCTTTCTAGCTCTTCTTGTAGATGAGTGACACATTTGCCAACCATCAGTCAACTAGGACCTTCCCATTTATCCAGAATTATGGTGTAAAGTGCTTCAGTGACACCAGTTCCCTCAGTACCCTTGGGTGGAGAGTAGGGTAGCTGGGTGCTTTGCTTCTCCTCTGTTCACTATGTTGGCCAGAGTTGGAGAGACAGCTCTTAGCACAGCAGGTGCTCCTCATCCTACAGCATCCCTTTAACAATTACGGAGAACAAGTCCAAAAAAAAAAATCTTTATTTGTCAGGTGTAATTATGCCTTGGATAATTAGAAATGTGACAGCAATTCTTCAGTGTCTAATGAAAAGATATTACTTACTGCAATCCAGAAAGGTAAAGGCTATTTCTATTTCATGTCCTCACACTAGATAGCCATATGCTGCAATGTAACATATGCTCTCTGCATGGGGAAATCTATGTGAGTGTTTTGTGCTTCTAAAATAGGAGGGTGGGGAAATCCCTTAGGGATTTTCTTGGTGCATAAAGCAACATTATCCTGCAAACTTGGTATTAGCAGTAGCTCAGTAGAGACATGATGCGGCATAATTTGTGTTTCTAAACCAGGGACCTACTTCCCAGGACCTACAGCTTTTGTTACTCTGTTAGCTGTGTATAAGGGTGTTACCACATGTCTTACAGCCTCCCAAGTCACTGCTCTGCTACAAGACACTGCTCTGCTTCAAACACTTTCTTCAACCAGACAAGCAATTGGCTTTATCTTCTAACTCACACTGTCAGCTTGGTGCTTGATCATGAGACTCACAGGCCTACAACAGGGCTAGGCACCAGTCTTCTGGCATAGAACTGTCCAAGTAGCATGAACAAGGCTGAGGGTTTTGCAATGCCAGTCTCACTAAAAGACAAATAATTAGTTCCTTCCACCCTTCCACTTTTTTTGTTGTTGTTGTTTTGTTGTTTTGTTGGGGTTTTTGTTTGATTTTTTGTTGTTTTTGTTTGCTGGTTTTTTGTTGTTGTTGTTTTTTTGGTTTTTAATTTTTTTTTTACATCTGGGAAGACAAAGGAAGCAAGTTTCACTTTAGCATATAAATATTCTGGCCCAGTAAAGTATCAATAATCAGCAATAATCAGCATCTCTAAGCAGGGTGCAAATACACATTGAAACACAGTGTTGTGTCTTCTGATTAACAGCAGTAGTAAATGAGTAGTTAAAGCCAAGGGAGCATCCTCCAAGCTCAAAACACAATTGCTCTAAGTTATCACAGATTTATTCTGTGGAAGATTCATAGTTGTTGTCATATGTCTCTCTTAATGCATATGGATTTCTCTCTGATTCTGTAGGCAGACATGCATCTGTGGGGCTGCATTGACTTCGGCAGGTGCAAGAGCTTTTGGGTCCCTTAAAGCTAAAAACCCCACAAGAAAATGGATTTTCTCTTTGTATGCATAAGAAACATCTGCTCTTTTTTGTGGAAAGGGACGGCAGAGAGAATCAGTCTAAAAATCAGAGGACAATCAGCACTTTGAAGAACTAGGCTTGTAATGAAAATTTTCCAGGAATGTTTCTTTTCTTGTATCAATGAGGGTAGTGGGGAAGGCAAAGGAAGAGTAGGAAGTCTGAAAAAAATGCAATGCATATTATTTTATCTTGATATTTTAGAAAACATACTTTTTCAGATGTTAATACAGATTTCGTTGCTTGTAAATTGCTCTTTCATATGGTTTATTATTTTTGTGATATGGCTTATAAATAACTGATGAAATAGTTCAAGGAAAAGCACAACAATTACTTAAAAGGATGTTGTCAAAATGTATGTTACCTTTAAGTTTTTTTCCTAGACTTGAATATTTAATGACTTAATTTTCCCTGTTTCTTACTTGAAAAATAGATCCATCATTCAGCTAAAGAGTTGATTTTTCTTGAAGCAGAGCACACTATGTATCTCAGCTGCCTTAGTATTTATGTATTTCTGAGGATATATGAAGTAACATGCAAAAAGTATGCTTATGATTTTATTAGATACTACAAAACAAAGCCCCTCATGCTTTGTGAACTATTGAAATCAGTTTTGAAGATGGTCCGAGCCTGGTTTGAATAACACTTCCAGACTCTGAAAGTATGTTGGTGCTAAACACAGGTATGGAAAATGGGCAGACATGGAGCACATTTTTGTGGAACTCAGAAGAAAATCAGTTTCTTTTTCTCCATACCATTTAGAATTGATTTTAAAGTTCAGTGCTCTTCATAGCATTCCTGAGATGTGGAGGAGGAATCAATGCTGGAATCCTATTTATTTAAGTGAAAAGCGAATGTCATTCACCACTCTGGAGCCACAATCATGAAATTACAGGGGACCATTTTCTTGCTTCCATAAAAAATCTTTTATCCAGCCTTCAGTTAAAAACTTCTCTTGGCTTTTCCTCAGTCTACACAGAGATGTCTCTTTTGCCTTCTTCCTGATCTTTCCATTGCTTTGGATGCATGATACAAAAAAAATCTGCAATCTAATACATGCTTTTTTGTATTTATTTGCCATTGCTATTTAGTCCACAAGGAAACCTTTCAGACCATGATTCAATTTCCTTTCAAACGCTGTTATTCGCCAATAACTTATATTCTAAAATACCATTATATTTTAAAAGAAATAATTATAATTATTCTAAAACTCCATACAAGCTGCTAAGAGTTGAGGACAGACAACAGCAACAATACTATCTGCTTTATGAAGTGCTGACAAGAAAGAACTTTCAATAAGTGATGAGATAGGGTGATTCAGTGAAAGGACACGATGTAATATTTACAATTGAGTTTTTCTGGATCTCCCTGTTTCCTTGCTCTTGCTAAATTTTATTTGGTATACAACTTCCTGAAACAATATGTGCTGTGAAGTGAGTAGAAAGTGACAGTCTTGATGCAGCCATTTAGAGTGAATGGATCTTGTCGCTGTATAAAGCAAGGCTGAAGTGGTAAGATAAGGGAAAATTTGTGCTGTGGAGGCACTGAATCCATATTCTGTCAGAGATATTAAGATTAGGCTAATTGCTTTTGGTAAAAGGTCTAGAAGTTTTCAGAAAGATTTGTAGCGAAACATTTTTTCTGAAAGATATTTTGACAAATTCTTTTATGTGTTCATATGCCTTGCACAATACAGCAATTACGAAAAGTAGAAATAATGCAAAATTTATAGAGAAGAAACTTGTAGTTATGAAGATTCCTGGAAATATTTGGAAAGAGAGGGGTACACAGGTTCTTAGTTTAGGTCTATAGATGAGTTTTTTGTCATCATGATTTTTTTATGTTGTCAAGCTTTATGATGGTTGAGGACAAATCAAGCAGTAACTGTAGATTTCTGGTGTAGATCTCCTTCTCCAAAAAGTCCTTGCATTGTAAATTTATCAGCTTTAGGCAATGTATCTTAGTGATCTACTTTTGAGATGTGTTCAATGTGGCTGGTGACTGGAAGGCAACTGAATATTTTAAGATGTCATAAAGACGGCAATCAAAGAGCTTTCTTACATGATGCGTCAGTCTCTGCAGCAACTTTTCAGGAGGACTGTGGATCAGTCCAGAGCAAGAGATATCTTAGGATCTTCACCATCATACTATATCATACTGGAATAACACAAATCTGCAGATTGGGATGCTTCAGACCAGACTGGACTGCCTTGAAATAATTCAGGCTGTGATCCAAAACTCATTGAGGTCAACGGAGAGGTTCCCAATCACTTTGAATAGCTTTTGAATCAGAGCCTTAAAGACAGTGTTTTGCTGTCAGAAATTACTTAGCCAGACCATGAAACATAAATGTGCATTTCTCAGAGAAGCTGGAAAACACTGAAACTGGTCCATTCCCTGAAGCTACATTAAGGATTATGCCTGATTGGCAAAGCTTTCCAGAACGTTTAATCTTCAAATTAATTTGATGGTCCTGCTCAGCACAGGGCAAACACAGGAGCAAATAGTTCTGCAATATTTATTCACATTTTAAAATTTATTATTGTCAACAATTTTTTTTCTCTTTGTTTACCTTTCTGATAAATCATTCTAGAGAAGAAGTTTGCTAGCTGGAAGGGATTGCTGATACAGCAAACTTTAAATTGGTTGCGGGCTGCAGTCTCTTAGCAGTGAAGTCCATGCATGCTGCAGACAGAGGTGTGGCTGCAGCTGGCGTGGTTATGCACAGGCTGGTTTCGTACTGCCGGCTGTGCTGAGTGGTCTGTTTATCCAGCAAATCACAGCACACTGTGTAGCCATTGAAGATTGAGCTGTCTCTGTATCCTAGTAAACATAAGGCTGACATTGCTTTCTTTAGTGGAGTGACTGTCTGTTATGGCTCCCACCTTTGGCAGGCAGTGTGTAGGAAAATATTAGACTTTTAACACCTACTAGTTGCAGAAAATTTATGTGTGACAGAGAAAATGCACGCCAGCAAATTTTTAATGTAGTGCCCAGAAGTGGTAAGAAAATTATGAAGGCACACTGGCTGCCTAATTTGTTAATACTTCACTGAGTCTACATTTCTTTATCTGTAAAGATCCTGTAACCTCTATCTCTTAAGAGATTTACTTTTGCTTTTCATTGCCATGCAGTGACAATCCAGAAGATTGCACCTGTTGTCTGTTGTGAGCAGAAACAAAGCCTGATTCATGATTTGGATTAATATTTTAGAGGTCTCTATTCTTTCTTTTTTTCATTGCTATACTGACTGCTAAACCAGGTAAGGGAGAAAATGCAAACTGTGAGGGAGGGTAATGTTTCTTTGTCTTCACAAATGACTCAGCTGTGATAACTCCCTCTGGGGATGGGGGAAGGCACCAGCACAGTCACATCCATCCTGAGGGGGTCATCTCTGCTAGGGGATTTAGTTGCACCAGCAGAATAGGCAGCTGCATTGACTTATGTCATCGAGGACTTCCAAATATCCCATGACAGTGTTACATCATCCATTGTGAAAGCTCCCCACCCTGTCGTGGTGCTGAGCATTCCCAACTGAACCTGTGCATATATAATCTTTGGGTTTGGGAATTTGGGACATCACTATCCAGTGGGTCAGGAGGAGGACTAGAAGTTCCACAGGGCCACTGCTTTTGACAAGACTGTAGCTATTCCCTTCAACAGGATTGCAAACACCACTTGGTATGATCCTCTGACTTTTGTAATTTTGTTTGAACCACAAACATCTATGAATGCTGTGTTTTCTCTCCCATTAAGGGTGGGACTAGGGAAAGAGCTTTTACTCCCAGCAGATAGTCTAAATGCTCCGTGGAAACTTTTTGAGACTTGTAGGTTGCAATTCTTTATGTTCTGAAAGAAGGTGCTTTGGAAGGCCAGTCAGACAAGTAGGAGTATAAAGTGGGTTTATTGCACCATGCATACTCTTTCAGTTTTAAATCACCCACTGGGAAGGATGTGACTATGCTTGATCATCATGGATAGGTAGACATGCCAGCAAAAAGGATGCAGCTGAAGGGCTGAAGGTATTAACTGTCTTACAAGTAGGTGTCCAGGGTGGCTTATCCTGCACACTCATCCTACACAACTCTAAATGGTATGCAAATGTTAGGTAGGTATATACAAATATTTGGTAGACTCGCCTTCAAAACAAGGCAGTATACTTACAAAAATTATTTAGTGAATGTTTAACCATCTTGGGAATGAGGGGCAAAGAGATATCTCATTTAAATGAAGTGAAGTAAACCTCCAGGCCTGAAGTCAGGTATTGTGTAGCACATATTAGGTATTGAGCAATTCGTAGTATCAAATGTGTGCAGAAAAGATACTAAAACCATAGAAACATACCACTGGAGCCCTGGGAAAATTTCATTTTCTCCTTTTTCTCTTTCCTTTTTTTTTTTATCATTTCCTGTTAGCTATTGCAAGTTCTTCTGAACATGTCACTGAAGAATTGAGGAAAAAAAGGGAAATTTTCCTTTAGCCATAGGCAGGAATTGTACACAGTTTTCTTTATTTTCTTAGCAAACACTGGGATGCTTCCCTCATTTTAAACTATCTAGCACAGCTGAATACATTTATGTTCTGATGATGTCCATATATCTGCATTATATATTTTATGTTCATATATTTTAGTTCAAACTAAACTAAAGTATGTTATGCTTTAGTTCCAACTTTCTTCATCTCTGGTACACAAACACCCTCAAAACACTGCTAACACTGGAAATGACAGAGTACCACTGCTTGTCCAGAATAAAAAATCATAAGGTATGTCTTACATCTGTAGGAATTTACATCTGCTTTAGTTCCTCTTGTAAAATTTGAAAGGCTAGAAACAAATATTCTAATAATGACATTTCCAATAAAACCCCCTGATGTTTGTGTAATTTCCAAATATTCAGGATGCATTGTGCTATTTTTTTCTGTGAGTTATTTACAACATTAATGTAAACAACTAATGATGTTGAATTTATTCTTCCCTGATTTTTTTTTTCCTGGATGCAATGGCCTGGTAGTTCAGTGAAAGGACAAATGCATCTTGCTCTGAAATCTGAAGTTCTAGAAAGTGCCCCTGTGTCAGAGGAGATCAGCGTGTTCCCAGAAGATGCTTGTGGCAAAAGAAATGTCTCCTGCAATAAGGTGCCTGTCTGAATGTTGCAGATAGTATTCCATAAATGGGCTGGGTGGCAGTTAAGGAAATGCCACTCCTGTGACCTCTGCAAAAAATTTTTTCTAATAATTTATGGCAGCCCCATTTGATACTGAGCGCTGTTTTCCACCCTTCCCTCATGTTTCAGGCTGAAAAGCAGGCTCCCACTGCAGCTGAACCCCCTCCACCTTCTCAGCACCTCCCTGCAGCCCCAGCTGTAAGGAGTGCCTTGGTCAGCAGCCCCCAGTGAAGAGCAATCCCCCTGCCAGGACTCCATTCTCAGAAACCTGGGGCAGTTCTGCCATTTGCTTCAGCTTTCTCTTCGTAATAGATCTGTAGTTGCTTTGGATTTGCTACTGACATGCTGCTCCCTGTATAGCTTTGGGTTTTTGCTAGGTTCAGCTGCTTCCCACTGGTGGCTGTGGTCCCATCTCCCACCCAAGGGAGTCTCAGGCAGCCCCACACCACCCCCACACTGCTGTGGACCAGGTCAGACCACCCACAGTTTTCAGAAGAGTTAATGAGGCTCTCTGTTCGTGGTTGCATCTCCACACATCTTCCTAGCTCAGATTTTCCAGGACACTGAATTTAACCCTGCTTCCAAGCAAAGCCAGAAGCAAAGCTGAGGATGGCTTCAATCCTTGCAGAGCTGGATCTGCTGTAAAGAAGAGAAGCATTCTCCTTGCAGAAATTTGAGGGAGGCCCTAACTTTTATATTAATGGAAGGATGTGGGTCCTAAACTTGTGGGGGGCAACCAGTTGTTGTATGGAATAAAAGCTTTGAAAACACTTGACTTCAAGAAGAAAAGTAAATTTAATCTGACTTTCCAGGAGATATAATTTTGGCCTTACTTGTCTACCCTGTGAGGCTTTAAGGGTATATTCATGTTGATAAAAGCTGTCTCCATGAAGAGAAGAGTGGCCTTCTCACACTCCTTTTCTCACCCCATCTGTGTTGGAGTGTTGTGAGTAGCACTGAGCAAAACCAGTCAAAAACTAACACACCTTCCCCTCTCCCCATCCCTAGATCAGCAGAAATGGAAAAACCTCAATTATTTAAATGCACACAGTGCTTTGCCATTATACAAACATTAACATATCTCTTTCTTTCTGAGTAAAGAGGGCTGGACTCCTCAGGTAATCCAGCAGATGATATTTTATGTGTATAGCCTGGTTCTGTGGGATCAGAGTGAGAGAGGAGAGAGAACTCTGCCTTCATCACTTCTCTGGCATCCCAACTTTGTCTGGGATTAATTTGAGCCCTGGCTCTGTCTATCTCTTGTATTAACATCCCCAGCAGACCAAAACCACTTAGATTTAAAATTGGTCCAGGCTAGTGGTTCTGAAGGCTTTCATTGGAACAACTTTCACCAAACAGTGATGGAGCTTGGGGCAGGCCTCTGACTTTGCAAGAGACATCAGCCTGTGCCAGCAACGTGCTGGTTGTTGCAGAGCCCATGTATTATCCGCAGAGCTGCCTGCAAGTCAGCAACGCTGATTCCTGTGTGTGACTGGAAATACACTGCACTGTGCACTGACTACAAGACATAGAATTAAGAATCTTGGTCTTCTAGCTACTGTCAGTTGGCTGCTGATAAAGTGTATTTTTAAATTCCAACCTTTAGCTGCAACTCCTTTACAAGAGAAAGATGTCAAAATTGTCCTTCTTTCCTTCTATTCCTAAAGATGTGCTAGTAGAGAGATTATTATGCCTACAGCAGACTGTTAAACTCTTTAAAGACACTTCTCTTTTAAGGCAGTGAATAGCATTGACTACCAACCATTATACAGAAAATTTACTTTCAGCAGTGAATTGGTGGACCTGGCAATCCATCCCTCCCACTAGGTTTTTCTGTGCTTTGATTATCTCTGTAGTCTTGCTTGGGTCTGAGTGCAAAGGTGACAGTGCCTCTGACTTTGACAGTGACGGAATAGTACCAAATATCTGTGGAATAAAAAAACACTTTTGTGCATTTGGTTCCACCATTTCTATTCTGAACCACCTTGTTTGTAGGTCTACAGGGTCTTTGAGATTGAGAGAAAAAAAAATGGGGATTAAGCTTTAAAATATCAGAGATAAATTAAATTAGGTCTCTCTTCAGGTTATTTCTGCTGTTGAACTACAGGACTGTAAGCAAGTGCTGGTGACACACTCATCACAACTTGAAATACTTCTGGATAGAAAGTCTATCACTGGTGCTGCTGCAGGGTGGCAGGCAGGACTAAACCAGATCCTAGCCTCTGGATGCAGCTAGTATGCAGCTTCAGTGCATACTGGCTGGGAGAAGGGGAAAGCCCATGGCTGACAAGATGTAAAGCAAGTGAAACATACAAAGTCAGTGACATGAGATAGTGGCACCCAGAAAAATGGCTGAGACTGGAAGTTTCCTCATTACACCCAGCATATTAATTGCCAAAATGCACTAACTCCAAAGACACATCTGAAAGAGGAGATGAAAATATGCTAAAAAGCAATGACTTTAGGATGAAGAGTTCTGACATAGTAGGGAGAACTCCTTCCTGTCCCCTCATTCTGCAAGAGCATAAAAATTGATGTGATTTTTTTAAAGTCTTCTGCTATGCACAAGATTTTTCAAAAGAAGTTTGATTGCTATGGCTGTTAATCCACATCCTAGATGGACACAGAAACAAAGTAGTGCAGTGGGATGAATTACATGTGTTTTGTAGCTGTATGTCTTCTCCCATCTCACCTGACCAACTGCAAAGCCATGTGATGACATGGCTTGGGGCAAGAAACCAGGCAGATATGCATTTATTTCAGGCCTTTCAAAGGACTGGATACTAGCTCAGAAAAAGGCCTGGTCATGGAGAGTGAAGACCCTTGTAACAAGCATTTGTCCTCTTCAGCAATGCAATGCAGTGAATCACAGGCGAGAAATTATTTTTAATATTTTTTTGTTTCTTTATTTGTTATGAAAGACCTGGTGTGGCAACTTACAGATGAGAAAGTCTGGGTGTGTGGCTTAGAAATGTCTATGTAAAGAAGGGACAAGAAGAAGCAGTACAAATATGGCAAGCAATGGATTTGGGGATTTTCTGCATTTGCTTTCAGGGTGCAGTAACACAGGCACTGAAAGTAGTACCGTAAACAGAATTCATTAATTTGGTGTCTTGTGTTGATGCAAGCTTAAGAGCTGGTTTAATTTGACAGTCATTCAAAAGTCCTTATTGTTTAGGTCATAAAATATTCTTAATCTATCATCTAGATACCTCGTATTGCATATCCTCTGGAAATACTAAAATGACAGATGTCAGGATCCTGCGGTTGCATATGGCAGAGGATATGAAGGTAAAAAATAAAGATTTCTAAAAAGGGTCCTCAGGAGTAAAGGGCATCCTGTACCAAATCTGTGAGTATATGGGCCAGGGATTTAATTGAAAAGAATACAGAAAAGGCAAAGTTTCTCTGTGCTTTCTCTGCCTCAGCCTTCAGGACTTCAGTCCCTGAGACAAAGGGGAAAGTCAAAGCAATGAATACTTGCTCCTGATGGTGGACAATCAGGTTAGGAAACATTAAACAAACTAGTCTTACACAAATAATGGTGTTGATAATGCCACTGCTGTAGCTTCAATCCCTGTGTGGGCTGCTCACATAAGGTTTGGACTATGAGGATCTTTGTCAGTGTCTTCCAACTCAGAATATTCTGTGTCTCTGTGAAATCCATGGGTTCTGATGGGAGGCACGGAGTGCTGAGAGACTTGCCTGATGTTGGTGTCTGTGGAGTCTCCATCAGTGAAGGAGAATGCAAACTTCTGCTGGACACAATTCTCAGCAACCCGCTTGAGCGGACCCTTCTGTGGGGTGCTGACAGATGTCCTCTGTAATTTTGCTCTCCAGCCTCTCATTTTCTCCCTCCTGTGTCATTTTTTTGAGGGGATGGAACTGTGAATTTCTGGGTGTCCCACAGCACATGGGTTACATGAGCTGGCTCCTCAGACACTGCCTCCCACATCTGCTGCAATAGCCAACGCCCCAGCTCTTTGGGGTGAGAGGAGAGGGGAATGCATATTTCTTTCCATAGAAGTCCTAGCCCCTGGCTACTGTAAAGCCAGCAATGACAGGGTTAACCAAGACTGTGAAAGCAGGTTTTCTCAGAGCACAGGCTAGCTTTCAGCTTGAAAGCATACTGTAGCTTTGAGGAGAGTTTTTCATTATTGGACAGGATCCAGCATCTCACCATCTATGTTACAGTCTGCTCAAAGGCAGGCAGATTATGAAGAAATAGAAGCCACATCTGTGTCAGCTACATTTATCCCATCTGCTTTTTATTTTATCAACTTGGAGAGTAAATCCTAATCATCACACAAGCCTGTTTTATATGGATTAGTGCAAATAGTTTGGCACTGACAAAACGTACATATAAAAGTTTTTTCTTCTTGACAACACATTTAAAAATTAAACTGCCAGTGGATTTAATTATGGTTAAAAGCTTTCACCATTTATTTCAGAACATTATTCAGTGCCTACAACCCTCATTCAGGTAGTTCTATGTCTCTCTTGGCCATAATTTTTGCAACAGGTTATTAAAAAATATTAGCACACCATGGTTTGAAGTACAGCATGGGTTTGGATGCCCCTGATTTACCTTTGCTCAGGTCAGTGTTGCTGCTGCTCTCAGGTTAAGGTGGCAGACTGGAGTGGATGTGAGAAGGGATAGCAAACAGGAGACACAAGGGGACAGAAAATACAGATCCATAACACACATTCTCCTGTAGCTCCTGCACCAGGCATCACCAGTAACCACAGCATGCAATACTGTTTATAGAGCAACCAGGCACTTCTCTCTGATCTCCTTATGCTGTTAGCCTAAGCACACATAACCTCAATTGTCTGGAAAGGAGAAACCTCTCATTTCTGATTTAGTTCTGTGGGCACTGGCCATTTGTTCCCATGCCAACACTGCTTAATTGATTTCTTCTCTCTATTTTTGTTTTGTTCAGATCTCCTCACTTCTTGTGAAGTCAAAACCTTCTAAGAAAACAAAGGTTTTACTGTACTAAACAAGTTGAAGTACTTTATGTTGCCTCTTCCTAATAATTTTTCCAGTCCTACACCTTTTTCAGTTTAGAATATTTCTTTGCACAGTGTGCTGAGGAGATGTTGCCAATGCCTTGTATAATGACATTAATGTGTTCTTAGCTCTACTGGAATTGATTAATGCGTCAGACAGAGGGTTTTTGATCTTCCCAGGTACAGAGGAGCTGCGTCTTTGTCACCAATGCACAGTATGTTCAGTTCTTACTTGTTGGGTTCTACAAGGAGTACTGAAAACTCTTTTAAAAACATTCTAGTATCGCTATCCCCATATTACAAAGGCACTTCAGATGATGAAATAACTTGCCCAAGGCCACACAGCAGACTGATAGACAAAATAAAGTGAAGACTGTATGTATCTTGACCAACAAATCCTTTGTCTCTAAGCTACAGACTGCAAAAACAACTCAGGCCTTTTTAATCTAAGGTTTAGACAAAATAAAGTTAAATTGCAATTAAGGAGGACGGAAGACCTTTTGATAAACCAGAGAGTGGTTTATCAAAGACCTTTTGATAAACCAGAGAGTGACTCCTGTATGAAATTCTGTTGACATTATATCCACAACACTTCAAAAAACCCCAGGAAACGTGCCAGAGCACATCATTGCTTTGTACTCATGTCAGTTTTCATCTGTGGAGTACAGGCTATCCTTGCCAGGTCAGAAATAGTTTCCAGCTTTCAAGGAGACAAATAGCTGTGTTACAGGCTCAAGTAACTGCATAGCCCTGATTCTGTGAGACTTAGACTTTTTACTTTATTCACTGTGATTAGTAGCAGCTGCTTACATGGCTTTTCATTAAGTACTCAGATGCATGTTTGGAAGGTTTTAGTCAAAAAGTCATTTGGAACAGTAGAAGCATCTGAATTTGGGACCTCTGTCCCAACCACTGTCCCCCACTAGGTTTCTTAAAATGTTGCCATGGTCACTTTTCTCTGAAACAAAGAGAAAGCTTTTAGGGAAGTAGGTACTATTTTATTGCTTGAAGCAAGGTCTGAAAAAATAACCTTCACTGAGTTTAGATCTTATTACAAGTTTCTAAACATGTTATCCTGATTAAAGAAACACAGAATTGTTGAGCTTGGGAGGTATTGGTGAGGATTGCCCTGTCCAAGCCCCTGCTCAAAGCAGATCAGCCATGGCAGCTGAGAAGTGTGCCGAGTAATGCTGAATATCTCCAAGGCTGGAGACTCCACAACCTCTCTGGGCAAGCTGTTCCAGTGTTTGACCACACTCATGGAAAAACCCTCAAAGGTTTTTCTCATGTTTCAGTGAAGTTTCATATACTTTAATTTTTGTCATTTTCCTCTTATTTCTTCAAGGGATGTGACCAAGAGGAGTTTAGCACAATTTATCTTTATTTTCTACCCACCATCCCTGCCTTAACATGGATGTTAGGAGGTGGACAGTTGGACATCTTGCTGAAGTGCAAAAGAACACTATCCACTTCTCTTGCCATTTTCATCAAGAAAGTCACCCCTTTGTAGAAAGGCATCAGATTGATCAGACTTCATTTCTCCTCCACAAACCCATTCCAACTACTCCCAGTCACCTCCTTGTCTGTAAATGGTTTCTAGAGTTACTTGCTCGTTTTTTCACCAATACTCCCTGCCTACTTCATCAGTAAGGCCACGTTTTCTTCGGTCTTTCTTTTGCTGCTGATGTCCTTGTGAAAACCTTCCACGATGGGGTTCACATGTGTTTCCATAAGCAGCCCCAGATGAGCTTTGTCTTTCCTGAACCCATCCTTCCAGAGTCACACAGAATTTCTGTAGTTCTCCTGGGCCATCTGCCCCTCCTTCCACCTCCTGTACACTCCTTTGTATGTCTGTGTCAAGTTAGGAGCTCCTTGCTCGACCACGCAGCCTCCTGCCCTCTCTGGTTCTGCTTGTTGGCAGGGACCATTGTTGAGCTTGGAGCCCAGCAGCTCTCCTGGACTCCTCCTCTCTCCAGGACTGTCTCCCATGGGATTTTTCCAAGCAGATCTCCAAAAGGGTTATATTCTGCCCTCCAGAAGTCCAAGGTTATGATTCTGTGATTTGCTCTGCTACTCTCTCTCAGGATCCTGATATCTGCCATCCCATGGTCACTGCAATCAAGGATGCCACTGAACCTCATATTCCCAACTAGCTCCTTCTGGTTTGTAAGTATCTGGTCTAGCTGAGCATCTTTTTTTCTTGGCTCCTCAATCACCTGTGTCAGGAGGATGTTGTTCACAATTTTATTGGAAATGTCTTGAATATGAGGTCTAGTGGTAACAAAAAGTAAGTAAACCATACTTATTTTTGGAGATAATATTATGTAGCTTCATAGATATAGGTTTTTTCCTAGCTGAAAAAATGCTGGCTCCAACCCGAAACATTCAGCTGTAGTGTTTGCTTAATGCACAAATCAGGACTATATAGACTTGGATAACGGACTGAGGACTACGGTGACTTATTCCTCAAATGAAATTGGCACAGATATCAGATTTTCCACCTCATCAAGTAGTGGAATGACAGTTCAGATTGTCAGCAAGTTCTCTATTTTAGGAACAAGGCATATATTCTGCTGGACTGTGACTTACAGAAAAACAGAAACATAGTTTTCAATTTCTGAAAGATTTCTGCTATACAGATTTGTGAATATGTACCAAATTACATTGACTTTAAACTTATATTTTTACTATATTAATTTGCCATCTCATTATACTACAGTTAATTTGCTGTTTGCACTAAGTTTATTTGATTTGTATGCTAGTAGCTTTGCTGTGAGGAAGACTTTTATAGTACATCCATGAAGGTGCTATTACGCAGTGATAGCATCTAAAATAGAACTCACTTTTGCTCTACTGACTACTTAACATCTAACTTGCAGTAATATTTTAAGAGATTTGCTTGGGTTTGGTTTGTGACTTTTTGAGAGAGGTGGGAGGAATGATGTGGCTGCTTTGTATATAAACCAAAATGGAAGAATGATTTTTCTGCCTATATATATTTAATAACTTGAGTTTATCTGGAAGAGGAGATGAGGCCTTTTTATTTCAGTGAATGCAAAATCACCAAGTGGGATAGGGCATTACCCACTACCCTTTTACCATTTTTATCTCTGCATTCTTGACTGACTGTAAGGTTCCCTAGGTCTCTTCCAAGTTCCTGGCTGGAGAAGGAAATGGAGAGAGGAACATGACTGAAGAAAAAGGGGAAATAGCAGTGACATGGACCTAGAGAGTGGTCGTAATGCTGTAGAGTAGATCCAGCCCTGTGACACTGGAGCAGTTGCTTGGGGAACAGTCCTTGCTAGTGTGATGTTCTTCTTTCATCTTACTGGCTGAAATGTCCTGAATGAGTGCCACAGGGGACTATGCAGCTTTTACTGCTGAGTAAGACTTCAAGAAGTGTTTTGTTTTTCGTTTTACCAATTTTCCAGTCATCTTCCTCTTTTGCTATGTTGCCAGCTGCTGCTAAAATTACAATGAACACCGCACTTGTTCTTGAAGAGAAGGTGTCACTTGCTGAGTTTAATGAATTATATAGCTTCCAAGTGCATTTGTAATACTACACATATGCAACAAGAGTCCAAAATCTAAGCCCTTTTCCAGGCGAGTTATTTATTATGGAAAAATTAATCACATTTTCCATTTTCTTAGCTACAGTTTTCTCCATTGTATTAAAACTTGGAGCAACGCCTATGTATTGATAAACCCATTCAACTTGTGATTCAACCTGTGAAATAGCTTGACATCTTAAAATATGTTAACAAAAAACTTTATTAGTAAATGATTGGCTAATAAGTAAAAATCTAGAATTAGTTTCTTGACATGTGTATGTTGTCTGTCTAGAGTTCAGTAAAGCATTTGATACCATCTCCCACAGGATCCTCCTAGAAAAACCACTTGTGGCTTAGATGAGTGGATTCTTTGATGGGTAAAACACTAGGATGGCTGGGCTCAGAGAGTGGGGGTGAATGGAACTAAATCAAGTTGGTGGCCAGTGACCAATGGTGCTCCCCAGGGCTCAGCACTGGGTATGGTCGTGTTTAACACCTTTATCAATTATCTGGGTGTTGCAGTTAAGTGTCTCCTCAGTCATTTTGCAGGTGACACCAAGCTGGGAGAGAATAAAGACAAGAAGGAATGACCTTAAGCCGAGACAGGGGAAATTCTGATATTAGAATTTTTTTTCACTTTTAGGGTGGTCAAGCATTGTAATAAGTTGCCCAGGGAGGTGGTGGAGTAACCATCCCTGTAGGTATTTAGCAGCCATCTGGATCTGGTGATGTGGTTTAGGGGTGGCAGGAATAGTACTGGATGGATGACGGTCTTGAAGGTCTCTTCCAGCCTTGATGATTTTGTGGTTTAAATAATGTTTTAGTGTTTTTATGCAGAAGAAAATAAGTGGAAGGCAGTGAGTAAAGAACAGATAGAATGTAAGGATGACTTGTATTTGAAGTCTTTACTATTCAAGGCTGGTAAGAAAATAAAACAAAATTATTTTGTTCCTGGACAAACTTATGATGTCAGGGAATTGCTTGTTTACCTGCATTAACTAGTTGCCTGGTGCAGTGTTGAGGCTGTCAGCTATAGGAAACATTTCGCAAGTTAGTTTTATACATAAGGTCTCATGGGAATATAATTCAGCCACCACGATGCTAAAGTTTGTCTCTTCTTGCCCTATTTGTTATGCTTTCATCCAACTCTTGGTATGCATTACAGTATTTGTTTGGAGATAGGAAATGCATAGAAATAACAACATACAGCCATTTTCTTCAGGACTTCTGGAAATTAAAGCTATGTATAGGCTACAATGTGTAGAGGTGAGAAACTGATATTTCTTGTCACTGGCTAGGTTATGTCTGTGTAAAGGTTAAAATCTGTGCTTTCTCTGTACAACAGAGATATCTCTTTATAAAGGTCTTAAGAGTGCCTCATCACTTGGTTTCACAGATCCACAGATTTATCAGTGGTGTCAGAACTGAGGAGAAGGTGCATTTCATACATGATGTTAACACATGATTCGAGTTCAAGATTCATCTAGGCTTAGCTTTCTCCTCTGACATACTAAATTTCATAGCCAAGAATGCAACTGAAAACAGCCAGGCAGCTGCAGTCACTAACCTAAATACTTCCCCATGTTCTGACAGAAGCTCTGGGTTCCATCTCTCCTAACTGGTACCATCTACATAGCAATGAGACTCACTGCCATGGAGCATGACAGAGTGTTCAGTAAAATATTTTCCATCTCTTTCTCTGAGAGATGGGTAACTTCAGTGCCTCAGTGCAGCTATCCCCATCTACTGACATTTAATATGACCTTAGTGTTGAACAAGTTTCAGCAAGAGGAGTTTAAAGGTCAGGGAAAGCAGCAGGCATGGATGAGCACCATATGAAAGCAAGTCTACATCTTATAAGACAAGAAGCACACAATTAGCCCTGCTGTGAATTTGGACAGATGTGCCAGTTTCTAGAAGAAACTTCTAGACAGAGGTGAAGTTTAATAGCTACCATTAAAAAAAAAACCCTTTTAAAACAGTTTTTAAAAGGACAGTTTTGGTACAAAGTTCCATATTGGAGAAGCATCTTATTTTTCTATAAGAGTCAAACGAAATATTAAGTGAGTTTTAGTACTTATTTGCCTTGCATCCAATTTTTACAGCAGGAAGAGCTGTCTAAGAACTGATAGGCATCTAATTTGATCCCAGATCAAGTCCCTTTGATCCCAGATTACATTAGTTTTTGGAAACTGGAGTTGGACTTGATGGAGTTGGTCTCAGTATGGACTTGAGGATCCTATTGGTCTCTTTCAACCTGAGATGTTCTCTGATTCTAAATAAAAACAAAGGGAAGGAAATTTCATTGCAGGACAACTGCATTCAGGAAATGAAGCACGGCACAGAGATTGTTTTCTGGTGCTGTTTTCCTTGGTTTGCACTTTAAACAGCTCTGTGCTTGCTTCTAGATAACTTCTGATCCAAGCCTTTGGAAAACATTTTCCTAGAACATGGAATTTCTTCTTGGAATACATTGGATCTGGAAGCCAACACACAAGAATTTGCATTTTGGCTTTGTATTCTTCAGATTAATTTCAAACAAGATGACTAAATGGAAGACGAGTGAAAGTTTCAGAATTCTTAGCTTGAAATTGACATGAATGTATGGGATGTTTGAGGCTGTTCAGTTTTCCAAAATCATGTGTTTCCACCAAGGATACATCAACTTGAACAGATGACCTTATTTTTTGTCTTAACCAAAGTAATTTTGTGAATTATAGGTGTTTTTATGAAATGTAATCAAATGTAGATGCTTTCTGGATTAAAATTTTCCAACACAATTCTATGACCACATTGCACATCTTGTGCTGTCCTCCATCAGTGCAGAGGGTCTCTGCCCTTTCTGCCAAAGTCAGTTGGGAGGGTTGTGAAAGCCAGCTTAGGTGGAGCTTTTCTGCTGGTTAGTCTTTAATTATAACCTCCAACATGGCAGTATTTCAGAGAAGAAAAGTACAGTTATTCTGTCTTGAAAAAGAGAGAGTCATAGAGACTGAAGTTGTGTTTCAGGGTTTTTTCCATCAATAGATAACATGAAACCCAAAAAATATAGGTATAGTGTATGTAGCCTAGTACTACATACTAAGCTACATACACTATACCTATATTTTTTGGTACTGAAAGTGTTCTTCAACCCAAGTAATCATCCTACTTCAATAATTTGATATTCATATTTGTGCTCCCAATGAAGCATGAGATCCCTCAATCATTTTGGTTCTAGTCTTTTCAGATGTAGCAATAAAAAGTTAATGAAATGTTTTCAAGATAAAAGAAATGTTAGAATACATTAAGATATTTCTGTAACCTTCCTTGTCTGATCAGAAGCACACACTGCATAGCTGCATATTACCAGACCATTTTAGCAACTTACCCAGATTTTAACAAAGCTTGTGCAGAATTTGTCTTGTCACTCATTATTCCTCCAATCAGTCTTCTGGTTTGGCTGTGTTCCATATAGCCCAGATAGAGCAGCACCCATAAAGTTTTTGGTTGGACATCCACATCAAACTGGAACAGGCTGATCTTTCCCTGCTTTTTCTACTAGGCTCCAAGAACTTCAGTACAAAATAATACTGGTTTAATTTAGGTGTGACTGAACCATGAGAGGTAGTGCAGCAGTTATGCTTTATCATTATTAAATACATCTGTGAGGCAAACATTGAAGAGAAATGGTGATGCTTGTGCTATCAATGTGCTGTGGCAATTACATTTGCACTCCTCTCATCACCATCAGTCTGTGCACTGTGACTATACGCTGTGCAAAATTTTTGCAAGGGATCCCCTTGCTCTCCTCCACATTTGGAACCTTTCCAGACCTAGCCAAGTCCATATCTGTCCTGCCTGGTGCTTCAACAAGAAAGTTAGACCTTACCTTAGAAGGTACCTAAGTGCCTTCCAGACATATTTTTGACCTAGAAGAAAACTGCCAGAACACAATATCTATGGATGGATATTTTCTGATTGTTAGTTACTGCTTCTCAGAACAGACAGCGCTGACTTTTTAGGTTTTCTGTTGCATGAATTATGAAAAGGCTGCTTGGTGTGGCTTCGTGCCATAAATCATTTTCACTTGAGCAGAACTAGCAGATAGCTGCAGTATGTTGGAGTTTTGTTTGAGTACTTTCTGCCTCCAAACATGAGGAAAGTTATGTTCATTGTGATCATGAGGACACAGACAAAAAATATATATGCTATTCAGGAAGAACCTGAGCACATCATTGTAACAGGAATTGCACTAAAGATGACAAACAACTAAAGTAAACCATTCTGTATTATCTGTTCCCTGAGGGTTGTTTGCAGCTCAGTACTACACAGAAGTGCTGAATTACTGGCAAGAGTAAAAACCCAAACCAAACCACCTCTGCAGAACAAGGTAAATTGTGCAAAATATGTTCAGACAATCTCCAAAAAGTATAGGCTCAGACTACAGAGAAAAAAGAAATCTGTGATAATTGTGTAATGTAAAGAAGTAAAGAATGCCTTTTGGACTAGTACTAATGCAAACAAACATCATGCAGGGTAGGTCTCCAGATTAGTTTGCCTTGACTTATGCATTGTCAAACCAGGACTCAGAAGAAGTGAGATAAGTTCTATCAACTTAATTTTAAGAGAAAAATCATCAACAGTAGGAAAAGAAAGGAGGTTTTCTTTAGAGCAACAAATATACAATAATAAATTGTTGAGAGAAGGATACATGTTCATTCTTAGTCAGCCTTTATTTGAAGTCCATAAGGCCAAATTTTTGTTGCTTAGCTGTAGCGTGTTACCTTGGTAAAGACAGAAGATAGTATCAAATATTCTATTCACTCTAGCCTTACTTTAAGTGAACACACACTTCATTTGCTTGATAGACACCTTGTGGCTGATACAGCTAAGCAATGAAATGTTTCCCAGATGTCTTAGTGATGTCCCTGTGTCACCAAAGCCTATGCGCTGCAACTTCCCGTAAAGTTATCAGCATCATGTCAATTGTAAATTATTGTTTAGCATGTCCCAGAATATTTTCCTTTCCTATTAAATGTTCAAGTTTCTTCAGAATGTTTTGTACATTAACCTTTCCAGAGGTAATGACAAGGTTACTATACATTCAGTCCATGTTATCAATAGGTTGCAGAGTGAGTGGATGATTGAAATTTAGTTGCAAACTCATGAAAAACTGTGTTCTTTTCTCCATCTTTGATATCTCACTATCTGCAATTGGATAGAACTGGACAGCTACAGAAGATCTTTAATGTGAATAAATCTAGGCCAAATTTTTCAATAAAACAATCCCTGAAATAATTCTGGCAATTTAATAAGAGGATTATCTACCCCAGCAACCTCCTTTCAGCTTTTTGTGCAGAAATCAGTGATCCTGTTTTTTTTTTTTCTAGCCTTCCTAACTACTTTGAAATATGACATCAACCTGCCAAGTTATTTAATAGTTCAAGGATACTTAAACCCAGTCTAATTTTATATTAATCCATAACTACACTTAGAATCTTTCCAGTTTTGTCGCATAGAAAAGTTCAGTCTTGACATTTTAGATAATGTTGCAATTATATTCAAAATAAAATTTGTATAGATTCTTTTTCTGGTCTGTGAAAAAATCCAGAGTATAAAACATTAGACTAGCATGAGAAAACACATGTTTTAATGAAATTCTTAGGAAAAAAACCAGCAAGTCCACATTTAAATACTATTTTGGGGTTCCTAGCACTGATGGTCACACATGTCTATCAGTATGAGTCTGAGTCTCATTTTCAGGATATCTTTAACTCTCCAGGGAGAATTTATAGCCTCTAAACATGGCCATAGATATTGGTCTTGTTACTGAAAGATAGTTTCCTCAGGAAGCATCCAGAAGGTCTGAATAAATGCTTGGAGTGGTATTCCATGGAATGAGTCAAACAACATGCACAGAAACTGCTGTACAATTGATGCAATTTACACCTGATGAATTCAGTGAGGATTATATGAGTTGAAGTATGTGCATGGTAGCAGAAAACGTGTTTCTATGCCATGTCTAAGAAGCATCAGATCCATGGCTTTATAAGTGATTAAAACATACTTCCTCCAAGTAATACTGAGAAGAAAATCCACAGAAAACAGAAGGGTCACCTAAAGGGCTTGGGAGACCTTTCTCATGATAGCTTCTTCTCCAAAGGCTCTGTGGCTGTTTGCACAGACCTTGACAGGTTCAGCCCCTACAGCAGCTTCTGTTGTGTACTGACCTTTTAACTGTGCTTCTCTGTACTGTTTGATACCCCCACTAGCCCAGTGAACAAAAGGAAGATCTCAGACTTAGATTTATGTGAAATGCTGGTGCTTATTTCACTGGCACAGGTGTTGTTTTGCATGGGCTCAGTGCTTTCTGCCAGAAAAAGAGAGAACAAGATACGCTGGTCCTCTCTGTGTAGGGACTCTATTTGACTGGTGGCATGCATGAGATTTATGTTGCATGTTACTCTCTGCTAAAAATAGAGCCATTCCCTTATTGCCATAGTTTTCAGCTCCATAGTTTAGTCACTGTGCTGTAACTTCATTAACTTCAGTTAGCACGCATGTCTTCTACCACTTCCCATATAAGATGGTAATCTGATTATCCCTTTAAGTCAGATGTACAGTGTATGCTCTTCATCACTCACTCAATAACTAGAGTCATAGATAGACAACTGTGCTATTTTATAATGATTTTTGGTAATTGCAAGGACCCTGACCACGACCACCAAGTCCCTTCTCTGAGAAGGACAAATTGTCTTCCATGTTAATGGTCATCATTAAAAGAAATAATCTACTCCTGTACACAGGTTAGTAGCTGAAGAAAACAGCATACTAAAATAGCATCAGAAGAAGAGCAGTTCCATCTAGTTTGATTTTATCAGATTTGTGGTTGCTCCACACTGGAGGCATAGTTTTATTGCCTGAATGTTTTGCATTGTATTTACTGACAGAGGTTCATGAAGTGAAAAAAGAAGTTAAGCATTTGCTGTCTGTGTACATCAACATGTATATTAATGTATTTGTACAGGGATACTTAGCAAGGATTTATAACCTAATAATAACTAACCACTTTAATTAAGACAAAGAATTAATCTTACCAAGTGTGAAAAGGGAAGAGGGAACATGGGCTGACTCGTGGAAAGGACAAGGGATGCGAAGATCTTGATTCACTGGTTTGTATGACTGTGTCATAGAGAAAGTCTGCTGCCAAGTTTTGTGAACATTCAAACAACCTCCCAGAGTGTTCCCATGCTAATCTTCTAAGAATGTTTTAGTCAAAGATCTCAGACCCTAGTAGGTAACCAAGGAGGTCTAGACAGAAGAAAGGAAGGACTGCATTGTGCTGCCATGGGGCTGAGATGCAATACTGTTGGATCCCCTTCCCTGATGTCACCCAGATGAACTGGAAGCCTCCAGCAGAGCAGGTGGGACTAAACTACAGTTCAACTAGGTGCCTAGTCTAGCTCTTCACTGATTACTGTTCTGTATATGGTCCTAAATAATCAGCAAGCAAAGAATAAAGCAAGGAATAAACAGAGGTTTGGTTCCAGCAGAAGCCTAGAAGATAAGGAGACTGATGTGTCTGTCTCAAACATTGATAGACCATGGAGCCAGCCAAGAATTGTTGGTAATAACAAACTGCAAGAAAGAACAATAAGGGGCCACAATGTGGAGGGAGAGCAGCACATTTCTGGAACAAACATCCTTGTTATGGCTCCTACAGATAAGCACAGGTACAGGTACCACTCAAGTGCAGGAACAAGACAGACAAATGGGAAGGTGGGAAATCAAGAATTCCAGAAAGGTCTGAAAGAATTAACTGTGCATGATGACTAATTTGCATAGAAAGCAAGAAACTTAGCTCCAGGGTGGGGAAAACCTGTCTATAAACAGGTATCCCTAACAAGCCTAGGTGATGCCTCCAGAAGCCTGTACAATCCACTGGCTGGATCAATGCTAGAGCCACTGGGACTGCTGAATACTTCCTGCCTGCCTGCCTTCCTTCTCTTCCTCCTCATCTCACTGGCCTGTGCTTATATAGGTCAGATGCTAACATACCAATTTCTATGCCCAGTGTGTAATTTACTAATGAAATTTGTGGCCTTTAATTTACTCTGGTTTTTGTTGTTCCTTGTGTTCCTTTCCCTTAACGGTGAGATGCCACAGTCAGCTGTCTTAAAGAAGGAAATGTAGGTCAGCAAATAGTCACAAATATCACACCTTTGAATGTCACCTGCAAAGTGCTGTCTCCTAAAATGCTGCCCCACAATCAGGCAGCTGTGGGTCCTGCCTCAAAGCATGCAGCCTTTTTCAGAAGTTTTACATGAAGGAATCAAATACAAAAGTTTAGGAAAGAACAGGATGGATTTCTATTGACCAGTGTGGAGTCATGGGGCAATACTTAAAATGCACACAACATAGAAAACCAGCTTGCAACATTTGTACTTGTCAGTAGTTTTCAATAAAGCTTTTTATCACTGAACACTCTCAGAACTAGCTGAGGCCCTAAACTAACCTAAGTCTATGCATGTTTTATTTCTTCAGATAGAATGGGACAACTTGCTCTATTTCACAATGCAGCTAGATTTTTGAATAAAAGTAACTGAGTTGTTTTAGGCTAACATTTCTAACACAGTCATGATCTCCTTCTAGTTAAGCAAATTCTCAATTCTTAATCTTTTTAATTTGAATTCTTCCCTATTATGGTGAAAACAAACACACACACAAAAACTGACAAATGGCAACAAAACAAAAACTAAATCCACAATTGTTTCACAGTCAACACTTCCATTAGAAGAGGGGAATTTGCTTGGCAAAGTTCACCTGATGACTCTCTAACAACTTAAGTTTCCAAATGGATAACAGTTGCAGCCTTAAGTAACAGAACAGAAGAGAGAAGGCATCTGTAAGCCAATCAGCTTTCCTAAGTACTATTGCTAAATTAATTTTCATCTTGATAGGGACTAAAACTATGTAGTGCAGAACCAATCCCTTCCCAGTGTCAAGGTTCTTCCCTTCCCTAAGGATGCTCCCATGAAGGCTTCAGTAGACTTGCGTGGAGAGAGAAGGACTTGAGCATTGCTCCTGTCCTTATTGGTTCTGATAAGTGCATTTTTTTATGCTTCCCTTATACCCCAGCTTCCACATGAATATAATGGTCTGATCCTAAGTAGGCAAAGAAAAAAATTTAAACTCTTGGAGGATTTCAGTAGAACAGTGACACAGTAGTAAAGTATTAAATATACCAGTTGCTCCAACATTTCATTTGTAATAGGGAAAAGAAAGCAAACAGAGAGAGAGATCATCAGGACAATGGAAGATTTTGGCTTCCAGCAAGTATGTCATGTTTAATTTCCAAGCATCTATCAACTGTATTGAGAAAACAAATTGCTTGGGTTTTTTTTCTGTCTTGCATCGTCTGTCCTTTGTTAGTGCTTTTTCAAACTTTATTAACTCAATGGAGTTAGCATGCATTAGTGTGTTAGTGTGACATGTTCAGCAAAATATCCTAGTCATCCAAGATCTAAATACTTCCTGAGAATTCAGTCTCTGAGTTAAGCTACAAGAATCTTTGCTTGATCTGCATCATCATCAGAAGGTGCTATTCAACATGGGGCCCCTCTAAGAAAGGAAAGAAAAAAGGGAAAAAAAAGCAAGCAAGATACAAGTTGCTGCTGTCATCAATGTGTCAGAGAGGTTTTGTTCTCTATGTCTGCTGCAATTAATTTTCCTTTGTAAACTACAGATTAGCACAGGTGACACATACTTAACCTCACACATCATCCTCAAATCTGTGAAGTAGATATATCTAATTGAGGATAGTAAGTTCCAAGACTGGCTGAATTCTTCTGTATTTGTCCACAGCTATTTTTCCACAACCCTTATGGTTTTAGTTGACTCTAATATTTTCTTTGTCTGAAGCATAGCACAGGCTAGGCAGAGCACATTGTGTCAAGCGAGACTGAGCTGCCTTTTCCCTCCACTATATGAGAACCTGAACATGAAGGCTTCACTGCTTGTTGGACACAGAACCAGTATATGCTAAAGGAAACATGGACTTCATCCAAAACAAGTGGTCTTTGACAGGTAGATTTTAATGAAGCTTCTACTTTGAGATGGTCATTGGCCTCAAGTATTTAGCAAAACACAAGTTTACTGAAGGTGCTTAAAATGATTTGTGCCAATTCAAGTCACAGGTGAACCAGAAAATCAGTGTGAAGCAGACTTCACCTCTTCTGCCCAAGGCATAAAGATTAGTCAACTGCAATGGGCACTGTTCTGGGAGGAGAGCTAATTGCTTGGTGTTGAAAGGACTTCTCTACCTCTTTTCAGGGGAATCAATTCCAATCTGTGAGTCAGACTTAGAGACAGTCTTTGGACTCCCTTCTAGATTGAATTTTTCTAGTTCATAAGGATAGTCCTTGCTGGAAGCAAAGAAATACTAAGCTTATCCATGCTTCAGCAGCCTGTGCCAAGAGCTGGAAATTCCTTGGCTGTATAATTCATCTGCACAAAGGCAAATCACACGCCTACACAACACAGCTGCATCAAATTGGCAGGCTGTTTTTTTACCTCCTCATAATGCAGATAAAGCTGTTCTCAGGCATGGGTCTAGCAAGACTTGTACAAATACCATGCACACTCACTAATGTCCACTTATGTTCCAGGAGTTCAGCAGCAGGGAAGGCTGGGGCACCTCTGTTTGGAGCCAGACATGTGTCAGACTACACACAAAACCAGCAGCATCCTAGAATCATGGAGTGACATGCTTATGTCAGTGATGAATTTGATGTTGAACTCTGAGTGGATATTTCTAAGTGCCCAACTCAGAGCTCACCCTTTAGCCTTTATTATAAGACAAAAAAGTGACATAAAAGCATATATATTTCATACAAAGTAAATACATCTGCTCTTTGTTGAAGCAAAAATTAAATTGTAACTTATAAATCACAAACCCTCTTGCTTCCTGCTAACTGCAAGGGATCAAGAACAGTATGTTAGGCTCATTACAGGATAGCTGCATTTTCATCCTTAAGTGTTTTTTTGAACAACATCTGACTTTTAGATTTGGCTATAGGTAAAGACTCACTGAGATCAAGCTCTGAAAAAAATAGTCCTCTTCACTTCCCAAGGACAACTACTACATGGTGCTGGAGCAGAGGCAGTCTGGTGTGGGGAACTGAGTTACACTTTGTCTGAGTGATGAGTTGCTGTCCTAGGGGCAATAAGATCTATCTTTCACAATCAGTGCTGAGATATTTCACCATGGTTCACTTCAGTGTTGCAATTGTAGGTACACAAGCCCATATGAATTCACAGGGCATAGTGATTGGGCCTTTTGAATGACACCCTCTCCTGTCCACCTTGGAGGGCAGTGACAAAGCTTCTTTTTTGCAGACTCTCTATGGGAACCAGCCAATCATTCCAGTCGCTGATATCGTGTCCCCATCCTCCAGTCATGTTGGTAGCTTTGTGCTTGTTCCAAATCACTGCAAGAGTCATATTTCATTAATAGTAATAAAGCAGAACAAAATGGGGGCTTCTAAGAGAAGATTAGGCCACAGAAAAAAAAATTAAATAAACCAGACCTAATACATAGAGGATAAATGATAAATATGCACCCAGTTCTCTCTGTGCAGCAACTCAGTGGAATGGATTTATTGCACAGCAGGCTTGCTATTTGTTTTCCCTCTCTTCGCAGCATGGGGGATTTTAAGTTAAACAGTTTTATTCATATCCAAATTCACTCGTGTATCCCAAATTGGCTGCTTGCCAATGTTGTTGGCATTTCAGGTTGATAACGTCTTAATCTAGAGTCATTACAGTAACTGAATGTAGGAACAGACCCTTTCCTGGGGAGCTGCGTTTGAGATTTTAATGTAAAAGGGCATCCATATTAATTGAATGGATGTATGTAAAGCTTACCTGGAATGGCAGGTATGAATGCTAACTTTGTATAATATGGATGCAAGTGCTAACTTTGTTTACATGAGCCATGAAAAATTCACAGGAGTGTTTGGTATTTTCACTCAGTTTCAGAGCAACATTCAACCCAGCAAGCATCAGTTTCTGGCTCATTTGCCAAGAATGTTCATTATATTATACATAGATTTCCTGAAAATTTATCTCATTTTCTAGACAGCAATGAGAGTAAGAAGTACAGACAAAGCATGTAAATGTAGATGAGTGAAGATCTCACAAGAAGTTCTGTCAAGTGAGAGTAGAAGAAATCATCTGATATGGTAAGAAATGTCCAAGAATAAAGGCTCTCCTTTCCCAGGTCTTAATTTTCTTAACCTGGAGATCATGCAGTTTTTGGCTTGGAAACACACTTGTATGTATGTTTATTTAATATTTTGTTAAACAGAATTTCAGTATGAATAGAAAAATGTTGTGAGCTAATCCATGACCTCAGTGAACTTGTTCCAACAGATAAGAGGAGGCTGTTAATATTTATACAGAGTGACGTGATTTTCTGTACTTAGCCCCATCTCTCTAGCCTCACAGGGATATACAGGCCAACACTAATTATTGAACACCCTTTGCTTTTGGTTTCAAGCCAAGATGGAGCATCTTGAAGAATCATACATCCTTTTAACAGGACCTTTTGTCATTTCAAACCTTAGTGGTTTGAGGGGAGATAGGTGGTAAACAGTCAGCTCAGTGTAATCCACTTTAGTGGAGAAGAGTGGCAGGTTGCAGACAGTAGAGAAAGTATGGACAGCAAAAATGTAGATGTGAGATTGATGTCACATAACCCTACTCTCTGATTTCTGTCTGAAACAGGAAATTTCGTACAGTGTCAGAAAGGAGTGCATATCATTTTTTCACCCAGTGACAGGCAACTGCCTTATGAACTGGTCAGAATAAAGACAGTAGAAGAGCTGAAAAATTACAGGAGGCACATTTATTATTTGCAACAAGAAGGACGGGGCAACCACCCAAACAACCAGGGTCTGTGTTTGGTTTTGTTTCAGCTTCATCAGATTTATGCTATCTCCATTTGCATCAGATCTTTGTGTCCTTCCAGTTCGACATTTCAGGCTGAGGCTTTGTTCCAGAAGAAAGCAGGTCAGACAGAGAAAAATCTTAAACTGTATAAAATCAAGCACAAGTGTCTTTATTTCTGATGAAGCATTAACCAAATAATACTTCCAAGGGAGCACAAAGAAGGCCAAATAGCTTCTTGCTCGTAGATCGGTTATGTACTAAAGAAAGAGCAACAGAAATAATGGAATTGCTGTAGAGATGGAAACAATAAGGTGGTTATTGGCCTTCCAGAAATATGGGCATGAAAGAGAGAGGAAAGACATGAGAGAGTTGCATACAGTGCAATGAATGTCTTACAAGCAGCCTTTCTTCCCATCCCCACTGCCTGACCTCCAGCTGTACCCATCACAGATCTCTTCACTGCCCCTGGACAAAATGCTGGACAGAGGCCAAGGTGGACACATTTCTTGTTTTATTACAGACGATAAATGCCAGCTTAAGTCCTTTGCAAGCCAAGAGAAAAACAGCTGCCTGTAGAAGGATGAGACAAAAGGAGATTGTCTGGGCCATGAGTTCTACTTTGTACCCATAGGCAATAGGCCACAGGGCAGCGAAATGTGGCAGCGGGGTGGGATTCCCATGAGGCACCCAGAGGGCTGCTCTTAGCAGCCTTTCTTTGCACATTCAGCATAAAGCACACACCAGGAAAGAGGGGAACCAGAGAGCAGACCTCTTCCCCTGGCTTCTGCAGAGACCCTGCTGCAGCCCCCACAGCTGCCCAGGAGCCTGGGGGCCTCACCCTTCTGGCAGTGCCCACGCTGGGCAGATGATGAGTGCTGGTTAACACCTCCACCACTGCTAGCTCTAGCCCACTAAAACCCTGATGAGCCTGTGACCCAAACCCTCACATCACCCAAAGAACTGCTCCCACACAGCTCCTAGGCAGCCTCCCGACCCTTTCTTTCACTTATTGCCAATGGCAGGGCATCCACCCACAATGTTTAAACAAGGGTTAAACCCTCCTGGTGACTTCCTGGGCTTTTCTGATCTGTGCCACCAGCAGAAGGCTTCACATATCTGTAGGTATAAAAAGAGTATAAAAACACTGTTTTAAACAGTGTTTAAATGTAGGTTTAAGCCACTTTTTTTTTCCTTGCTCTTGCTTGTCTTCCAGGGCTCTTAACCACTCCACAGCCTCCTCCTGTTGTTTCTGCCAATGTTCTCTCACACTATCTTGATCTTCTAGCCTTTTACAGATGCTCTTTACACCTCACAGTAATTAACTCAACAGTGGCAAGCACAGCCAGGTTCCCACATCAGACATTCCCAGGCAGCAGTGATTGGGATTCACTCCCTTATCTTTCCATAGTCCCCTGGATTCTGGACCCAGAAACACATATATTCTTGGCAAAGAGGGCAAAAAGGATAGTTTTTAAAGACCAGTTGCAAGAGTGAATCTTGAAAACATCCTAAAAATTCACCATCTGAGATAAAACTATAGAATAAGATTTTGAGGTCTGATATGAGATCATCAAGTCAGCTAAAGAGATGATGTTTCCATATCTCTACAGGACTTCTCAGGGCCTGGATCACAGAAACAGCCCTTCTTCACCAGACCACAGTTCACATGAGATGTGACAGAAGATAGCTACAGATGGCTTCTCCTTCTGCTCACACTTTATGTGCAGGTAGCTTAATCTTTTTCCTTATTGGTACTCCCAAAATGTTTCTGCATGAAGCACAAAAGGATTTTGTCATCTGGCTCTAAAATCAGCTAAAGTTCATTAGAACAAAAATGTGGTTGAGAAACAAATATGAAAAGATTACAGTGATATTGGGGATTTATGATTTTATTAATTTGATATACTCCTCTGAATTGGCTTGTTGATTAGAAATGGGAGAATTTTTCCTTTATTATGAGATGACATAAAGCAGATATATCTGGCTCTTTTCTCCTTCCTTATTTTTATATATAATTACATTTGGTCCACATGATGTGTACTTCTGATGCAGGAAGCAGGAACTGAAAACACATTTCCCTTTTTGTTACATCAGAAGATATTTTTTAGTTCAAGACTGTTTCATGGTATTGTGCCAGCCTTCCCCTACAAGAATAGGTGAACAATCAGTACAATAAAATTGTCAAACCCAGGTGGTGTCCCATGTCTTTTTATTTTACTCTCCGGTGCAACATAGATAAATTAATAAATTATCTTCCACAGATATGCATTGTGTACATGCATGTGCAAATTCCTCTCCCAAGCCACTATCAGGGAAGAAAAGTAGGATCAGAGAAGGCATAAATTACACTGGCATCCAAATTACTGAAATCTAAAGGATGAAAATGACAGCAACAATTCCATCATGCAGAACAAGAGTAAGTTAGTGGAATGAAGTAAAACACTTTTGTTTCTGTAGGTCATAATGAGATAGTGGCTGGAAAGTGGGAATTTATTTCATGCCCATAAGCTGTGCTGGGAGATGTATTCTGTTACTTTTACTGTGAAACTGTGGGAGTAATTTTGTTTTTAATCACTTAACTGCTATACTGAAGGTTGTTCTCTTGGTAGTAGAGCAATTCTGGCAAACAGCTGTAACCTGTACAAGAAGATTAGCATGTATAGACAGTAAGAAAATGATGATTAGTCAGAAGATGGAAAATACCAAAAGTATGTATACACCTATATATTTATTCAGAAAATTTGCTTAATTTTGTCTTACAGGCCGTCTTCTTGTGTATGAGTGAGCATCAGCAGGGAGGCTGGGGTTTGGAGGAGAGATGAGAGGTGCTGCTGGGCAGACAGGGGAGAACAGAGTGGCCTTGAGGACAAGGAGAGGGAAAAGTTGGAGATACAGTGAGAAAATATGCAGAGAGAAAGGCACTGGGAGTGCCATGGATTGTGCACATGCACATGCTAGGAAAGAGGAATTTCACAATGAGAAAATTCCACCAGAGACACTGAATCAAAAGGAAAGTTAAGTTCTGAGATGGAAAGCTTTTTAAAATAATTTTCAAAAGCCCAATCAAAAATATGGGGAAAAGACAAACATGAAATAAAAACAGAAAATGAAGACTTTGGAAATTAGAACTTCTATAGGAACAATGTGGAAGGGAAAGATAGAGACAACCTAAATGGTATTTCAAACACGAAGTAAGAACACTACATTGTGATGATGGTCTCTACATGTGCCCCTCTCCTCCTCAGCACAGCTTGTGTTAGACTGTGATACAGCCTGACATAGAAAAAGCAATGGTTTAGTGAGCAGAAAACTGATAGGAATCTTAAATGTAGCAAGGGAAAACTGCAGGAATTTCATCTTAGATATGCATACTAGGAGAGGGAAGGAAATTACCAGCTCTACTGGCATAGCAGGTATCAGTACAATGCTGAACAGAGATTCCCTGCAAACTCCTTAAGGAAATCCAACTTGTTTTTTTAAAGTTTGGAAAGAAACATTTATGCTGAAATAGTAAATTCTATATATGTGATCAAAATAGTTTGTTGTTTTATTACACAGACAGCTTGAAACTATATTCTTCTTTGTTTTTAAGGATTTCTAAGTCATGTGAATGCTCAGTACTGCTGAACAGTACCATCTAATCTTCTATATTGAGTAGTTAGGTTTTAAACAGAGGGGCATATTTTTAAGTATTGCATATCTACAGGCAGAGGAAATGTAATTAAAACCAAAAATGTATTGTCAAAATATTTTTAATGTATTTATGGTTTCTTTTATTTTTTCTATTTTTCTTCTTTTTTTAATTTCATTTTTCTTTTTTCTTTTTTTCTTTTTCTCTTTTTCCTTTTTCTTTTTCCTTCCTTTTATGTCCTATTTTTTTTCTTTTTTCTTTTACTTTTTTATTTTATTTTTTAATTTTTATGTTTATATTTTTACAGGGCTTATTTTTAAAAAATAAGTCCTATACAAATATTTTGAATACGTACATTCAGTTTAAGTACCTATGTCTATATAAAGTATCTACTTATATAAAATAGATTTCATGACCAAACGGCATATTTGGGGATAGGACAAGTCAAAACCCATATACCTAACTCACACAAAAATTTAGACCCGAGGCTGAAACATAGACAAGACAGATCAAAACACACTTATGTGAGGAAATTAAGAGGGGTCAGCATCTGAACTCTTACAGGAGAGGTCCCTCTGACTTTCACAAAGGGGTCACAGAGAAATAATTGTAAGCACTTTCTAACCTGGTATCTTCAGTGTGGGAACATAGCATTGTTATCTAAAAGCTGGGAAAATCAGGACACGGAGAGGTCAACATGATTCCTTCAAGGACAGATAATGAGTCAAAAGCAGACCAACAAGAGTGGTGTTGTTCAGATTTCCAGGCCAGAGTCACAACTATTGGGTGCCTGTACTTGCTTGCCAGTACCAGGTGAGGAACATTTTAAATTATTTATCAGTTGTGGAATTTCTGTTTGTACTTCTGATAAAAGCCTCTGAAGACTGGGAGTCAGGCTCAAACATCTCAATACCCAAGGGGAGTGAAGTGATAGTGAATTAAAGAACTGTTTACACTGGGGCAAGAGTACAAAAATGCAGAAGCAGCTCCGTGCATTTGAGCAGCTTAACAGTAAAACTGTGGTGCTGTGAGAGTAATAGGCTTTCTACAGAGGTGACAGTTGTGCTGAAAGGTAAGGGACATAGTTGGGAATTCAGATGCTAAAAGCAGGACTTGAACAATGCTTAGGTCTTTAAATCCTTTGTAAAATTCAGCCCTTGCATCTCCATCTGTGCTTCTCTTTCTCTATAATTAAATTGTACATTGATCTCTTCTGATTTGAATAACAAACTAGTAGCAAAAGCTCTGGTCCCACTCTTAGAATTCTTGCCTACCTGGATCCAGAAACCTCATCAAAAAAGGAGTTGGTTGCATTGGCACCTATACACTCTCCAGTGCTGTAATAACAGTCTTTTCTCCCTGCACAAGTTGTTCAGTTGCTGAGATGGGGGCATTTGAATTGCATTTGTGCACAAAGTGCAGCCAGTGGTCCATTGCAAAATGTTATTTCTATCACTTAAATGTAGCAATTTCCCTTGTCACTTCTAATCTAACACATTGTTGTTGTTTTTAAATTGACAGAAATGGAAATTAGCAAGTAACTCAAGAGTCACTGATTTTATGGCGCTGCTAACTGAGGCACCACATACCCACCCCATCAAGCAAGAAATATGTTTGCTACACTAATAAGGCTCTGGATGCACCTTAGACAGTTGCATTTACTTTTCATGAGTCAAATTTAGTGAGCTGTGGTTTGTCGTGGCATAATGTGCACAGAGATTTTGCATCTGTAAAAACATGAGCAAAAGTCTCAGTTTTGCCTGCCCCTGTCAAATTCTTGATAGAATGAAAATTTGTTATTTCAAACAAACAGCTGAACAGTATTATCTATTAATTAACTTGTCCTGGCAGTTTCAGTTTAAGGAGAAACTTCTGACATCTTGGTTGGGATGCTGAAGGGTCACAGAGCTGGATTTTGCTTGTTTGAAGCCATCTTTGTGACCAGCACATAGTGGTGACATTCAGGAGCAGTTATGGTGCCTTAAACTACAGTCACTGAAACAAACTGAAAGAAACACAAACAAACTGAAAGTCACTGAAAGAAACACGATTTTTCTTGTACTTCAGATCCAGAGGAGTAGCCCACAAGATGTAGCCTTTGACAGTTTTTTCCTAGCATAACTGTAAATGCAGGGTTCTATCTCTGGTGTTTTTTCCATTTGCCTGTCCACACGCCAGCCCATCCAAGTGGGGCTACTCTGGCCTTTCCTTCAGGTGAGAGTTTCACAGTTGCACCTGCAAGTCTCTGGTTGGCAAATGCAGCAGGTAGGTCAGGTTTTCCAGGAGACGCATGGAGGAGCCAGAAAGCAGCCAACTGTGAAATCCCACAGGCTTGTAAATCCAGGTTTGACTGTTTATTTCCAGACATACTGCAGGCTTTTCACATCATGTTCTTATCAGTGTTATTGTGGCTTAAACAGGAAGCTGCATACCAATGGAGATGGAAGGAATGTATCTACAAACAAGGGAGGGTTACTCCGCGGGGTGAGGGAGTATCCTTGCTGCTGACTGTTGTGAAGTATTTTCAGTGAATGACCTTGGATTTTCTCCCTCTTGGAAACCATGGCAACCAGCATTTGTTCTTGTAAAATAATTTCTTGTCTCACAGTGAGTGATTATATATCTTCTCTGAACTCCAAGGTAAAATCTCTCCACAAAGAAGAGAAAAAATTGCTAAAGAGCAAGCCTGACTTGATTGTTCTGAATCACTACATCTTAAAATATGTGATGCAACATGGTTATCTACTGCCAATTGAACAACAAGCTAAAGAGTAGCCTCTGGATTATTGTCTGATCCTGTTTCTAGGTTAGCATAATTAAGTCTGAAATAAATACAGATATCTTTGGTGAATACCCGTTTGTTTCCCTAATTAGCATCTGACAACAATCAGGAAAAAACATTCCAAGATTATACTGAGGCTTTTGTTGAGCACTTTGGGAATCACTGACACAGTCATTTCCCTGTTCTTAAATATATTCTAAAGTGATAAAGGCCATTCACAAGTTATCCTTTTTTCAGATAATCAGTCTGTGTAATTCTGCTGGTAGCACCTCATATATCTTGTGCTTCATCCATAAAAAACCTCCCATCATCTGGGCATTTGTGGGAAGAGAAATGTCTCTCATACATCCACATAACTCAAATCATCTGCCAAAAAACCTGAACATCAAGCACAAACCCAAATACAACAAGACGACCAAAATCTACTTAAAAAATAAAGATGTGATAGCATCCGGGCTTGTCTGTACACCATACCATCCCTCACTTGTGAAAAAATGTGCAAAAAAGACATGGAAAATCCTCCATACCTTCTTCAGGATAGTCTCTGAGGTGTGTGGAACTTCATTTCATAGGGAAGCAAATTGGAGGCATTAACCGTGCTCTACCCATCGCAGCTTTGTAACTACTTCCTTTCATCTGGAAACAAGGCCCAGATGCTAAAAATTGCATAATTTAAGCATAGATCCAAAGGAAACAAGTCCTAAGGGGGAGCCAGCTGTTTCTGATTGTGAATAATCCCTCTTCTGCAGTAACTTTGAGCCTTCTGGCAGAACTCAACAAATCTCAGGGAGGACATGGAAACCTCAAGGACACTGATGCTGTTGGAAGCATCTGAGCATTGGAAGTTGGGTGGGAAGCAGATGTCAGGTTTTCCTGCTTTTCGTTCTGCTTGAGCTCTGCCTGATGGCTCTCTGCATCCCAGCAGGTTATCAGGTGGTGACCCCGACTTGCTCCTGAGGACCCTGGGACTCTCCTGGCCCCGCAGGAGGCACACAAGTTCAAGTCTAGGGTCTTCTGCCCACGGCAAGAGGCAAGACAGCGCCCTGGGGACATGGATCCAAGTGCTGTTGCAGTCGCCCTTGGGAGCATTTAGTTTCACCTGGCTCTCCTTTTAGGCTGTGAGTTTCCTGGGAAATCTAACCCAGAGACAGGTTTGTATGGCCACACCCTCCTGCAGTGTCACCATCTCAGCAGCACCCTGCTCTAAGGGCTGCCCTGGGAGATGAGGGACACAGCTGCTGAAGAGGCAAGCAGGCAGGACTCTCCCTTGGCAGCACAAGGGACCACCCTCCATTTGGTCTCTTCTGACCCTTTCCTTGGGATTTGGGCATCCTCTCTGGAGCTCCAGTCTTTGCTTACATCCATCATCACCTGCACACCAGCCAGACTACAAAGGCAAGATTTATGCTCACTGTAATGTCCCCACAGTTTATGTGGATACCGAGGTATACCAAAGGGCTAATACTGTTTGTTGCTTTCTTATATCAGGAAAAAACCCTCCATGCAATGCACATAATAATGGCATTATTAGTGATCATTAAGTGCCATACTTGAAAACAGGTACCTTAACTCCTATTTCATCACAAGACTGCCCTTCTGCTGCTCTGCCATTAACAGTGACTTTACCTTGCAGCTTTGAATCACCGTGCCAGGATATGCAGCTAACTGAGGACTCCCCATCAGCCAGCTACCATCCTTCAAGGAAAATGCAGCAAAATCTCATTTTAAGAGGGGCTCTGATGGACATGGGGAGCACAATAGGGGCAGGTTACAGTGAGCCCTACATGTGCCAGTTAAAGGCACTGCTGCCAAAACTGTGGCAGCAGAGGGGCCAGATGGATTCATACACCTGGATGGGTGTATGAACTGCTGCATGAGGAGGCTTGCTGCAGCCTGTGCTGTGCAGAGCTCTGTGGTGGGCAAAAGAGGAGCTCTTTGAGAACTCAGATTCATGTAGGTGCTTGGGACCCCGCTGGGGCCCACCACAAACCCTTCTTTAATAGCACCCATGGTTTAGTTCAGGAAGCATTACTGCACTGATGGACACACATAGTGTTGGGGTGCACACCATCCCAGCCCTAAAGCCTGGGAGCCCAGAGATGGGGGCTTTCCCCAGGCCAAGCCAAACCACTTTGAAGAGGGTTGCAGTGATGCTGCAGCCAGACCTGCAGCAGTCCCTCTTATACGCCCAGCCCTCCTGGGCTACAATGCACAGTGCTCACATGACTGTGTTGAAAAGGAATGCTTAGCAGACATGTGCATTAGCTCACAGATTAACTCTGCAGCCTTTTCCAGCCACTGACTATCAAGTGGGGGTTGAAATCTGAAAGCATTGCATGGGATTAGCCATGCATCTGCCATTAAAATCAATCCTCTTCGCTGCTTTGCAAATCTCCATTTGCAGTTATTTGCCTCTTGGACATATGAAATTAAGAGAGAGGATAAGAAGAAGGGGAGAATGAATCCAGAAACTTTTCATATATATAGTTACTCCATGCCATTTATGAATGATCTCCTAGGACAATATTCAGATTATTTTAGTTCAGTTTCTGTTCAAAATGCCTAAACAAAGAAAAGGATAATATACTGATTGGGAAGAAAAATGTATCTGCTTGTTTTCTATAATAATGATGGGTCCAGGGACAAAACTTACGTCAGGACCTAGACAAACACATTTTTCAGCAGATTAAAAAAAAAAAAGTATAGATGGCTGTATTTTGTTATTTTAAACTTCTGTGGCTTTTTATTTTGTTTTGAACCATGGCCTGGGTGAGGAATTCAGTACTTTCCCTGCAGCATGTGTGCCAGAAACATAGTATTTGCATAAATAAACAACCCCCTGAAATTCTCCTGCAATTGCTCAGTTTTGGGCATTGCCACTTTCAGAATTCAGAAGATTGTAGGCATGGTGATAAGCTGGCACCTGTGATGTGTGGGAGGGTGGTCACAAGTGCTGTGTGTTGGGAGAGAAAGAAGTGATAGTAAAAACAGTAAAACAAATTGGGGGGGGGGGAAGAGGAGTGAAATCCATTAAACAGGTAGCTAAATGTTTCTGCAGATGCTCTTATTTTTTTCCCAGGAGAATGTTTATCTTGTCAGTCATATAAAAGGTGAGGCAACTGTTGTTGTTAGGAAACTACACCAAAACAAAAAATAAAATCACAAAGCAATTGCTGATTACAAAGAAATCTTAAAAAAATAAAAAAGCAAAAATTTAGTTATTAGCTTTGGTGCATAGCTGCCTCACACTTGTTTCTCATGGAGGTGCGAGTGAGTGCATAGGGTGACTGGCTTGTCCTGTATCCCTCATTTTGCTCACCTGCAAGGAGGTCCAACAATAAAAATTCACAGGAAGAGAAATGAGATCTGAAAGTGCTTTGGGAGTAATAGCACAGCAAACCAAGAGATGAGGCAGAAGACAGGGTTAGAGGAGGGTCATGTTGTGGAAGGGCTGCTGATGCTAGCACATTTCCACAGGCTAGAACAGCGAGGAAGATGAGTGGGGGCAGCTGGCCATTGCAGTCTGGTGAATGGCCCAGCAGTGGAGCTCAGGGGAAGAGGAAGTCTGAGTAGTCTGACTGCTGGACGGGCACTGCAATTGTTCATCCTTACTGTGGTAGTACATCCCACCACTCCACTCTTCACTTGATCATTTATACTTACCAGTTAAGTGGAAACCTGAACAATTCCCTTTTGTACTAGTTAAATTTAGCATTCCAAACAATCAAAAATGTTCAATTTTCCAACCTGTGTAACAGAAGCAGAGGAAACAGCACAAAGCTCAAGGGTGAGCAGAGCAGCAGAGAGGGAAGGTCTTGCTTCTTTCTAACCATAAAGGACAAGGGACTCATGTTCCATAAACCTTTGTCTACTTTTCTGGTTTTGAGGCAGGGCTCTTGCAGGGGTGTTCTCCAAAATGAGTCCACTCACTTTGTGTGGCAGCTTTAATTATGCATGAAGCAGCAGCATGTAAATGGTTAGGACGCTAGTCACAGAGAAAGCATGAGGGTCCCTGCTCCACCAGTCTTAGTGATTTTGCCACAGAATTTCTGTAGCAATCTCCTAGATCAGAATAAGACACTGAACTTCGATCTCATACTCCCTATGTAAGTGCAGACCCTGGTAAAAAATGTGTTTCATTGGTGATCTGCCTGATGCTCACCATCCTCCATCTGACTTCCTTGTGCAAACGGTATTGCCATGTGCAAAAATGCATTATTCAATGATGAAACCATTTTCTCAAACCCCACAGCTCAGGGGAATAGCTTTCACAGCACAGTTCCTTTAACAGCTAAAGTTGCAGACAGTGGAGAAGGCTGTGAAACTAAAATGGAGGAAAAGATATGCTGTGTTTCTAAGCAGTCTGAGAGTAGCCATGCAATAAGAAAGCCCCAAAATACAGGATGACAGCAGATATCAGAACCACAGACCAGGGTGCATGCTGGGGAAGAGAGTGAGACAGCAGAGGTGCCCTGGTAAGAGCTGCCTGCAAAACCAGAAAGGGGTGGGGGGGGAGCCAGTTTCTTTTGCACACTGTTACTAACCACTTGTGACCAGCAGAGCTTCAAGATGCACAAACGCCTGGAATAATTAGGTCAGTCGTGTCTAGATGCAGAGACAGCTAGATCAGACTTGGCTGTGCTTTAGCTTTCCCCAGGAAACCATGGCTGTCACAACACCAGAATTCATGGGTATAAAAATTCTGCAACTGGGGGGTTATAAAAACTACCCTATTGTCAACAAACTGAGTGGGCTACAGGAGCTGCTTATACCTCAGCCTCCTCTTGCTCCCTGCAGATTGCTTGCATAAGCAGGTTTTCGACTTCAGAGGCTAGTGAGAGTAAACAGGGGAGATCAAACATACCCCATATTCATCCTGTTTAAACATAAGCTGAATTGTCTATGAGGAAGGACACTAAGTCCATGCAACCGTGTGTGTGTGTGTGTGTGTGTGTGTGTGTGTGTGTGTGTGTGTGTGTGTTCAAACCCAAGGATTTCTGTGGGTAGGGAAGGACTGTGGGATTACAGCCTGAATGCTAAATAGCTTCCTCATCTTCACAACGTCAAAACATCATTTTATGCCCCAGGAGGATTCCTAGATAAAAGTAATTAACATTATTCTGCCTGGTATGTGAGGCAGTAGGTGTGTCAGGCCTGGGGTCCCACAGGCTCCTGCAGACACAGAGAAGGGAAGGGGCAGTGCTGGCAGCAGAGCTACTCCAGCAGGAAGGCAGCCAGGGCACGTGGACGTGTTCCCTGCCTCGCTGCCTGGGGTCTGCAGTCGCACCTGAATCGCTGCAGTAGCTCAGCCTTGGCTCACTTCTTCAGCATCAGTGAGAAGCCTGCTGCTAGTGGAGGGTGAGGATAGAGTGTTTCCCGCAGAGATTTCAAAACCTAACAGTGGCAATTTGTGTTACAGCCACATCACCAGGTCTCAGACAGACCTGTCACTGTCCTCACACCAGAAAAAAAAAAGCAGTAACACGTCTTTGTTGCATTGCTCTTTTTTTGTTTTCACAATACAACAGAGCAGCCCTGCTAACGAGAGCAGGGGAAATTGATCTGATTTGGTTTTGTTTTGATTAGGATGTTTGCAGATTCTTGTGACAGCAAAGAGAAATCTTCCCGAGGTGTAAGCCCCACGCCCAGGATAAGTAAGTTCTAGAAAATGGATCCCTTCTTCTTTTTGAATAGAATATCCACTGAAGTATCTCCACTCTGCTTCCTTCTTTGATGTGTGTTAGAGGCCACATAATTTATTTTTCATTTGATTTAAACTGAAATGCAGAAAGACCTGCTAGTTAACGGTAGCACAAGAACACAGTACAACTGGAATTTAGATGACATTTGACAAGAAAAAAAGAACATTTTCTCCACATCGGTATGTGCAGATTTTGGTACCTAGACATAGGATTGACTCTAGCCTTTAATGCAAATTATTGTGAAAAAATCTTAGTGGCACAGGATTGTGTTGATTTATCTAAATTTTTTAGATTTTGCCTTCAATTTGTGGTCTTCAACATTTTCAACATTCTCTACAGATGACTGTATTTTCTTTCTTGTCTATCACAATAATCATTAAAGAGCTTGGAGACAAATACAGGAGATTATGCCACAAATGCAAATAGATTGATGAAAACACATAGAATATCACTTGCAAAACAGCAATGATTATTGAAATAACATTAGTTGATTATATAAGGTACTCACCAATGTCCTTCACTCAATCCCTCTGTATCTAGTAATTTAGGAAGGAGAGTATTGTATTTTAATTTAGATTATGGTTATTGTAGTCTCCATAGGATTTGTAATATTATAAGACCATCCAGCAGTTTTTAACTCTGGTAGCAAAAATGTTACCATGCCAAGGGCATTACATCATACATTGACACTGATTAGCCAGCAAAAATAGTACCTAATGACAGAGTTGGGGCAAAAATTAGACTTTTATATCATAATTCACAATATAATTCCACCACTTCAGGGAACAAAGCATGACAGCTGTTGACAGAAATATACCACGTTTATGGACAATAACTTCAGGAGAGCTTCAGACAGCATCCTGCCAGGAACCACACAACCAAACAGGCTGGACAGAAAAACTGGGACAACAAACAAGAAACAATGCTAATTGCTGAAAATTAGAAGTAGTGATTCCAGGATCCACCTTTCACTCTTATCTAGAGGGAGCACTTGCTATCTGCTTATGCATCCCCTGTCCCACTATTGTTTGAGGAAAAGCCTCCCTTCCTTTCTTCTTATGATAATTAGCTGTTTCCATGGATAAACCCTTGGGTCTCAAAGGCTCCTTACAAACCTTGCTGTTTGGTGTTGAAGATACACTACCTGCATGCTTCAGCAATTCAGGGTTTTGTTTTCTCTTTTTGAGTCCTTGTGCCTATGGTCTGAATACCACTCACCCATAAGAGTGGTATTAACTTTTCTGCTGAAATGCCATTTATGTTCCAGGCCTGGATGAACCCATGGGTCTCAAAGGCTCTTTACAAACCTTGCTGTTTGGTGTTGAAGATACACTACCTGCATGCTTCAGCAATTCAGGGTTTTGTTTTCTCTTTTTGAGATCCTTGTGCCTATGGTCTGAATACCACTCACCCATAAGAGTGGTATTAACTTTTCTGCTGAAATGCCATTTATGTTCCAGGCCTGGGGGCCATACAAACTCTGTGTCCTTTGGTGCCCTCTTTGGTTCTGAGAACCACTAAGTCCTTGGGGATACTGGAGTGAGCAGTGGACAGACAGACTGGGAAAGCTGGGAGAGAGAGTGTGACAGGAGGCTGGAAGAAGAGCAGGATCAATGCAACAGCTGCTGGGCTTGAGAAAGAAGGGTTTTCTGTCCAGTTTAGTCTTGCTTTACATAAGCTAACTGCACATTAAAGCTTTGGGAACAGTTCTCTGCCCATCCACACTTGCCAGGGGCTGCCCTGAAGCGCTGAATCACCTGTGCTTTGTTTGCAAGCTGTGCCCACCCTGGGGATTCTCCTGTTGTCTTTCCCCTTTTGTAAAGTCTGATCCTGTATTTAAATCTCTCCAACTAATTAACTGCACACCCGTTCCTGAAAAAGGGACCTCTGAGAGTTCTCACAGCAACTGGAGATGTGGTTTGCCAAGGTAGGGGTGTTGCCAGGATTGCATCACTTAAACATTTCCAGGCAATTGAGCCTAATGGGACTGACAGAAGTGATAGAGGCCAGGAAGGACACCATGGGAACACTTTACACCACTTGGCCTTGATTCACTCTGCTCTGAGAACCCAAGTACAAGGCAAGTTCACAATGCAATCCTAGGAGCAGGATGGAGCTGCAGCGACCTACCTTAAGTATTTTGGAAAACTGCTCTGGAGTCCTCATGTCATTTGCAGTGTCTTTTCTTCAGCAGAGCCCCTTGGAAAGGGCAGTATCTCTGAGCCTGCTCATGGACAGGCTTCCAAGAAGCAGCATCTTGATTTCAAACAAAAATTTCATTCATGTATTTGAAGGTAGAACAGGACTCTCAAATAGTACCTTATCTCTTTGTCCTAATAGCAATTAGGACATAAATCAAGTCTTGGCTCTTATATGAGTGCTTGGTTTCTTAAACAGAATTGCTATGAGAAAAGTAAGGAATTGATCAGTTTGATTATTTTGAGCTTACAGTAAGACAGTCAAAATTGAGAGCTAATTCTTCATAAAAGATGGTAGCACGTCAGAATTTGTCTGTGAAAGACATCCTGTAAATCTTTTTACTTACACTAGCAGTACCAAAATATCTGCATGAGAAATGTTCAAAGTTCAAATCCACACAATTTCAAATTTTTTTTCCCTAATCTATTTATTTGGTCCATACCAGTTCATATTAGAATTCTCTTCAACAAAACAACAAAAGGATCAGACATGATCCCCACAGGAAGCTGTTCAGAGAAGCACACACACCTACAGGTTTCATCTTGTCAGTGTGTATAAACACCTACAGGCAGCAAAGCATCTGAACACAGGCTGGGGCAGCCAGCTCCATGTAGCCCTGCCTGAGCAGGGGCTGGACCAGAAGACCTCTAGAGGTCCCTTTGAGCCTCAGCCATTCTGTGACTCTATGATAAGTGGTATGGCTTTGAACAAAATTAATCCTGCATTTAAGAGGTCATATAGCTAGTTACTTTTAAGGACAGCTGTGCTTATCTGTCTGTAGTGCAGCACACATCACAGTCTGTGTCCTCACCTAGTGAGCACCATGCTAGACCAGTTCTTAGGAAGTCACAGGTTTCACACCTTTTGCATAAGCAGAGGATGTAGTCCAGGAATTTTTCATGTATGATCAAAAAACGCTGTAAAGGATGGGTGTGAAATCAAACCAGCAATGGGTACGCTTCTCCTCAGTGACAAGCATATTATGTAACCTACCTTCTATTCATACACACACTGCACAGACTGGCAGGTGGGAATGAGAGCCTTCCTTCATCAACACTTTTATCTTAAATTTCACGTTCCACGGGAGTCCAGTGCTGCTTCCTTTGAAATCAATGTTCAAATTATCAGTAAGCTTGATGAGAGCAAGACTAGTTTACCTGTCTGAATTTGAAAAGAGATTCCAACACTAAACAGATAAAATTAAGTCAGAACATTTGCAAATCTTTTCCATACTCAGCATGTTGTTGTGAATGTCTGTGGACATAACTGGGGAGAATGTTAATACAACTGGCTGTTGGCACAGAATAGCAATTATCTGTTGTTAGATTAGCACAAAAGGAAAGATGTAATTATTCTCAATACACAAAACTTGAGGCTTATGATAATGCTGTGTTTTGTTGAACTTCACAATTGTCTTAGTACACGTCAATATTTTTTTCTGAGGAATGTTAGTCCTATTACACTTTATTTACCTTCTCACCTCTACTCCTCAGAAGGGAAAGATTTCAATTGATGGAGATGCATCAGCAGATCAATTTTTCTAAAGGCAAAATCACTAGATGTTTACCCCACAAACTGGGGTTGTAATCAACGATGTTGTGCTGCAGAAACAAAGTAAATGACAGTCTGACTGACTGGGAAACAGCTAAGGACTATTGCACAGCTGCCCCAAACTTCAGCTGGCTTAGTGTGAATTAAAATCTGCGGTATAACTTGTTCTGACAAGAGATGAGGCACTGTGTATCTGTGAGGCTATTACATTACCAGGATTGCTCAGCAGGGTTCAGCAGAACTGTACTCCAAGAGTGAATCCAATCTAATGATTTCAGATCATACACCTTTACCCTGGAAGGGTGGTGCTTGAAGTTTCATTTGAAATGGAATTTATAAGCTCAGTGACATGGGATTCCTTTTTGCTTGTAACACTGCTGGAATTAGTGCTAAGGTTAAATTGCAAAATCAACTATTAAAAATGGTGGGTTCTTTATTTCTTGCTATCTCCTGCTCAGTAATTGATTTTTTTCCTTTTTCTGAAGGCAATGCTTTCATTAGAGACAAATTGCAAGACTCCACACAGAGTAGCTGGGCAAAACTGTAGGGAGTGCATCAAGCAAGAACTCACTGCAAGCAACATAGCAGAGCATTTTAGGATTTAACATAAATTTAGGATTTAATAGAAACAGGTAACAAAACCACAGCTGTATTACACTGCACAGGATGAAATCCCTTTGGAGTGGCATTTCCCTTAAATTAAAAACAGCAACAACAACAAACAAACATGCAAACAAACAAAAAAAATCACCAAACCTAAACCTATTACTGTTTTGTATCTGATCAACAAAACAAAAGATTCCAAGAGGAATCTGCATCTAAGATGACCACGACTCAATTGCACTGTATGAGATAAATTCCCAAGAAAGGAAGTAGTCTAGGAGACAAAGCTCCTAGACTACTAAAATAAAAATACACATTGAGCAATCACTTTCATTTTGCTTTATTCAGATTTTTACCACTACTTGCATGACAATATTCCAGCCAGAAGTGAATCCAGTTCTCACCAAAATACTGCCTAACCTGCACTGCCTGTTTGCTCTTTTACTCGTCTGTATCTTTCATACACTTAAAATGAAAATTGTACAACCTTCCTACCAATGTCCCTGCTAAAACACATAACCTTCTAATCCTTCTGACCACTCCTTGTTAGATTGTCATTTTGAGAGCAAAGAGAACATCGCGCACGTCAGACAGGACAGGGGTTTCTCAAGCAGCACCCACTTGGAGGAGATACTTCCTCCTGACTTTTTTTTAAACTTCTAGCTTGAGGAACACAGTGTATCACAGTAAAACCCTGCCTCACAGAAAATGGTTGTCCTCCAAACTGTGTAACATGGTCATGCTCTCAAATGTTTACTGAACTTCACTTCTTTTGTGGCTCCCCTTTAAAGGGGAGAAGGAGCTGCATGGAAAAATTGCACAAAAGTTTTCCTAGGTTGTCCTAGGAATTGTGTGTCTGTTTTGAAGACTTAAAACTAGTCACATCACAAATAGTGGTTTTTTTTGTGTCAGCTAAGGGCAAGGATAGAGTTACTGTTTGCATAGACTGCGGTAGGTGAGCATGTAATGCTTAAAGCACCACTTCAGGATCAGCAACAGAGAAGTACATCAGTTTCCTTGTCCTACTTAGATTGCCTGGATGTGTCACAAAGATGAACACCTTCACCAGAATTAGCCTACTTTGTTAATTGGAGTGAAACCACCTACAAAGACAAAACATTTCAAGCTATCGTCTTTTCCCTGTGGCAGGTGTCCTTCATCATGAAAGCACAGGTGAGAGAAAGGTAAGTGCCAGTCACCCGGAGTCTCATATACCTACAAGGAACATGTTTCTACACAAAGGCAACATCATGCAAAAAACCCCAAGCAGCTCTTGAAAACATCACTGAACACATCATTTCCAGGTAAAGGCTGCTGGTTTGCTGATTCCTGTTTCCCATGATGAGTCCTGGAGCAGTTGGGGTACAACTTCCCAAAGTGAGAGGCACCTGCAGCTCTAGAGAAACATTCACGCCTTTGGTGTTGCCCATCACTAAGCCAGAAATGCCAGTATTACTTGGGTATCAGTACTGAAGTTCTGTATGCACTGAAACTTGTCAGAAACACCAATCTTGCTCAGTTTTTACACAGATGAAACTTTTGAAAGAAATCACAGAAAATGTTCCTCCACATAATTGGGTGCATATAAATTTAATACACAGAAATCCATTAAAAATCAAAAATTTGACTTGACAATACTAGTCTTTTTAGATACTTCCTAATATATCTCATCTGATAGCCTTTTTTTATCTCCCACTCAGGCACACTCATCTTTTTCTATTCCAAGCAAATAATACAGATAACCATGGTGATGGTACAATTTATCAAAAACATTTGATTTTTCTCACTGTAGCTCAAGACAGATTTAACAGTAACAGAAGAACAAAAGTAACACCAGAGCACTGGGGTGTTAAGCAAAGTTTCTTTCAAAGGAGAAAGTCAATAGCTCAAGAATCAAGGGAAAAAGATACATGGTTTTGGCTCAAAGAAGTCACTGTAGTAGTTCTCTCCAGGCATGATTTAATCCATGATGAAAAAGAGGGATCCACACAAAGGTAAAATATGAGTGATAAGTCCGGGAAAAATGCCTTCTTTATTTGGCCTTTATAATAGTAGGACAGAACAAATATAAAGGAAAAGCATTTTATGTTAATATTACAAAATAGTTTCATGCAGATAAGCCCATATGGAATCTATTGTCAGTAGGCTTGGAGGATTATGGAAGGACTGGATAACAGATAGTGGCAGCATGGCATCCTGCAACAAAAAGCTGTCAAAGACTAATTACTATTAAAAAAATCATTGTGCCATTTCCATGAGAATACTAAAAATAATAAAAGGCTTCTCTTTTGTGCTGAGTTGTTAGTGACAACCTTTCTTCCATGTTCTTCTAATATATCTAATACTGGCTTCTGTTAAGAGACAGAGGCAGAACAGATCCTATTCTGGATATCTGTAGCTAGTTTAGCAGTTTTTACTCATGTTTTTGCCTTCCTTTGTTTGGCAGGGAGAGAGACCCAAGTAGAAAAGGAGGTGGTCAGAGGTGAGTAATATTTCCTCAACTCTAACAGCAAAATTCACATTAGTTGCTGAACATAGTCCACTCATAAAAGAGATGTCACTTGGTGGCAGTCAGCTCTATTATGGTTCTTCCTAAAAATAAAGTATATTTTTTGTAGTGGTGGGTGTCTGAAGATGCAGACAGTGACAAACAGCATCTCCTTTATCTTTGCATTTTTCTCTTGATGTCTCAATAACACACCCATGTCAAATATTTGAAAGAAAATCATCTTTTCCCAATCAACTATTTACTCCTCCAGAAATGCTAATGGAGACTCAGTACCAGAATAAGAAAGAAACACAAAGAGGGCAGCAGCAGTGTACTTTCATCTGCTAGAGCAAGCAGCTGTCAGTGTTAATATAAAAATTATCCAGCAGGCATCCAAATTTATGCTAAGTAAACATTTCTTGAATCTATTACAAACAGCAGGAACCTAGTTTTCCCCTGGCCATTGTTCTGATTAACTATTTCCCAGTCTTTCTTTCCTATGTCAAGCCAGTCACCTTGCTGTGGAAGGCCATTAGGTTGGTTGGGCAGGTTTTCCACTTTGTAATCCATACCAACTACTTGCAGACACCTTCTTGCAGATGTCCCTGAAATGGTTTCCAGAATTAGCTGCTTCACCATCTTCCCAGGGACTGAGGTGATACTTCACAGGCTCCAGTTCCTAAGATTCTCCTTCCCCTTCTTGAAGACAGGAGAGACCCTTGCTTCCTCCCAGTCCTCACAGCTCTCTCCTCCACACCCTTTTTGTTGTAAGCAGCCTGTAACGACAAGGCCAGAACCACCAGAACTTGTGGGTCCACTGCATCGGGGCCATGCTTTCTGTAGGTGGAGTTTACCTACATATATTCCCTGACCTGACCATCCTCCACTGGGACCAAATGTACTTTGCTCTGGATTTTCCCACTGGTCCCTGAGATTACTGAGAGCAAGCTCAGTAATCAGAAAGGTGAAGAAGACATTGAATACTCCTGTGTCCTTTGCCCACCTGAGCAGTGGGGCCACATTTTCTGCAGTCTTCCTTTTGCTGCTGTTGTCCTTGTGGAAACCTTCCATGTTGGTGTTCACATGTGTTGCCATATTCACTTCCAAATAAGCTTTGGCCTTCCTGACAATTTCTACAACCAGACAGCACTTCTGCAGTCCTCCTGACACCTGTCCCTGCTTCCACCTCCAGTACACTTCCTTTTTATGTCTGTGCCTGTTGGGGAGCTCCTTGATCATCCTCTGCTCTCTTTGATTGGCTTCTGCTTGTTGGCATGGACCATTTTTGAACTTGGAGGAGATTAACCTTAAACATCCACTAGTTTTCCTGGACTCCTCCTCTCTCCAGGGTCATATCCCATGCAATTCTTCCAGGCAGATCTCTGGACAAATTTTGCTCTCAAAAAGTCCAAGGTGGTCTTGCTGTTCACCTTATTCTCTCTTCTAAGGGTTCTAATCTCCACCATCTCATGGTTCCTGCAACCAGGCTTGTCTCTGATCTTCAGATTCCTGATCAGTTCCTCCTGGTTTGTAAGTATCAGATCCAGCCAAGCACATCTGCTCCATGTCTTGTTGATCCGTGTAGGGAAGATCAGTTTTGTTCATTCTTGCATTGGAAATGTCTTGAAAATGGTGTTTATTGCTGCAAAAGCACAGTAGGTAAAACACTTCCTCTTGGAGAGAATAGTTATTTCACAGACACAGGTTTATGTCAGGCTCTGACTTGCTATTGTAGTGACAGTTATGCTGCTCTTGAAAAGGCTCTTGGACCATCTTGTGTGCTTCTACACAAAGCACTGCTCCGTTGTCTCCCTCTGTTGCATTTATCACAACCCAAGGTCTTCATTGGCTTGCAGAATGAAATTTAGTCATCCATTTTCCTCAAAGATCTCTAAGGAAAATCTAAGAATCTCTGTATTTTTCATGCCAGTCTTGTAATGCTCACAACAGCTACATTTCTGAACCTCTTTGTTATCTGTGCTGCAAACAACTCTAAGATTTATTTGGCTTAACGTTGCCACAGAGACAGTGTAGGGTTCTCCTGAGATCACATTCCACACGAAACTCAGAATTTTTATTAAATCTGGTTGACTGCAGAGTAGAAGGCACAATAGATCTCATATAAAAATGGACTGCAGATACAGAGCAGTTAGAACAATTAAGGTATCCATAAAGCATATGGACTGGTCTCCAGGAAGGAGGCACCTCTGCATACAGAGCACGACATCTGATCAGCTGGACACTCTGACACGGGCTAAATCTTAGTTTCACTTTTTTTCACTGATCAAAAATACTACTTAAGGATGAAATTCCTTTAATTCCTTCCTCTAGCTTGCATGCCTTCATTATCAGAAAAGAGCTGCAGCTTCCTTAGAGAGAGCCATATGGGGCACAAAAACTAGGAGCTCAGCACAAGGTTGAGTTGGTTACTCAACCATCATAGGTTACTGAACCATCATATTCAATCCCAGTAGGAAAGCAATTCTTTATTAAACTGAATTCAATAGGTACAGAAAAGCTGGCTGAAGTGCCAGGAAGGAAGTATGGACTGGATATTCCTGCCATTTCACTCCTTAACTGCTAAAACTCCACTCTTTCAGACACTGCCAGTTCCACTATACAGAAAAGAAAGAAAATGTTAAGACTGTGCTAACAGTGAAAATGCCTAAGCATGGGGATATGGCAAAAGCAAGGCTATCTGAGGTATACCTCCCCGCTGCAGGACCAGCAAGGGGGCCTGTACACAACGGTGACTTTCAATGAGTCACAGTCTGCTGGTGATGTTCAGCTTATGCTCCAAAGCCTTAGCACTAAGCCTGCTTGGCCCCAGGCTGCCATGCTGACCAAAAATGACAAACTAAATGAGTTAATTCCCAAAGCCACTGCATGGGAAACTGTGAGAAGAGGACAGAGCAGGAGAAACGGTAGGCTGCAAGAAAGCCTAAGGGGAACAAAAGGAGAGAGAGAGAGAGAAAAAGACACCTGCACATAATGCCTGATTAAACAATTCAGCTGATCTCATAGAAGAATAGAGAACCAAATCCTGTGACCAAACTTGGGCAGAAATGCATAGTGAAAATTCAGGACTATTGTGGCTCCTAACAGAACAAGTTTTTATGGACCTAATTTATTTTCTTATTTAGTTTATGTATACAGCTCTAAGCATATATTCAAGAAATCCAACCTTATACAGGAGAAAACTTAAAGACCTCCCAGAAAGGCTTTAGTTGGCACTAGGAGACAAAAAAACCTGACAAACAAAGCACTTTATTTGAATGAATTACTGTAGCCAGAAAAGAAAACAGCTGATCTTTCCAGACTCCAGGTCAATTGGACAGGAAGAAACTTCTTTCAGCCTGAACAGGCTCTTCCAAGATCTGAATGTCAGCTAACTGTATTATGCCAGCTAATTAAGACACAGGCAGAATGAAGATCCTGCTGAACACAGCGGGATCCCATCACAGGACTCAGCAGACTGTACCAAGTCACATGGGGTGAGACTCCAGGGCTGGTGGTGACCCACATCCATGTGCAGGCTGCTGCTTCTGGGCAGGGATGTCTGCAGGGATTTTATCTTTTTACAGTCATTAGAGACTATGAGCTAAAATAACAGGAGAAGCAGAAAAAAATTGTCTTTCCCTTTCTTGTCTGAGATTTCAGATTTCTGTATAATTACAAGATTTAAAAATTCTACAGGTTACAATGGCCAGCTTTGCTGCACTATTCCTTGGTCAACCACCAGCTGGAATTCTGCCATAGAAGGAATATTTCAGCTGGTTTTGATCTGCAAGTAAGGAAATAAGTGTTTTCTAAATTTTTGTGTTGATACAGTAAGGTGGCTTTGAGTTGATAGAGTGAAGTGGCTTTGAGTTTCTTTGAAGTAAAGTCAAGGTTTGTGTTCTGTATGCTACAAGTTAATAGCAAGAAGACTGTATCAATAAGAAGTTATGATCATCTGAAGTTACTGATTGAGTAAAGAATTAAATATATTTCACAGGTTGGCTTTTGCATTATGACAGCTGTTACTGCCTTGCAAGTGAAAAAAATGACCATAATAGGAAAACCTTTCCCTTCTGGACTCAAGGACAAGCAACAGAGAGAAGAGAGAAAGTAATCAGGAACAGCCCAGGACTAATGCAAGCTGAAAAAAATTACAATTAAGAGCCCTTAAATGTGATTTCTGTCCATACATTAATCTTGGGGACTTCCACACTTCTCTGCTGATTACAGTGTTGATACTTTTGGCTTTTGCTCTCTGGTAAAGATTAATTTCCCTGGAAACAGACACTATATTCATGAAGATAAGGAAGCAGGCTCTAAAAACTGATGGTTAAAGAAAACTCAGCTCTCTTCCTACCTGTTGAATAGCAATTTTCATCCATACAGTCCATCCGCCCACAGAGATGTAAAACTTTGGATTGAAATAATCAGCCTGCTGATACACACAGCTGCCTTCCAGAGGAGGATGTGTTTTAAAAGAGCCCTTCTTGCTTGGCTTTTAAGGACTTGGTACTTGTGTACCTCAAAATAGTAGGTTATTAATAGAGGGGGGGTGTTCAGGGAATGAATGATTATGTCTCACTTCACTACTTCATCTGTACAAATTATGCACATTGGCTGGCCTGCACTTGATTGCGCAGGATAGAGCTCTTCAGAAATTCAGTGGTACAGAATTCTTGCACCCAAATTCAGTGGTACATATTAGTTTATTAAACTCTGTTTTCTCACTTCACTTTAGGCTTCTAATTATAAACATCCTAAGAAGGCTAGGATGGCACTGTGTGTGAGGAGGTTCACATGTAGACATTATGAAACGTTCCATACCAGCAAGTATTTTGTTAGCAACAAAGTATAGAAGGTGTAAACAGAGAAGGGAACCTTGGAGTTGACTTTTGCTTTTTGCTACCTGGTGCTAGAACCAAATAATGACTATTTGATAGCGGGTGGGGTTCTCCCTGAGCTCTGGGAGGCCACGGCCCCCCTCATTGTCCCACAGCAGCCAGGAGCTCAAGAACTGCGTGCATCCTCAGATTGCCCCACCCTGTGCCAGAACACTGTGGGGAGAGAGGGCATCCACCAGGGGTTGCTCTTGGTTTGGTCTTCGCACAGAGAAGCCCTGCTGGTATCTTCTCAGGTCTGCCAGACAAGGTGAAAGAATATGAAGAGTTACTTTGTTTCTATCTTCAAAGGAAAATCAAAAGCAAAACCAAAAATCCAAACCCCAGAGGTTTGGTAAACCAGACCCTGAGGCGTTGAAGCCTCAGCAAGGGAGGTCATCTCCCCTGCTCTGGAAGCTGCTTTTAAGCAGGGCTCTTGTTTTTGGTCTTTGCTTGCTTGAGCTGTGTCACCAGTGAGCCCTGCCTGGGCATGGCACCCACTGATCTTGCATAGCCTGTGGGCCAGTGTCTAAGCATGACCTTGGCCATGTCCCCTGACCAGGTCCTGTCATGACCCTGCCCTGTTGTCACCTGCAGCTCCCAGCTTCCCTGTCCGTGCACCTGATCTTCATTTTCCCTTCTTTCAAGGTTCATTCCTTTGCTCCGGGAACACTGAGTGTCTCAGAGACTTCAAATTATGACTTAATGTCTTCCTGTAATATGTTCCAGTTGCAGTAATTACAAGGAGAAAAAACCCCAAAGAGTCTGAAGTTCATGGCTGTTAATCAAATACCATCCTTTTGTAGTAGTCCTTGTTTTATACAACCTAATTTTAAGATTTTGAATGTTTTCTTAATATTTCTGTAACATACCAAAATCTGGGTTATGTTTCTAATGTCTTTAAATGGCATAAATGTGCTCCTTTGCTACGTACATGCTTAGACTCAGGATCATCCCTGTCATAAAACCAAGAAGCTGGTGGATTGTCTAAGGAAATATTATTGTAAAACATATTTCTCCCATTGAAACCCCAAAAAAGCAAAGTACTTATATGCCTAAAGGTATTGTTTACTTGTTTGTTTGTTGCTCAAATCAATATTCTTTGGTAATGTTTGCATTTGACATAATTCATACATTCCCATTAGGCTTGAGATATACCAGTGCTGCACAAGGATTCTTAGGAGGTCCCTTGGTCTTTTAGGGATCAAAGAAGAGATGCATTTTTTTACCAGAATGATACTCTGGAATGGGCTTCCCAGTGGTTGATGCACTGACCCTGTCATTGTTTAAGGAGCATTTGGATAACATCCTTAACAATATGCTTTAATTTTTGATCAGCCCTGAAATGCTCAGGTAGTTGGGTCACGTAAGCACTGTAGGTCCTTCACAGCTGAAATATTCTATTCTATTCTATTCTATTCTATTCTATTCTATTCCAATCCAATCCATTCCATTCCATGGAAAGCAGTGAAACATAAGCAAAATCCATTCCGTTCCATGGAAAGCAGTGAAACATAAGCAAAACATCAAAGCTAACAATTGAGCAAGAAGACCGCTAAACTACCTTTTAAAACTTTTAATTAAGTTTTTTGAAAGCAAAAGGTAATTATCTTTTCTATCTAATGATTCCACCTATGTCATAGTTTGCATGCTCATGTTGACTGTATAAATGTCTCTGGCAGTTCTGCTGTAATACTTTTTTTAATTTTTTTTTTTTTTTTAAATTCAGGGTTGTGTCAGGATATCTGGAGTTGTAGCAGCAAAAGCTTTCTGGCTGCTTAGGAAAGCCTCACATATTGACCCAGCATCATATGCTACAACCGCCTTCTGATGATTTGGGAGGAAAGAAGGTCAATGAGACGCATCAGTCAAAATGAACTCTGTAAAAGCTCATAGGAGCCTGAGAAAGGAAATAAAATTGCATGGTATTTAGCAAAAAGTACAAACCGAGGGAAGGAAAGGATGTAAATCTGGTATCCAGGGTGGAGAAAGATGACTATCTAACAAGGCTTATACATGCAGGTAAATATTCCAATTTCCAATTGTAATAGATTTTTAATACCTTTCAATAAATATTCTGAGAGAGTGTTTGTTTTGTGTTTTTAATGACTATTATTTTTCCCATTTCTCCTGTATCTTTGAAATATTAGCTTTTAAGCCTTGGGGTACTTTGGACAGGACTTTTGGGATCCAGCAAAACTCTGCTGAAGCATGTGAGCTGGCAAGAGCACAGCACTCATCTTGGGACAGCATTAAGTCCCAAACCCTAACCCAGCTTTAATCCTTGCCACAGACAGTCGCCTTCCAAAGCTGTTGCTTGAGTCTGCAAATGACACAGAGGAAAGGCAACATGAAGGACCATATCTATAACATTCATATGAAAGTAGGAGCCATCATGTAGATGTGAATTAGAAGAAAGTACTGTTCAATAAAAATAAAAACAGGTGACTACAAGATTCCAAGTAACAATAATAAGATCTGCAATCTGGTAGCTTAATGGTAGCTTCAGCTCAAGCTGGAGGAAATAGAAGTTAAGCCTGCATTTATTTAGACAAGGATTACTACTATTTTGTCATCTGCTTGCTGTTTATATTAGGTATTGACAGTGTAACTCAAATTCCTATTGAATTTCTGCACCTCAGTGCAAATTATTGAGACGCACTAAAAAGATCCATGACTGAAGTGCCTGAAGAGTGATACATTTCTACAGCCTGTAACAGTGTTTTCTCCTATTCAGACTTCAAAATATTTTCATGGGTACCCAGTCATTTACAAGCAAAAGATGAAAGTTCAGCTCTGTACCTCCCACAACAAGCATTCTTTTTTGCAATTTGCAATAATCTGTGCAAGCATTAAGACTTACAAAAACAGGACCAGGGATTTAATTTAGCATTAATTCTACCTGCCTGTCTCCTAGGCTGGAGCGCTCCTGGCAAAGGTTGCTTAATGTGGTCGAGATCAGTTGCTTGAGAAAGCAAACTTCCCTGTGCTATCTTCAGTGATGAAGAAGCTCCTTGCCAGAATGGAAAGACCATGTTGGCCAGAAGTGGCTTTCACAGACTAACACGGCTCCCCACAGCCATTCAAAGGTGCGCTAGTAAGGTCTGCCACGAGGCTGAAACTAATTTCTGTGTCATTGAACAAGAGATGCTCTATGACACAGAATGCTTCTGTAGAGACCTCAAAAATTACTTTCTTGGTTGTGAAAATAGGTGTTTTTGAAACTTTCTACTCATTCCTCACTTACCGAGTTTCATTTTCCTTTAGAAGTCTCCCCAGATTTGCCCTTAGGAAAGTTAATTTGTCCTTGCTGTCTAAGATCTCAAAGGAAAAATTCAATCCTCTGCAAAGAAGGATAATTTAGAACACAGTTGATGGGTTGCTGCCCATTGGTTAAGCATGGTGATAATGCCAAGGTCACAGATCAATGATCCCGGTGGGCCCCTTCCAACTCAGAATACTCTGATTCTGTGACACAGCTGAGTCCCGTGGAAACCTTGGCACTGACCTGGGTGTTCAAGCTGTCAGAAGGCAATTGGTACATTTATGTGAGACAGAGTGTATTTTCAGGCAAAACTAGAAGGAAAAATAGCCCCACCAGTGAACATGCAAAAGGTAATGTATGTGTGACCTTCCTGGAAATGTTTACACTTTTCACAGAAGATTACTTCTGTACATTTGTGTAACTCTAAGGTTAAAAAAGTGTACTAAAATTTTACGTGTATCTGTGCAGCATTTTTTGAGACTGAATTTTGTAGTCATATCACATGGTATACTGCTAGACCTTGCTAGACTCAGAACAGACCTCTCACGTGATGGATCCCAGTGCTTTATACCAAAGGATACCGTAAGACTGAGGTGGGGGCTCATGTTTGAGAGGGGTGATAGGAGGTTATGATGTGCTGGAGACACTCTCTTAGCAAGTTCTCAGACGGCTGTTTGTTCTCTTTTGAGCAGCAAAGTGCGAAGTGGTCTCATATGAGTAATCTCTTATTTTCGAAAAGATAACCATGAATTCTGTATGGTAGGTATTTTTCTGAGTTTAAAGTTAACTTTTCATGAAGCTGTCACTATCTGACACAGTATTTGTTCATCCTGTGTCTGGTCAGAAGCAATTCTGGGATGAGTTAAAAACATGTTACTGTGCAAGCTCATTTAGTTTAAAAATAACTAGAGATTTCTTTTTGCTCAGTGACTCCAAAGACTGAACAACCACTAGCCGAATACATGAAAGGTGAGGTGGCTAGAGATGACAGACAGCATTACACAGTGTAGATGGTGCCTTTGTTATTTTGTAGCATTAGTGTCTGTGATTTCAGCTGATGTAACTGTGATCACATAGTTACATTAAAGGATCTACAGCAGCAAGCAATAGAAAGGGAAAGCATGACATGGGCTTCTCCTGGAACTCTTGGAAAGCACTGAGGAAGCCAGTTGTGACTGTCTGATACTCACTGAGATTACGACTGCTCCCAAGGGCCAGGAATCTCTTTCAGACAGACATTAAGCTATTAAAAAACTAGTCTGGAAGAAACAGGCAGCACTCTCATCTGAGGAATAGTGACACAGGCAGAACAGCCAGTAAGGCTATTGCTAAAGTCAGCAGGGATGTTATAGGTGGGGATGAGATGGTTGCACTCACTGGAGCTCTGAAAGGGGATGAGCTGCCCACTCACACAGCTGGGCTCAACCAAAGGTAAGCTTACCCTTTATTAATCCTCATGCTTCAGACAGGGAAGCACGTTCACCTAGAGGAGCTGCTTTGAATTAGTTTTCACTCCAAGGACTATATCCCAGAATATGCTAGGTTGGAAGAGACCCACAAACATCATCAAGTCCAACTCAACCCAAGAATTACACCATGTGCCTAACAGCATTGTGCAAATGCTGCTTGAAATTTGTGAGGCTTGGTGACCACTTTCCTGGGGAGTCTGTTCCTCTCTTGACACAGTTTCAGGCCACTCCTCCAGCTCCTGTCACTGATCACTATAGAGAAGACATCAGTGCCTGCCTCTCCTTTTCTCCTCATAAGAAAGTTTTAAGTGCAATAAGGTCTCGCCACAGTCTCCTTCAGGCTGAACAAGGCAAATTACCTCAGCTGCTCCAGGGGTCTTCCCATTTAGGCCCTTCACCATCCTCATGGCCCTCCTTTGGACACTCCAATAGTTGTGTACCTCTCTTACACTGTGGCACCCACAACTGCCCCCAGCACTTGAGGTGAGGCCGCCCCAGTGCAGAGCAGAGCAGGACAATCCCTCCCTTGCCCAGCTGGCCATGTTGCCTCTGATGCCCCCAGGACACGGCTGGCCCTCCTGGCTGCCAGGGCACTGCTGACCATGTTCAACTTGCCATCAGACAGGACCCACTGGTCCCTCTCTGTATCGCTGCTTTCCAGCATCTCATTCCCAGGTCTGCCTGTACATCCAAGGCTGCCCCATCCCAGGTGCAGAATCCAGAAGTTTCCCTTGCTGAACTTTGTATGGTTGGTAGTCTCCCAGTCCTCTAATTTGTTGAGGTCTACCTGCAGGGCCACTCTGCCTTCAAGGGAGTCAACAGCTCTTCCCAATTTTGTATAATTTGCAAACTTAGATATCTATGTCCCTTCAAGTCCTGCATTCAAGTAATTTATGAACGTGTTGAAGAGTGTAGAGCCTAAGGTGGAGCCCTGTAGAACTCTGCTAGTCTCAGGTCACCAGCCTGATGCCACCCCATTCACTGCAGCCCTTTGTGCAGCCCATCAGTCAAGTTGATCACCCATCACATGATGTGTTTACCCTGCTGTGCGCTGGACATTTTGTCCAGAAGGATCCTGTGAGAGGCAGTGTTGAAACCTTCACTGAAATCCAAAAGGATTGCATCAACTGGCTTCCCTTGATCAAGTAAGTGGGTTACTCTCTCATAAAATTAAGTTAATTTTGACAAGCAGGACTTTGCTGTCGTGAACCTATGTTGGCTGTGACCAATGACTGCATTGTCCTTCAGGTGTTTTTCAATACCTCCCAGAATAATATTCTCCATAATTTTGCTAGTCACTGAAGTGAGACTGCCAGGCGTGTAGTTTCCAGGCTCATCCTTCCTGCTTTTCTGGAAAACTGGGACATCAGCCAGCTTCCAGTCAACTGGGACCTATCTGGATCCCCAAGACTGTCCAAAAAGGAAAGAGACATCACAATGAAGTCAGCCAGCTCTTTTGAGTATTCTCAGATGAATTCCATTGGGTCTTACAGATTTACGGGGAACTGTAAATCATTCTCTCAACCACTGTCCCGTGACTCAGGGCCCTGGGACCCCTTAGTCCATCACTGGCATTGAGGACAGAGGTAAAGAAAGCATTAAACATCTCTGCCATGTCCATGTTCTTGTTTATGAGGTGGCTGTTCTCATCCTGTAGGAGGACTATGTTATTTCTTCACTGCCTTTTGCTATTAATGCATTTAAAACCCCTCTTCTTATTGTCTCCCTCAATTGTGGCCAGCTTCATCTCCATTTGAGTTTCAGCACAAATTTTCTCCCTGCAGTGGTGAGCAGCATCTCTGTAATTCTCCCATGTCACCTGACCTTGCTTTTGCTCAGTCTACACCTTCTTTTTTTGCCTCTACCTCCCAAAGAAGATTCCTGCTCAGCCAAGCCATCTTCTGCCTCCCCTGCTTGACTTCTGGCATTTGGGAATTCCCTCTTCCTATGTCCTTAGAAGATGGTGCTTAAAATGTGACCAGCGCTGGCAGACCCCAGCACCTGCAGGAGCATTTTCCCAGGGTACCTTACCCACTAATTCCCTCAGCAGCCTTAAATCTGTTCTCCTCACATCCAGAGTTGAGGTTTTGCTGGCACTCTCACTGCAAGCACAGCAGAAGAGATCAACCCTTGCCTCACTGCAGCTTGTCTTGTTGAACCTCCCACCACTGGCCTTGGCCCATGGATCCAGCCTGTCCAGATCCCTCTGCAGAGCCTTCCTGCCCTCCAGCAGATGGACATTCTCTCCCAGCTTGGTGTCACCTGCAAACTGACTGAGGATGCCCTCAATCCCTTCCTCCATGTCACTGATGAAGATATTAAACAGAACTGGCCCCAGTGCTGAGCCCTGGGGAACACCACTGGCCACTAGCTGGATGTAACTCCATGCACCACCATGCTCTGGGCCCAGCCATACAGCCAGGCTTCTACTCAGAACAGAATACTCCTGTCCAAGTCATGTGCTGACAGCTTCTTCTGGAGAATGCTGTGGGAGTCCCTGTCAAAGGCTTTGAAGTCCAGGTAAATGACATCCCTAGCCTTTTCCTTACCCACTACCTGGATAACCATGTCAAAGAAGGAGATCAAGTTGTACAAGCTGGACATGCCTATCATAAACCTCTGCTAATGGAGCCTGATCCCTTGGTTGTCCTGTACATGTAGTGTGATGGCACTCAAAAAAATCCGCTCCATAACCCTCCACAGCAGAGGTCAGACTGGCAGGCCTGCAGCTCTCCCCATCCTTCTTGGCACTTCTTCAAAGTGGGCATCACACTGGCCACTCTCCAGGATGAATAATTTTCCTGTAATGACTCAAAATGTCTATGACTTAAAATCTTTACTATCACACAGAAACAGTAGGATAGAAGATGGCATGAACACACTGACCAAAATGTTACATTCAGGGAAGTCATACAGCAGTGGAAATTGGTCTAGTAAGGTTTTCTAAAGCAGAAGCAAAATGTTCTTGTTTTGGTTAGACTGCCCCTTATGCAGTTGAAATTAACTGCAAAGTTTTAAGTACCTATTTACTTCTTCTGAGCACTTAAGTGCACTGACATGGAACACTTACCATCTTTTGTGCATCTGCAGAATGTCTGATATGCTCAGCTTCACTGCTTTCTTCTTTGACCATAAGAATAGCTCAAAGAAGCTTCTAGAAGTGCAGGAGCACTGACATGTCCCTAGGGCTATGCCACCAGACAACTGCATTAATAGAAACAAGGTGTTCTGGTCTCAGAAAAAGCAAAATTCTAAGTGAATTGTCAGGCAATGTCTTTTTCCTCCTTCTCTTTCTCATTTCATGTTAGAATGACAAAGGAGATGGGAAGTAATGCTGCACAATTAAGCACCAACTTCTTTAAGTCTGTAAGGCACTCAAGTACATACAAAATTTATTCCAATGGAATGTGACGGAGAGAAGAGAAGCTATGCTGGAAGCCCAAGGGGAGAATGCACATAACAGCTATTAGTACTGCAAAATGGAGTATAAACCATAATACAAATAATACAAGTAGATATGAATTCAATTCTACCAAAAGCCATGTCTGTTTCAGAGAAGAAAAAAAAATTGGCATAAAAGTAGTTCTCTTTCACTTGCAATGAATTAATGTCTCAGTATTAGGGTCCTCTCTTGATTTTATCTCCATCTCTTGGCATGAGAATAGCTGATGTAAAGTTTGTATTTGCAGGTGGCAGATGATGCAATACATAATTTAAACCCTTTATGTCACCAAAAGTGACAAATGCAATGAAACACCAGTATATGTCACCAAAACAATGGATTGTGCATGAAAACATGACACTGAATACCAAGAACAAACCCAGCAAAAGAGCCACCTAAATTGGAAGTTGTCATGAAAATGGTCCTTATTGTGTGTATAAACCTACAATACAAGTTTTCTGGTCCCTCAGAAAATATAATAACTTCATGTTGCAGCAATTTGTTGTGATTCAGCCTTTTTGACAGCAACTTGGCATACAGGGGAAGAAAACAGAAGCTGTCACCATCTAACTGGATAGAAATTTTGTTCGTACTGTGTCTGCTGTGGTCACAAATATAACAAGGAAAGAAAAACACCATACAGACTGAAATACAAGCTCTTTATAATAGGAGAATACATAGTGTTTGATCAAGGCGCAGACTTCAATATGTTCTTCAACATACCCATCTCTGTGTGAACATAAGAGTCAAAAATATGGTAAACACTGCCACACTGTAGCTTCCTTGTCAAACTAATGGAGAGACAAGGACTAGCATCTGGAGAACAGATATGACTTCTTCATGAGAAAGAAGTACTGTTGTGTCTGCACCACCCTACTCTCACTTAAGCTCTTGGCTGTTAAGGGGAAATAAGAGAGAATGAAGCACCAACTTCCAGTCAACTTTAGGGTTGCATCATGTTTAAATAACAGCATAATAAAATATACTTTCTGATCTTCCTCACAGAGAATAGGCAGGCTGCCTCTGGATAATCCTTCCTGGCATTTTAATTTCAATGTAATTAACGAAGTTTCCTCCTACGCAAACGTGGTCCTTGCTGTTTAAACACTCATATGGCTGCAGAGTCCTAAAGTTCTGTCCCCACTGAATCAATGTCCAGTTACATCAAAATCGAATTAGGTAAATGCTGACTGGTGACTTGCTTCACATTCTTTACTTATTGCCTTTTTGTCACCTACCTCTACACCTTTTTTCAGCACAGAAAGATTAGGGATGAGTGCCTCCTCAAACAATATACAAGCCAACTGCAAAGGAGTCAAAATTGCGTATCACTCACCTCTTTGCCTACCCTGAACCTACTTCCTCTTCTTCTTTAAGGTCAAAACAACCACATAAACTACTTTTGCTAGCACCTTTTGTGAAACTATGTTTCAGCATACAGTTGGAAGTCCCTACTCAAAAACTGCAGGAACTTTAAAATATTTCAGAGGTTTTTCAGGAGATGAACAGAGGGGAAAGCAAGACACCAGCCTAAAAATCCCTTTATAAAAAACTAATTTTGTTTTTAATATTTTGTGTCCTGTTTTTAATATTCTGTTTTCTAGGCTAGACTGTTTTGCTAAACCTGATCATCCAAGCATTAATGAAAAAATGACAGTAGCTTGGGCATTATTAACAGCTATTAATGCTTAGGTAGATGGCAGGACCGAGCATGTATCAAAAGCTCAATAACTGCACACAACTTTGAAACTTAGCACTGCATCAGCTCTGCCTTTGTCTCAGTGTGCACCGAGGCTGTGGCAGCATTTGCTGTCTTCATGCCTCCACAATCACTGAGTCCTCATCTTCATTCATGAGCTGAGGGAGTGAAAAATACTTTGGACTGAGGACCAGACACATTTAAAGAGGAAACCATTTATATCAACGATTAGAAGATTCTGTATTTTCTTTGTTTCTTTCAGAAAATGTGAGGGGAAAAGCGATATTATTAATAGCATCTGAAATGTATAAAAGATGTTAAATGTTGTTCATCTGGCCCACTTACACTACTTCCCAGGAGAAACCAATGCATCAAGAAAACATCTTGGTATTTACTTCACTTTTCTCGTCTTCATCAGAGCCCAAGCTACACCATTTCCAATTTTATTACACTATTTTTGAAACTACAGCAGGAAATTAGCTAGATTTCCTCAGTATGGACTGTAGCATTGTGCTTTTTTGGGTATAGTCCAAAAGGTATTTCAAGTGTTTTGCTTGTCACTTTGCATTAGGGAGGGAATTCTGTAAAACAGAAAATAGTTCCACCTTAAACACAGACTTGTATGTGACTTAAGTAAAGATTTTCTCCATTTTTGGTAAACAATCAGGAAAGTTACGTGTGACAACAATTTTCCCAGTAGCTTTTTTTTTTTTTTAAATATAGTAATGTACTAAGATTGCCAGGAAAACAACTCATCTTGAAAAATACAGTAAATTCATACAGAGAAACAGCAAGATAGCAATTAAAATTCTACTCTGGTAGAAATGAATCAAAATCCTAAGCAAAATAACAGGACCAACTGCAGTGAAGGCATAAACATGGCTTACATCCTAAATCTACTTTATTTTAATGTTAAAAATATTTGCAGCTCTTCTGGGGGTATTCTGAAACTCAGAGAGGAAATTCAAAATATTTTGAAATTACTTAAAGCTGATAAAAGAAACTGCAGTAAGAATTCAATTGTATTTCTTCATGCAATCTGGTATCATCATATGACTTACAGTTACTGACCAAAACCCAAAGCTACTTTCAATTTCAACAGAAATGTTTTATCTTCTTAGATAATTTTTATTATCCAGATAAACGCTCATCTGCAAATAATGAGTTCTTGAAACATTAATGAAATTGGGTCACTGCAAAGTCATCAGTGACTCTGGGGATGGGTAATGTGATACTGTGCCTTTTATATCCAAGTTGGCAGTTTAAATCCATTTTAGGCCAGCAGTGACTGGAGCCTACTGCTGCATGCTTTTTGTCATGTGTAATAGGTTAGTAGATTTGGTTCGTTTTGCAGTGAAAAAAGAACATTTCTCTATGGTCTCATGAAACTGTCACTGAAATCTAAAGTATCCTGCATCATAGAATCACAGGACTACAGGCAGGCACCTCTGGAGCTCATCTGGTCCAATCCCTCTGCTCAAGTAGGGCCACGTGGAGGAAAGGTGACTTTTAAGTATCTCCAAGGGTGACAAAAGCTCTATGGGGAATTTGTTCCAACGCACAGCCACCTTCATCGTAAAAGTTTTATGATATTCATAGGCACTGCCTGTGATTTCAATGTGTGTCCATTGCCTCTTGGACCTTGTCCTGAAAAGATCCTGGCTTTGCCTTCTAGGCACCTTCCCTTTCCCAATACTAATTAACATCAACAAGATGCCTTTGAGCCCACTCTTCTCTAGGCTGAACACTGCCAACTTTCTCAGACTCCCCGTGTATGTCATATGCCCCAGTCCTTTAACTATGTTAGTGGACCTTTCCTGGACTCAAGTCTCCAGTCTTCTCTTCAGCTGCAGTCCACTACTGGACAAAGCACTCCAGATACATCTCAGCAGTGCTGAGGTGAGGGCAAGGATCTCCTCTCTGGACCTGCTGGCAACACTCCTCTTAATACAGTTCAGGATACCTTTTTGCAAAAATAACGCATTGTTGGCTCATGTTCATTGTTGGCTCATACTTTGTTGGCTCACTTGGTGTCCAGCAAGACTTTGTTCCTTGCAATGCTACTTCAGACACTGGTAGCATCAATGTGAGCCTCTGAGATCAATGATACCTCTCTGTGAAATAGTGGGTCTTCCATTCACGCTAGGAATAAGATGTTTGAAATTGCTAAAGCTAAGCAAAGCCGACTTCTCTCAGGGCAGGGCTAATACAAGCAAATAGGCTTGTCCAACTTACTGATCACTTTTCAAATAAGCTACAAAAATCTGAAACAGTTAACATGCTGCAAGGCAGCATGAAGAGATTTATTGGAGACACAGTCTCAGAAATTCATATAACAAAGAAATGTTCTGTTTACAAAGAGCCTTCTAGGCTTGTACATTTTTTACACTAGATATGTTCAAATCTAAGTTTTGATTTTGCAGAGTAGCAATGTTAACTGCAAATATATAGTTCAGATGTTTAGATTACTGCGTCATATTGCATCACCACTGTGATACCTCAAGACTTATGGGTGGGCTGACTGCCTGCATAACTAATTGTATTCATGCCCACTAAGGCATATGGACATACATTTCCTGAAAGAAAAATAAATAAGTTTATTTTATTGCTTTATCACTTCAATTGTAAATAAGTAATGAATTACGCTTTTCTTTCAAGGTACCAGTCTTCTACTGCAATTTTATTATTCTTTAACGTGTATTGAATATCTTCTCTCCATCTCAGAAGATATTTCTAAGATATTTGAATTTTACATTGAGGAAGGACCAAAGTAGACCTCTCTACAGGAGATACTCCTGCTCTCTCGTTGCTACTATAAAAATATTTTTGTGGAACTTGTAACACAAGGCCGCATCTATTGAACTAAATTATCTCTTTATTAGGAAAACACCAACACCACATTCTTCAAAATTACTGGAATTTTATTTGCCTCAGGCTTATGACTTGCAACCAAAGACATTGTGCAAAGAAAGCAAAGATTAAGTACACTTTAGGGAAAAGGTGATAATCCACATTGGTAACATAGAAGATCAGTCTGATGAAAGAAGCCATACGTTACACTATATAGATTGCAATATTCAATAGCATTTTTAAACCAACTTTTTTAATAGAGAAAAAAAAAGTTAAGCAAAGTTTACAGTAGACATAAATTTGATACAATTCAAAAAGGCTTTTCTGAAGATCATCAAGCGTAAAGTTGAAAAATGTATATGGGGTAAGGTATATGAAAGCTAACTACTGAACATTTATAAGCTATTAAACAAAGTCGCATATATGTACCACAGTGTAAAAAATACGTCCAATAGAGGACAAATAAAAATTTGAAAACGGCCTGATGAAAAATAAAAAAAGCAGTGGCTTTTAATGACTTCTCCTGGTTATCAATGCTACAAAAAACTTTTTTTTTGCTGCCTTTCTGATGCCACTGAAAAAAACCTTATCAAATGATAAAACCAGGCACAATCAAACCATTACCAAGTCAAAACCAGCCCATAGAAATACACTATCAACCCACATTTTCCCTCAAAAGGTTTCTTTGTTGTTTTTTGAGGCCCATTTGGTCACAATATGTTACATTTTTTTGCCTTTTTTACACCATGATATCATATGTTTGTCTGGCACTATCCTAAAGCTAATTTATAGAGAATGAGAATACAGAAACAACCCGATGTCTATTTGACAAAAAGAATTCACTGGGTGTAAAATAGGAGAAAAGAGAAGAGAAGGGGAAGGGGTCAGTTCTGCCAAGAAAATAAACCCTATGGATCACTCATCATCACTTCCGCTTGCTTCCGACTGGTCCTAGAGGTAAGAGACACAAGACAAGTCAGAAATTCTTTCCAGCTATTCTGTGGAATTTGTTAAAGAAGGAAAAATAAAAGGAAGTATGAGGAAGAAATATGACAATTAAACCGACAAATCAAGATAGCCTGAAGAAAGGTACTGTGTTATCTAGTATTTCTCTTTAATGAAATTTCATCTGATTGCTGTAGACTTCTTCAGAGAGGAAAGACAGAGAGTCAGGAAACACCAGCTCTTTCTTTCTATCCAGACATTTAAAAACAACTGGGAAGACATCTATTTTCATTTGTTGCAATAATAGGAGCACCCACTAAAAAAAAGGTAAAAAATAATCAAGCTGCATGTTTTTCATCTGTGGACAAAAGTGAACAGACCATGAGACTTAAAGGTTCAATGAATGTAGGAACAGCTCGAAGAAATAAGATCCAAACTTCTTAGACTTCTTGTCTTCCAGCAGTGGGACCAGATCTCATAAGTGCACTCAGGTACAGTTAACACCCCCACCCAATTCTCTCAGGATGATCACTACAATTTAAATATGTGCTTAAGCATGAATAGTTGAGAATTCTGACAGCAAGCAGGACAGGGCAGAGACGCAATCACTGCAACCACTTCCACAGTCTCACTGAACAAAACTTACATTTTCATCTTGATCCTCATCACTATCATCATCACTCACGACAGGCTTGGCTTTTGCTCTGCTTTGCCTCTTCTTGCCTTTTCCTTTCTCCCGACTTTTTTCATCCTTCTTATTTAACTTGATTTTGACTTTCACTGATTTTGCTGCAAAAGGTTCAACAGCGTACATTAATGTAGCATTCAGTTATCAACTTTAAATGCTGTTTCTTGTTCACATAAATTCTCCTCTGGTAGCAGCCTGAAAAAGCATTCCCCTCTGACTTTACATGGACTGTGGAACAACAAAGCAATAGGTATTTGCTTTTATTTATCTTGTTTTTAATAGTTATAACAATAATATATTAAACTATAAAGACTAACTTTTAGCTGACTATATCAATAGCTGGCTATATCAATTTTATTTTGATTCTCAGAATGTATGGTGTGTACAGGTAGTATATGGTCCTTTGAAAAGATATACATTTAAAGTATTTTTTTCCTTACCACAGAAATATTTAGCCTTTGCATAAATAGACATTTTTGTATTTTAAAGTACAGAAATTCTGTGTGGAGGTTACTGGTGAATTTTGAGTTGACACATTTCTAAAGCACATGTTATTCTGATTCCAGAATATCCATTCATTTCAAATGAGCTACTGAAGTTGCATGCTTAGCACACATGTGACACACTTGAAAGGGTAACTCAGGGCCAAGTACTACAGCTTCTGTAACCAGAGAAAAAGGGTAGCTGGAATTTGGATAGATGTACTGGATGGCACAAAGTCCAATGAAGGAATCCATCCTTTTCCACTTAATCATGTTTCCAAACCTGCAGGGACTTAATGAGCATTGTGAAACAATCAGAGTTTCACTTAGTCCTTGTCACACTGAAGAGTGTTTTCAACATTATCTGGTTCTTAACCATGTGATGAACTCGGTATGTCACATCATGCCTGAAGGTTGACCACTTCCTGTGTAACCTACCATGGTGTAAAGACTGTCTCTAGCCTTTCCAGGCACTTCCATTTACAAGCAGCATGAACAGGCCCTGAAGGGCTTATAAACAATTACCCACAAAGCCCACGAATCACATCTACAAATTGTTTCTGGCTTAGGAGTAGTTTAAATAGAAGTAAGCCAGAACACCCAGTTGAAAGACCAAAACAATGTTACACCTAAGCAACCTCAGTAAGAAACTACTTCCACCAATAGAAAATAGAACCCTATAATCAGTCTCCATGTAGAAGCAGCAAAATCTGCTCTTCCATCCCCTGATATATTTCCTTGTCAGTATCTAGCTGGGGACTCACATTCTGATTCCGATTCTTCTTCCTCATCTTCTTCTTCATCATCATTGCTTTCATCCTCGCTTTCTTCTTCTTTGGCTATCTTCTGTCGTGCACTTTTGAACACAGATTGAAGAACAATGGAATCCTCATAGATCTACAGTACAGGTACAAACCTCTGTCAGAACTATGAAGTCAAGCAGAATCAGAAATTCACAGCATAGACCTATATTTCCAGAGTACATGGCCTTTTTAAATACCAAGAAATGCCAACATTCACTCTTCATGCTCTAGATGAAGAAATTTATCAGTAGTGAGCTGCAAAGAAACAATTCTTACAAGGCATTACATCTAAAACGTCTAGTTATTGTTTTTCTTATTATTTCTAGTGCCATAGGAACGATTGTGCATTTTCATCAGCATAACACCCTTGAAAACCTGCCAAAGGAACAGACTTCAGCAGTAAGCATCATAATTAAAACACGAATTATCATCTGGCAATACAATTAATAATGACAAATGGCTAACCATCATTTAATTATCTTTATTTTTTTTTCTGAAATCCAAAGCGGCAACAAGGAAAATAATTTATCCCAAGCAGCTCATCCCTTCTTTCCTCTCAGATCTAGAAAGACTGAAAAAAAAAAGGGCTTCCTCTAAACTGAACATTCTGTAGTATCCAAAGAATCTTGGTACATCAGATTTTCTCTTTAAACTCCAGCATGAGGGGACTCTCAAGAATGACTACTTTGGCCTTGTAACACATTTCTTACATTAACAAAGTAAATATCTTGCTGTGTTGCTGAGTATAAGATTCTTTGTCATCACCTGAACAAATGACCTTGTGTGGTTTGTTTTGTAAAATGTCAAGAAGACAAGCACTGCACAATTCAGCTCTTAAAAATTAAGAATCATTACTAGAAGAGCACAGAGTCACAGACTGCATTTGCTTTTATCATCATCATCATCACCATAATCATCCTCTATCTTGGCTATCTGTCATTCTACTCCTCTGGCTGAATGACACACCTTCTTGTATAAAGGAACACCAGGTATTTGTGACAAAAATAATGGAAGGATTTTTGGCTGCCATTATGCAGTCTGTGTCCTATACATGACAGAAGTGCTCTAATACTTTGTGGGTTCAACAAGCTGAATTAGAAAAAGCTTGTTCAGAATACTTAACATAAAATACCCAATTCCTACTTTTTTCACTTGACCACCAAGTGCTTTTTTTGAAAAACTGCCTTTCACTGTGGATTGCTCCCCATTTTCTGAGTTCCTCTGTGCTTTTTGTTTTGACATGTTTGACTGCTCTTAATCATGGTAACATTTTTATGTATCCATTATCAATTAAAAATAAGCCTTAATGTTTTGAGAAGGCTGCTCTCCTATCTTACAACATTAGTGAGCTGTGAGACACCAGAACTTCCTTCCTTTAAGTCAAATAATGACTTTCTCTTATACCTACTTCTTTTTCAAGTCAGCTATTGATGGAACCTACCAAGTTTCTCTTGAGAACTATTTATTTTTCATATACATAAGCCTAGCTTATTAATTGTTCTTAGGAATTGCTCTTTCAACTAACCTTCTGCTCTTTCTCACAAAACCACTTTTCTAAAACAAAAAGAATTAAAGTCCTGTACAACATTTTATTTTTTTAATGCTGGCCACTACATATTTAGGTCATCAATGTGACCCAGACTTTCAAACAGTTTCCCAATGAAATATAGGAGCTTCAAAAATTATTTTAACCTTCTTTATGTGGAATTACTTGTAATAGTCTTCTCTATTTTGATACACAAAAAACTCTGTGAGGCTGCTTCACGAAAAGCTGTGCAAATAGAAATTTTATTATTTTGACAGAAACCCAATTCCAATAGGTTTCAAAAAAATCAAGCAACAATGACAGTAGAACTTGCTTCAAAAAGGGAGAAGCATCAACAAAAGAACTCCACAACAAATTACAAGATTCATGAGAAATCTTCTGTTGGAAGAGACACACAAGCATCTTTAACCCTGTACGCATCTGTGTGTCATTTGATTACTACAACATTAAAAGCTTTTCAAAACACTGAGGTTTCATTGAGGACAAAAGCCTTAACACATAAAGTCATTCTATCTATGAAAACTCTGAATAAGCTTCCATCTCAGATGGAACTGCTTTATGCCAAGGAAAGGCAACAGGCACCACACTAAGAGAACACCTGAAGTTCACTGAGTACTTAAACAACCACCTGAATTAGCCATTTTGTTTTGAGTGCACACACAAATAAACTAATTTACTGAACTTTGACATTGTTATGTCAGAGCAAAGGTAGACTAGAACTGTATCAAAGAACACAAGGTATCATGGAAGTCTGGAAAACTGGAGGACTACTGCAGAAGTGTCCGGCAACTAAGGGGAAATCAAAATGAATGCTGTGAGAACTTCACAGAAAAAAAAAAAAAAAAAAAAAAAAAACAAAAACCCTTAGATATACATTATTTGGCTTTCATGAAATAAACAGTTAATATTAGACCTGGTAATTAATGTTGGTTCATTGGAAAAGAAAATAATACTTCAACACTGATACATGTTATTTCCAAACAGAGTAGCAATATATACTAACACTTCTATCTACTCAGGATTACTCCTCTCAATTCTACCATCTGTACCTAACAAGACAGTTTTCCATAAGCAGGTTGAGTCATTCTGATGTGAATAATTTCATTATTTTCTCCATTTCACTACTGGGGTTTTTCTACCTCTTTTTAACCCCTCTACCAACCTTTACAATTTTCTGAAGTCTCATTTATACTTTTTGTTATTAACATTCCTTCACTTTTCCCCCCCCTCTTGTTATAATTAGATAATAGCCACTTTACTGCTATATGAATAAATAGTAAACTGAAAATATACATCTGAACATGTAGAAAAATTTTGTCCCAAGAAATCTACCATAATTAATGTACTTTAAAAAATATTTTCAGTTGATTTATTTGTAGTTGTTTCCATGTAACTGAAGATAGTAAAAAAAATCCCATGTACATATTACAGAAGTAATTTTTTCTGCCTCTTGATATAAAAAAATCACTAAAGGATCAAACTGAGTCCAACTATTCTTCATAACAAATTCCATACTCATTTTTAATTACCAAAATCTAACATAAATTCCACAATTTAGTTAAATGTTATTATTAATGTTTAGAAATTTTAAGAAAACATTTGTTATTGGCAGCATCATCCTTCAGCTTACTTTTATTTAGTCTTCAAATGACATCTTTTTTTTATCTCTTGCATGTTAGCGAAGCTGTCTTCAGGGTCTGTGCTTCAACTGAATATTATGTTTGCATCACACTTTTTGGATCTCATCTATAAAAATAATCATCCAAGACTGTGTTGCACTGTACTGTAAGACAACTTTCTTATCTGTCTTATCTTTCGTATATGCCATCCAGATTTCATAGTCTCTCCTTTTGTATCAGCACCCTGGTCCAAATTTTGAGCCCATTCATATGTGCGAAACATCTGTTTGGGAAGAGTTTGCCTTCTAAACCTGAGACTCATCTTTCAATAATAAAGAAATTTTAAAAACAGAGACTTCAGAGGCTACATACATCTTTACTGATGGACAATCCTGAATTTTTATCTTCCATTAGCAGAACTGTAGAGCCTTCTATGATTTATTTCCTCAACATCCTCTCCTAGAGCTGTACTGTTACATCTGCTACTTCTGTGATCCACTGTGGAAAACCTAAACTCCACATACTCCCTTTTACCACAGATTTAAACAGTCTTACTGCAGCTTTAAAGTACACACAGATAAAAAAAACCAAAAAACAACTGATCTCACAATTACCACTAAAAAATAAAATTTCTGAAAATTCACACTGCAGCAGTGTCCAGTGCATTCTGGATTCTAAAAATGTTGACATTTTTCTCTACTCAAAGTAAGAATTGAAACAGAGAGTTTATATACAAAAATAGTAATCAACAAGCACAGGGGAAACCTGTGTGTTTAATAGAAATTAACTCATTCAGACCTGAGATCCCTCCAAGTTGAATGTCTGTGCATTGTGACATAGCAGCATGACATCTTTTTCCAAATCCCCAAGACTCCGATATTTATGGTTGCGAATTCTTTCCTGTTGCATTTGTTGAGGAAATGAAGACAAGTATTGATGGGCAGTGGTGCAGAAAGAAGAACAGCAGAGAGGAAACTGAATTAATATTTGATTTAACAGACTAAAAGCTTTCTCTTGAAAAATTTTACCTAAGCATCAAGGTAAGTATCTGTTTAAAACATAGAATGTTATCAACCATGTTGTTAGCGTATTATTCAAAAAATGTATCAAGGTAAAAGAACAAAAATTAAGCAATTTCTTTGTGAACTGTAAGGGTTAAAAGCAAGAGAAATGGAGCTCTTTTCTAGCAAAGTAACCCAGTAACTGTAACACACGTGAAAGATACAGAATTATGACATCACCCAAGCTGCAACATGCCACCTAGACCCCATCTACCAAACTCTGGATCTGACCTGGCTCTTCCAAGGTATAAGGCTATGGTCTAGAAGGGGAAACCCTAGAGGAGCCAGCTGAGATAATTTGATCTGTTCAGCCTGGAGAGGAGGAGACTTAGGGGAGACCTCATTGCAGCCTACAACTTCCTTATGAGGGGAAGTGCAGAGGCAGGCACTGATCGCCTCTCTGTGTTGACCAATGATAAGACCTGAGGGAATGGCCTGAAGTTGTGCCAGGGAAGGTTTAGGTTGGATATTAGGAAAAGGTTCTTCACCCAGAGTGTGGCTGGGCACTGGCAGATGCTCTCCAGGGAAGTGGTCACAGCACCGAGCCTCACTGAGTTCCAAAAGCATTTGGACAATGCTCTCACACATGGTGTAATTCCTGGGGTGTCCTGTGCAGGGCCAGGAGCTGGATGCGATGGTATGTGCCCATCCCATCTAACTCAGGATATTTATGGTTCTATGATTTTAAATGTAGGGATAGGTATATTCCCCTAGAACTATGAAATCTTTGTCAACAGTGTGTTTTTACCAAATCAGTTGACAGATTCACAATTAGGTCTTTGCAAAAAAGGCAGATATCATCCATGTCACACTACTGTAGTTTGATTTGACCTTGAAATTACAGTGACACACTACAATATACACCAAACAAAATTACTAAAAAATTGTGTGACAACATTTAAAATCTAATCCACCAATACAGGTGGCATGAAATACTAATACTGTTATTTTAAAAACAACTTCATGCTCACACTTCTGCAAAACAAAAAGAAATGGAGGAACCTGCACTTCCAAAATTCCTCCATTCTTTACCTTTATCTTTTTGAAGTCTACTGGTTTCCTAATCAATTCATAATACTCCGGCAGTTCTTTCCTAGACGGGAGCTGAATGAAGACTTCACTTAGCTGCCGTCCTGAACTGTTGAGAAAAACAAAGCCATATAGAAAGGAATTATTACATCTTTCTCACAAACACACACACATACACACTATCTAATAATAAGAAAAAAAATTAAAATAATGGAATAAAATAATGGTTTTTCTTTCAAAGAATTAGAAACTGAACCGATTTTTAAATTTGGTACAGATCATTAACTTACAATTTGAAATCTGAAACTGCTGTCCTAACATATAATTAATATGTCGTTGACATCTAACATCACTAGAAGAATATGTAGGAGAGGCTTTATGAAAGAAGCATCAGGATTTGCATCTGAATTCCACAGTCTTTTGCTGAGTAGACCCTTATTGTTTCCTTGTTCAGTAATTTTTAGCAACTCTCCCTTCTGTCACTCTAAAAAGTTTGTCTTCTTCTTGATCACTGTATAGTTAGTCTTGTAATTCCTCATTATAGCAAACCATACTGATTTCCATTATACTATATGCTGGTTGCTATTACACAAATTCAATGTTAAAACCAAAAAAATTAGTAACTTCTATTAATGACTGTTGGGTTTCTGGGAAGATCATTCCAACTATATTGAAAATCACTACTGCCATTTGTACTTCTTCATTCATTTGAAATAAAGTGACAGATTTCCTATAAAACTTTTATACTATTGCAACATTGCCTAAAACTTAGAGGCGTCCATACTTCCCATTGTTCATCCTCTTTTAATAGCTATTATAACACTTCGTATTGAGGATCTTTTTTCAATCTTCTTATTTGTAATTTTCCAAATAATACATGGCTGCAGGTCACCTTGAGAGAAAATGTACTGGTGACACCTATGGGTTTAGTTGGTTTTGTGTTGTTTTTGGTTGGGTTTTTTTCCCACATGTAATTTTCATAGAGTACCGGAAAAAAGTGGTCCTGTGAAGAACTGCAAATAGCATTCACAAGCATTTCCCAGTTCACATTCACATGCTTCCTTCTCTCCCAGCTACTCCAGAAAGGCCCTGTTTTCTCAGCTGAATTTTCAGATACCATCTCACGATCATCACACTCCTCAGGAGTTGGGCAAGAAGGCTAACAAGTACTGGCATCCCCCTGGGCTTCCTCTTGCAACCACCCTTCAGAGTGGTGGGGGATCTTATCAGACAATAAACTAAAACTGAACTGAAGATTAACTGAAGCAATTCTGCAATGGAAAATAAAAATGATAAAAAGCATAAAGCTGGCAATACCTCTCCCCTTTATGGAAGTAATGAATGCTTACTACACAGTATGCATTTCTTAATGCCTAAGGTAACATCAGAATTTGAGAAGGTACTATTTTTCTTATGGACCTGATAGATTAACAAACAAGAAGGAATAAAGATTTTCCTCATTTCCTAACTATCTGGTGCTCACCTAATCCACGATTTTTTATTGTTCTCAGTTTGGTCCTGAGACAATGCTGCTCCTTCCATCACAGAGGACAATAATGTAAGTACTATAATTGCAGACTGCTAACCAGCACTGTTCTATCGGAATTTTGACACCAACAGGCAGCTAGACTATTTTTTCACTCAACACAGACCTAGAAACCAAAAGCCTCTGTCTCATCCTGTACAGTTGTGTCAGACACGCAGCAGCAGCAGCAGCCCTTGCCTGTTCAGCAGTAGCTGGCAAGCTGCCTCCTGGGTCTCAGCAAGATTCTGGCACACACCTGAGTGTGCTCCTGGGTGTGGCTGCTGCAGGGAGAGAAGGCAGCGGGCGTATGGTGCATCCCTGTCCCAAGAGAGGACAGCGAACTCTGTGCACTCCTGTACAACTTACAGCTGTTGGGATAGATACCTACAGAAACCACTGGCAGCTCAGCAGCAGGTACTAGCAACTTCACCTAACAGATCTAATTTATTTGGGAAGAGCCCTGTTACTGAAACAGACCAAAGCATACAATGGCCAGGTAACTGTCACAGCCAAGTCTTACTTATTTCTCTCCTGCCAGCAAATAACAGTGAAATTCTGGCCACTGCACCTGCGATCTTCTTTGGTATGGACTTACATGTTCATTACTTTTATACTTCCCCTGTCCAAGTGTTTATAGAATGAATTCAAAGGCACCAGCCTTGTTCTTGACCTGTGTGTCTGTGTCATACTACACAAAAGAACCTGTCTTCACCAGAGACTACCCTCTCACAGTGAAACTGGAAGCAATACAAGGAAAAGCAATGCATTATATATACATTCTACACAACTGACTAAATTAACATGTGTTAATTTGAAAATTGAGGACTGCCCTTTTTTCTTTTTGTTGTTGTTGTTCATAGAGGAAAGTGTTGAGCTGTAACAGCTGTAACTGAGATCAGTCAAATTTCTTCTGGACATATATAACACTATGAAAACCAGCAACTGGAACTCTGGTGCCCAAACGGTATCTTAAAATTTAAATTTCTATTCCCCGTTTATAAAATGAGTAAAAAATACTGTGACAGAAGTACTATATCTGCAAAACATTCAGACTCCTTAGGAGGATTATACAGAAGCCTAGGGAGAATTCAGTTATTCGTAATTGATCAGTGCCCACCTCATACAAGCAAGGCACTGATGGTGAGGAAAGCAAACAAAACAAAACAAAGCAGTATCCTCTTGCATCATTACACAGGACACTGTATCTTATCTGCCTGCACCTTGGTACAGTAAGAGTGTGGATTAGCTATACAGAAGGACTATCACTGCTGTGTTTTATTTCAGCAGCCTTAACAGAAATACATATTTGAGTGAAATTACTGAATCAGTGATGCTGGGTTTCTTCAACTGTGCTTCAGAGTCTAATACTGAACACAATTACTTCAGTAAAAACGAAACAGCCACTAATAAACTAATTCTGATCAAATTTTAGAACATGTGGAGCCTATCTGTCCTACTGAAATAGTTTCTGATGATTATAGCTTTTAATCTCATGGATGTATTATTTTCTCTTTTTACATCCACATTCTCTTACACACCCACCTTTATATGGTATTTTATATTAAAAATACAACTAATAAATTATTAAACAGCTATATTCTATTTTCCAAGTGCAAAACCAGCCAACTATGATTTGTTCACACCTTCTATTAAACTAAGAATTCCATAGAAACCCTCAAGCTTTTGTTGAATATAATTAATTACTGAAAATCACTTATAACCATGAAAGAAAAAGCATTAAGGGCATGACAGAAGACTACATCCTGATTTTTGTCTACTCAGATCAGTAACAGCTTATTCTGTTCTATCATTTTTATAGAACCTACTCTCACAAAGAAGTACTATCTTGCACTCCCATTGTATACGTGCATCCATACCATAAACAAATGGGATATTTTCTAACAATCTCAAATTGCTGTGTTGTGGATACAGTAGGCAAAAATTAGTAATTATTAATGCAACTCTGATTTTAATCCTTTTGCTCACTTATGTAATTAGAATATAATAACCACAACAACTACCACATAAGAATCATGTGCAACAACAACAAAAAAAAATCACTTATGGTTGCCTAGCAACTGGCAGGCTACGTGCTGAAAGGAAGAAGGACCAGAATAAATTAAAAGATGTGACTGCAAAAGAACTGTGACAGTTCATTGCTACTGCATCAGCTCAACATGCTAGTCCCATGTGTGCTCACATTAAAAACACTCACATACTGCAGGAGTTAGAACAGCATTAAGAAATAATGCTTATTTAGAAAATGTTTTTGCTTAGAAAAATGTTTGTGTGTAATGTTTTCAATTTTCTGTCATTTCTGTCAAATTGCTTATAAGGTACATAGGAGCGTATAATTCCATCCTTTTACTCAGTATCATCTTTGGTGACATGAAATGCAGGAACCCCATTTGTATGAAGCTCCTTTTTCTATTTGTTTTCCTGGCAGTATTTGGCCAGAAACAAGCTGCCACATACCTGTTAGAAGTATACTACTACCAACACTCTTTCTCCTTTGGCATTAAAAGGAGAGATAGCTATAAAGCTGAAACTGCAATATGTTCTCGTAATTCTGGTAGATTTCAAACTTCTAACAGATAATGAAATTCAATTTAGAGTGGGTAGAATGAAGAGTCCTCATGCTTGCCCAAGTCAGAGCACTCACAAAAAGAACCATGGCTTGCAAACTACAACTTCAAATCAAATGCAACTCACAAAGATGCTATTCTAAAGAAAAGTGTGGAGGAGGAGAATTACAAGAGCTGATACAGCGACTTCCAACAGTAACCCAGCTATGCAAGTACATGATTAATTTTCATTAGTGTTTAAGGTCCCTTTCTGGAACTGACTACAGTAGTACATGGTAAACCTGTCTCCATCATTGAAATGGAAGTGGGTAAAAACAGTTAACTCTGTAACCCCTGGGTTTGACACACGGCTATGCACTCCATAACTTGAGCTTGGATATAAGTAAAAATTATTTACTTTGTGTGTTTTAATACCCAAGAGTACCAGCTGGCCTGATTATTTACTAGTTAGATCAGTAATGGCTATGTTACTCTCCATTTTAAAACAGTCAAAAATTGGCAACTGAAGAAAACAGCTAAACAGACTATGAACAGAGACTAAGCCTGCATGTGTATGACGCAGATCAGCAGCTGAGGCTCAAATGAGGCATAAAATTTCCTTATTCTGAAAGAAAAGCTATCAGCAGTAAAACTGTCCCTTCTTTTAAAAGGTTACAGCATTTTAAATGGACATATAAACTACTTTTTGTGTGCCAAACTGATTTGGGGGTACCATGCAATAGGTTGAGAGGGAACGTGCAGATACCGATGCACAGAAAGGTTTCACCTCAACATGAGGAAGAACTGCTTTACTTTGCAGGTGACCATGCACTGAAACAGATGGCCCAGAGACTGTGGAGTTTCTCTCACTGGAGACATTCAAGAAATGTCTGGAGCAACCCAGTGTCATGTGCCCTGGGATGACCCTATCTGAGCAGGGAGGCTGGACCAGATGACTGGCTGTAGTCCCACCCAAATTTATCCATTCTGTGGTTCTTTGATTTAGTGTTGTGAAAACATAACAGACATAATATATGATTCCATGATATTAATTTCTATGAGCATTTCCAATTTTAGAGGGAAAGAAAGACAAAAGAAGGAGAACTGGAAAAACATGTGACAATAATGTTGGACTGATGCACTGCAACTTGCTCTCTTCTAAACAGATGTTTCACACTGCAAGATTAGAACAAGGTACAAGGTTGTAATGGTACTTAAATCTTAGTTTAAGAAACAATAGCAGCAAAATCTCAGATTAATATGTATTGCAAATGGAGTCTGCAAAGATGATGCTTTACTTGGGAAAATCAGGATCAATGTGTAACTGAAAACATGTTTCCAAGTCTCTGAATCTAGGGTCTTGGTATTGTAAATACTTTTTAAATCAAGGAACAAAGGCCAAATTTATCTTGTTATTTCTACCTCACCATTCCATATGGTAAGAATACAGAACTCTTAATTAATAATTTGAATGAATTAATAAATGCTTCCAGTCATATAACCTTGTGACCACCATCTTGTATTTTTACATATTTCTACACTTCCTGTGTTTATGCTTCCCTCCTTTCCCAAGTGAATTTACTGAGAGCAACCATCTTCCCCTCTCAAGACTGGATAAACACACAAAGCTGTTTCCTGTTTTAAAACTCTCACATGCTACTTGTCACTGAAGTAATTATTTACACTTTTCTCAGTGTAAACTAAGCTTTCCTGAATGAAAAAGCATTCAGGTACCACATTTTAAGTTTTAACACTATCACATATAATGACATACACCCAAAATGAGTATTGCCATATCCACATAGGCAACAGCATCACAATAAGGCTCCTGTTTGCTTACATCTGGACAATACTGATGGATGGATGATAGTTGGTTTTGATCAATAATTTCTCTGCCCAGGTAATTCTTCTTCTGTCAGTTCCACCTGAACTGATGCTTGAATCAGAATACATGTTTATTTTTGGTCTCTGAGTACCATATAATGCACTCTGAGATACTGTACTTCATGAGGTTTCTTTTACTCCAGACCTAACTGTGTCCAGTCTGCTGTGATTAACACACCACTACTGAAGTTTTAATTATGGCCATTAGTACATACCATAAATATATTATGATCTATGCCAACACCAATTCTCCCATAACTCCTTTCCAGTTTATCAGTAACTTTTTTAACAGTGCCTTCAGCTAGGTATTTTTACTTATTTTCACTCAGGTTAATAAGCTTACTCATTGTATCTCTTTTCTTTCATACTAGCTTGTAATGGTATCCTAAAAATGCTTTAGCAAAACCACAGAATCGTAGAATGGTTTGGGTCAGAAAAGACCTTTAAAGATAAACTAGTTCAACTTCTCTCTTGTGGGTGAGCAGAGACATCTTTCACTAGATCAGATGCCTAGAAGTCAGAGGACTCTGACCATCTTTTCTGTCCTACTTTTGCTTCATTACAGATCTATACTCCATTTTAAACAAGTATAGATGAAACCTACAATAATTCTGCTTTGCCTATTATGCCAAAGCAGTGTAGAAGAGTAAAAAAGGATTTGAATCTGTAGTACCACTACATGTTTTATGGTTTGATACTGAAAGCTGAGTAATGAGACCCCAGGTGCAGTTTAAAAAGGTAGCAGTAACTTTAATAGCAATTTCTACTTAATGATTTAGAGCATGTACCCCACAGTTCTTCAGTCTGAGGTATCAGCTATCTGTTTCCAGTTTAACAAAGATAAATATGAAGATAAAATAAAGAAATGCCTATCAACATGAAGAAAATCTTGAAGCACATCACTCAATACAATGCAAAAGAGACTGCATAAATTAAGCACTGTCAACTTGTCAAAGACCTCAACAACTCTCACACCACAGGCATTGAAGCAGTCCAAGCTGAACATTCGCATTGTCTTCCATCTTTGTCCTTTTTCTCCTTTTTTATACAAGACACATCCTAGGTACCGTAATTTCAAGAAACTAATGCTGGCTGTCAGGCAAGTCAAATCTCACAGCAGTTTTTTCTCCTTCAGTGTGTCTCTAGCTCTCTAGAAATATCCAAAGAAAATCTGTTTTTACCTGTAAATTGCTCTCTAAGAACTATTAAACTTATTGCCAATGGAACGTTTCATTAAAATAAACATCACATTGGGATTCAAAATGGGAATAAAAGGAAATTGGAGGATTGCTAAATTGTACTGCATAAAAGAGAAAAATCTAAATGAAATGGTTGAAATTGTGCTGAGGACATGGCAGGAAGAGCACTGACCTCAATGACCTCAAATTGACCTCAATGCTGACTTCCACTTTCTTACATGGAGTTCTTTATATGAGGTCTACAAGTACTGGGATAAAGACCTCAGCATTCCCTTTTTTGAGAATCATGTGCTGCAGTTATCCACACTGAAAATTTACCTAAAATATTTCTAATATGTCTGTTTAAACGAGTTTTGATGTTCACATTTAAGTTTGACTGTGCAATTACTATTTACTAGATCAAGCTCATTGTTTGTATTACTAAAATCTATAGCTTTCCTTGACATAGACAATTTTGTTGGATGTTTTTCAAGTAAGGGAGGAAAGGGTGGTACTTATCCTCAGACATTTACAACTAAAGTAAAATTCTAGATAGTTAGGAAAGCACTTGCAGAATCCTTCCCTGCATCAACATTAGACAGTGTCACCACAGAAAAGCAGTCAACTAGAATTTCAGATTTTTGTGAGCACCATGGATTTTACCTTTTATATTTTTTTTAAAGCTTTAATAAAACCAGAAATGTGGTTCTGTATTTAAAAGCAACTCTTCTCAAAAGTAAGGGAAAACTTGAGATAAAGCATGGAGAGACTTAATAACTTAGTAACGTATTCTTTTCACTTTTTTTGTGCTGCCCTTTAAACTGCACAAAACATAATAAAGATTGTAGAATTGGCTTTGACAAAGTAACTCAGCCCTAAGTAAGTCAGTAAGATTTTGGATGGATATCACCTGACCACCTTCTGGGATACAATCAGTTTTCCATAGTTCAGATGAGCCCTCTGGACTTACCGTAAAGAAAAGATGAACATCTTTTAGCACTGATTTAAGCTGAAGACAAAGATGATTTCAAGCATTCAAATACTAAATGCATGAAAACCCATTTTTTTCCCCAGATGAAACTCCTGGCCTACTTTTCTTCCAATTAACCTGTCCCTCAATACTTGCCCCAATTGCCTTCACACTCACAAAAGCCCAGAGCTGAACAAACACTGAACCCCCAACAAAACTGAAGGGTTCCAATGCCTAAAACCCACTTAATTCTACAGCTGGAATTATTAATTGAACTCTAGAGCAAGTTAACCCCAGATATTTTACGATGTTAAAATTCCCTGCTCCCTAAATTTGTAATTCTATTGCTTCGTAGTATTGGGTGGTTTGATGCTCTCTCACAAAAAAATCAGAATGCAGAAACTTGTAACTCCTCCTTATAACTTACAGCACTGAAGAGCTCAGTTTAAGATGTATTTTTAATTCCTTACAGAGTAGAGGTCCATACAGTTTTTCAATTGGAAATAATTCTGTCTTGCATAAATGTGGGCTCCAGGGAGAGGAAACGTATGCCATGTAAATACACAATAGTTCAGCTGTTAACTTTTTTTGACTTAAATCACATAGGAACTTCCTGGGGCACAAACATCAGGTAAGTCTTTAACCTTCCCAGAAGCTATCAGTCAGCTTTCAGCAGCTATCCCCTACTGAAGGCTAGTAGAAGCAACTTTACTTTCTATTTTAAAAGTGAGAAGCAGATATCCTGATCAGAAGTGCTTGGTACTTCAAAAGAAGGTTCAACAAGGCCAAGGATCTAAAATGCAGAGATGCTTCCTTCCAGTCAGGACTGGAATATCTAAACTTAAACACTTCTCCCTTCTCAGCAATTCTGTTAATTGAGAGACACAGCAAGCTAAATACACTGAGATTGTAGTCAGCTTCTTGCATTCATGAATGCTGTTGCAATACAATAAAATACTTTTTGATATACTCTAGAAAGAGCTCACAGATCACAGAATAGCTCATTTTAACAGTTATGCCCAAAAAAACTCACATATCACAGCAGTGTGTGCTTTACCGATTACCACCCAAACTACCCTTGAGCTAGAACAGATGCAGACCTAGAACAGTAGCTGCAAAAAACGGGCAGAGTGAAGTTGCCATTTAAAGTCAGTGACTGAAAGTTGTTTACAGACAAAAAATACATTGCTACACCGAGGTGCAGGTCACCTAATGCAAATGCTTCTTGACTTTCTCTCAATGCATTTTAGTATTAACTTAGATTATAACAGGTGTTATATGATCTAAGTAATTCAATGTATAGCAAAGAAGGGATAAGCACACAAGAAGGCTTTACTGATTTTTGGCAAATACAAACTGAGTTTAAACACAACTTTTGCAATCAAGTCTGATTCAAAGACATCATGAAGTAACTCCCAATTTCTTGCTCATGAAGCACAGGTGATTTGCAGTTTGAAAATTGGCAAAACAGAAGTCTTCAGATGACATTTCCGATTAGAAAGAGTAATTTTTCCCTGAAGTCTAACTACTTGGCATATTTTAATGCTGAAAATGGGAATTTTTTGACAAACAGGCTCCCATCTTTGATGTTTCAGTATTTCTGTATTTTTTCTTTTGGCAGCTCTAATGCTCATTATATGAGCCCAACACATTTTGGACAGTCTTTCAGTCTTTCATTGTGAGACCCAAGTAAACTTGAATTAATAAATCTGTAGTCATGTCTTTGAAAAGATTAATTTCAGCACATGCTCACTAAATAGAAAGAAAATACTGCTCAAGCTGAATGTTCTTAAGTACACACCTAGAGCAGAATGACTTCATTCCTAAGCAGGAGCTCTACACTTACTTTTTTCTTACTTTTTAAAATTGTGTTTCAACAACGTTTTATCAGACAGGCGTTAAAAAAACTCTATAAAGCATGAGACTTTCAGGATGAGGCCCTAAGAGGAATTGCTCTTCAGAAAAGCAGTTGTCAACATGTCTTTCTAAAGACTAAAAAAAATGAAGCTGTTATAAAATGCAGAGAGTGGTATTAGCAGGGAGGGAGAGAGCACATGTGATAGACTGTCTCCAAGCTCACCTGTCCTTGTAGTTTATCACAGTATCAATGATGGCATTCATTTGTTTTGTCAGTTTGGGTGGATTGGGCGACAACTTCTCTGCAGGAGGTCTGCCTCTTCTTTTCTTTGCCTTCTCTCCATCCTCCTTCCCAGAGTCCTTATCCACGTTTCTTCGTCTCTTTCGCTTTTTAAGCCGGACTTCCTCTTCCATTTCTTCCAAATTGCCGTCTTCAATTGCCTGACAACCACGGATTCAAAAAGTATGGTTTTTAAACAAAAGAGATACTGCAAAGGGAAATAACAAACTATATTTAAAAACAACAGTAAAAACCCTCTGCAATTCCACTGGATGCTGACAATTCAACTCTAAATGTTCTGTTTATTTATAAACAAAAGTACAAGAAACTGACCTATTAGCAATCAAAGAGACACCAAACATTAACTTTTCCTAAGGATCCTACTATCAAATAAACATGTTGTTTTACCTGTACCTTCAATTCCACATCAAATCACATTTCACACATACTGGCCTGGGGTATTGTCTCAGTAAGTGTTCAGAAAACATTCATTTTTTCACATCAGGGTCAGTTCTGGGTTACACAGTTCCATGCAAAACAGACTTTGATACCACATGTTTTCAAATAGGACAGTCTAAGTTGTGCTCAGCTCCCAAAGCCAGTTCACACACAGTTCTTTGTGCATACACATAAAAGAGAGATACTTTATGTAGTAACAACTCCTCTTCCAAGCTTTTAAAGTAACTTTTAAATCACTTAAGTGTTAAAATCATCTCAAAATGTATAATTTTCTTCTAGAATAGGAACCATGAGGTAGGCAGACACACTGACAGTATAGTGGTCTGTTTTAAACAGGACTCATAACATGGGATGCAAAAAACCCATCCCAAAAACTAAACCATACACACAGTCACAGACAATTAACACTAATTTCAATTGTTTCCATTACCTGGATGTATGCTTTTAACCAGACCCAGCAGCTCTACACAGAGGGATAAAAAATTGCTACAAAAAACTGAACTAGGAATAAAGGGAACCTGTTCACACACACTATCAGATCCGCATCATAAAGCAAGAAGCTGAACTTTTTGTGATTTGAGAATGCCAACAAAAGAAATAAAAATACCAGGTCATAAGAGAACTGAAATGAAAAATAATAAATAAAATTAAAAATCTTAAAACGAAGGCTCTCTGATTAATGCTTTCTCAGAACATAACTGATGTTGATATTTGTCGCTTTTGCTTCTCAATATTGCCTTGAGTGCATGCAAATGCTAATCAATCCTTTCTTGTAGCTGAAAGAGCTCTAATCCTAAGGCAATTACCTTCATTTCTACACAGCACCAAACATGGCTAATATTTATGATCATGTGAGCATAACAATCAATATAGAAAAGTGATTACAGCCTAGACATAATTTGTCTCAATTGTGTACAATGTCTCTTCAAAAACATTTTGTGAACAAAACCTGATGCACAACACAAAATAACCTGGCATGTTTAGAAAAGCAGTGGGATTTTGAAATCTGTTTCCTATGCATCCTCCGATGTGCAAATCCACAGACAAACACAAAAGCAGAATCCTGCGAGACAGCCTGAAACTAGGCCTTAATAATCAAAAGACAATTTACATCATGCTTCCACAGCATTCAGATATTCACTACGAAGGAGCCTCGAGATCTGATGAGTTAGGAAGAAAGAAGGAGGGGAAAAAAAAATCTGCACACAAATTCATTAATATTCATCTGGCTAAAGCAGGACACGCACTATAAACCACTGAGGCTAATGAAGATTAAGAAAAGGAAATTTCTCTGCATATCTTGGAAGCTAGAAAAGCTAACAATAAATACAGCATGCAAGGCTGTCAACAGTTAATGTCATTGCTCTCCTCAAGCACTCAGTTGTACACTGAAATACGAAGAACACCGACTTTTGATGTGTTACACACCTACACACGCCTGTGATGTAGTTCTACTGAATCTTCAAGACGGCAATGAAAAAGGATATTTACCTTACCACTATCAGCAGGCCGGCTATCGGAAATCACAGTTAGTGGGGATAAAATTAACAAGCCAGCAAAGCAGCGAGCTGCTAGTCTCTTCATCAGCTGATCAGGAAAAAAAAGAGAGCTGGGGAAAGGCTATGTTTTCATATACAAGTAATTTTATTTTACTGAAAATTTAATACTGAAAGGATTGTGGATACTGAAATCTGCTGTTTCATTCTACCTACTACAAGGCCTGAAGCCTTCCTCCTTCAGCTGGTTTTAATATTGACAACTACTTTTCATATTTCTCCCCTTATTATTCTAAGCATTCAAATTAGATTTTTAGCTGATTCTTGTTATTATTTTAATAACAACAGCACAATTAGACAATTTCATGTATGATTTTAAAACTGAAATTGCTTGTATGCATTTTAAAGATGCTTTCATTACAGAAAATGTATTCCTATTGCTCCACAGAGAACAGATCAAGTTTGGTTACTGAAACTGATACAATAATCTATTCTGATTTAAAAGACATTAAAAAAATAAAACCAAGCCAAGTAATCATTCTGTTAACTTTGCTAACTTTTTCTGTTAACATTTTTCAGTCCTTCAGAAAACTTCACTTAACTACAATATATTTATATTTTTGCTTGTTTAACATATTTTCTCCCATCAAAAAGAAATCACAGTAGTCCTATCATCACAGAGTCATTACTTTAGAATTCTGCATAAAATTTTTCCTTAGAATAAGCATTATTTTGGGCAATAAATATTAATGAAAAGATAGAAGTGAAAAGCTGGGATTTAAAAAAAATATTACATACAGCAACATAGTAAAGACAGATGATAAAAATAAAACCCAAGCAAACTAACATATACTTTTGCACTCTTAAAATTAGTAACTAGCAGGTAGCAAAGGAACTCTTAGCAAATTACGAATCTACCATCAAGCGTTAAACTTTCTATTTAACCAGTAATATATCCATCAATTACTATATTAAATTTGGAAAATTTCTATGCATCAATGTAAACTCAGACAGCTTTAAGACCTTAGCGACCCCACTCAAAAACCATTCTGACAATACAAGCAGTACAAAAATGTTGCTATAATAACTCTTAACATGTGTTCTAAAGAGACAAATTTGTATTTTGTACATAAACAATGACATTTAAAACTAAACTTATATGCTTTATGCTGTCTCAAAAGATGGCTTAAAACTGTATTATATGAATCAATTATCAGCAGATAGGTTAATGCTCTGTGCATATATCTACACATGTGATCCAAGCATGTAGGTATTAACAGCAACGTATTTATTAAGCTAATTCATCTGACTGATCCCTGTTAGAAAAGCTTACTATTCCAGGCCCTAAGTGCCACACTGAAGGAAATGCCCTTCCAAACCTTTACCAGTACAATTATGATACAAATCTCAGGCACAAATCTCCAGTTCCTGACAGATGATGGGCTGTGTAAGAATGCAAAATAACACAGACTGTGTTCAAATGTCCCATGTTCCAATGTCTCTGGATTAGTGAGGTGAATAGCAAGGGAGTCAAGGAAAATAGTACACTAAGAAAAATTTAACACTTTCCCTCCATTAAGGAAACCGGACAAAACAATACCATAAGAAATCTGTACGCCTCATTTTTTTCAAAGACAGCTGTAAAAATTTAACGTCAAATGTTGTAAGTTGTCAGGCATCTCATGAAAGGCAAATATGCCAGTGAAATATGAGGACCCTGTGTTAAGTTCTGTACTGACAAAATGTTCCCGCTTTTCTGACTCATATTGCTGTACCCTAGTCCATGTACACAAACCAATTTCATTTCTCAAGAGGCAAGAGCACACTTATCATGGATTAAAGAAATCAAACTATCTTCCTCCAAAAAGAAGCTTCCACCTCCCAAGATCAAATATGTATTTTTCAGGAGGCAAGCAGAAGTTACTTCTGAGACACTCTGTCTATTGCTGCTTGCAATTAGATTTTCACCTTTCCTAAAGAAGGGTTGTTCTGAGGAGGAAGTATTGTCAGGGAACATTATTACAACATTGATACATGAGCTCCAAACAGAAACAAAGTAAGGACAAAATGCAAATTGTTTCTTTTCTCCATTTGAATGACAAGATACTACACAGGTTATGTCAGTTATGATACAGCACTGTGACTCAGTATCTTTTCAATTCAGAATTACAGACACAAATAAGGATTTTCTACTAACAGCTCAGTTTTGTTTCACGATGGTGTGAAACAAGTCAATAATTGTACAGGCCTTACACAACTAATATGCTTTAAAGTAATTTTACAGGAAGTGTGATTGCAGAGTGAATCAGTGGAGGTGCTCATCATAAAATCAGCTTGGGTGTCTAAGGCCTGTCTCATTTACATAGTAAAACTCTTCAGTACATAATTATTTTCCCTTTGACTGGAGACAAAGAAAACTAGACAACTAGAAAACTGAGACATAGTAAAAGCTATCTGTACTACTTGTAGTCTAAAACCTGGACACAAAGAGCAGAAATGGCACAGAGCCATATAGTAAGTTTGCTTGTAGCTGTTCAGATGAAACAGGACACAAGCACAGGATATGCAAACTCTTCCTGTGTCCCTCTCCAATTTTATCTTAACAAGATGAACATTCAGAGAACTTACCACATCCCTTAACATCAATGCCCTCCCTGTGCCTCTCCAACTTGCAAAGCTGAAGGAGAGCTATTCTAACTAACACTATCATGTAAAGAAATATCCTAGCATGCTAATTAAACTCAGTATTTCAAGAGAAAGCACTTAAAACATAGGCGAACAGAAAAAAACCACACCATCTTACCAACTCCCTGAACACAAATACTAACCCAATCATACAAAATCTCCACAAGAATGAGCTTTTTTGGGAACAACAAATAGAAGGGCATTTTACTGACTACTGACCAAAAGGCACTAAGGTTAAGGGCTGTTAAGCACTTAAAACCAAAAAAACATGTCAGTAGTGCAGTAATGAACAGCAGCAGAGGACTGCTTTGCAAAATGAAGGTCACATTTACCACATCAGAACAGAAGAAAGGAAGAAAAGAACCCTAGGGACACTCCTAAAATGACATCTACTTAACCTTACAAACTTCTCTCTTCAACATGATCCTTCTTGGAATATTATACTGATATTCCAAGAGAGTTCTCCTGGTTTTTTTTTGTTTTTGTGGGGGTTTTTTTGGTTTTTTTTTTGTACTGATATTCCAAGAGAGTTCTCCTGGGGGTTTTTTTTTTTTTTGGGGGGGTTTTTTTGTTTTTTTTTTTGGTTTGTTTGGTTTTTTTTTCTGTCTTGCTCTGTTTGAAATCCTACCATTCTTTATTTTACATTTGTTCTCAGATTAAATCTGGCAACTAATGAAGACTTCAACTTTTCACACTGTAGTTCACATTCTTAAATAGATCTCTTCAAAATCCACTTCTCTTGCTTATTTTTTTACCAATAACATTCCTGACATCTGGGACTGCTTCTAATTTTCACATTAGAATTGTTTCCTCACTCTGTACAGCAAGTTTCCTTACATCATAATTGTATCTTGCTATGCAACATAGAGGTCAGTGTACCAGATAAAGACTGTGAGGAAAAATGCCTTTAACACTTGACAATTAGATTAAAGAGCTTAAGATATTCTATCAACAGTGCAATCAATAAATACCTGAAAATAATTTTAAAGGTTAATGAAGAGTTATTTTAATTCAATTTCCTCTCCTTGTTGGGCATTACTGCACAATAGATTCACCAGTCTAGTCTTTCTTAGACTAAACTAAAACAGAATATAGACCAGAATCTGTCAAAAGGCAAAGAATTTTTGATTACATCCAGTTTTAACTTGCTTTCACCAAAGTATTGTTTTTCTAAAAACTCAAAATGCAATTATTGCAAAAACATATCAACTTGTAATACCGTCTTCTCAGACAGGCTGAAATTCCACCAAATATGGTAAATGAGTTATTCAGCCATATGTTCATCAAGCAAGAGTCTGTGTCGTCACATCACTGAAACTAGCATCTTTTTAAGGAGTGGGAGAAAATAGACTGTTTTCTGTTTTGCATTTGAAAATTATTAATAGTTACCCAATTATTTCCACTGAAACTCCAGCTGCTTATATTTAATTAGACATTAAGGAAAACAGCAATGTAAATTATAGGTTTTTCCTGTATTTTGATTCAAAGACTGATGATAAATGTTCTGACATAACCATGCAAAAGTATCTTTAAAGAGAAAGGGCCTCAACCAAAGCAACAAGGCATAATATTAAAAAAAAAGGTAAGGACTTAAAATCAAAGCTTTTATCATCAGTGGTTTTTTTTAGGTCTGAGAAAATTTGTTCAGGTGAAATATCCTAATATTTAATCTTGATGTAAGACATCTTAATGCTGAAGCTTCATCTTTAATATAATTATTAAGTAAAGCATCATGCAGAGCCAGCACTGATAAACTCTCTAAGTTATGACAAAACCCACTGACAAATACATAAAATTTCCTTCTGTTGAAAAGTGAAATCTTGTTAAAAAGAAAAAAATATCTGTAATTAGTCTCATATGTCCCTCCCCCAAAAGGCAAACAGAGATTTTAAATGGAACTCCTCAAGCTGATTTCGCACCAATGAGATTTTCACAAAACTTTAGAGACAGAGAAATTGAAGAGCAGAATTAACTACTCATGATACCAGGACCCCACTGCTTGTCTGCTCAGTGAGCCCAAGGAAGTGCTCTATTAGAGGGAAGGAATTGAGTTATAGAAAGAAACAACTAGTCATGCTGACTATAAATATACTTTGCTCAACCAATCAGAGCAGTGAGAAAATTCACTGCATCAAGACCCTGAATGTGAAACTACCCAAAAATCATCACTATTCTGTGGTTTACATTTACTTAGCCACACTCTAAGAAGATCTACAGGTCTGTAATTGTCTTCCACAGTTTTCAAAATGTCTAGCTAAGAAGACTTAATTCTAAAATCTCTTGACCAAGCCAACATTACCTAAGAGCAACAGAAAGATGGGAGAGGAATCTAAAATAATTCTATGCCAAAAACTGATATTGGTATCATCCTCCTTACTCTTTATCACTAAACTGTTTTGTTGTGGTGGGGTTTTTTGTTTGTGCTTCCCAAACCCTCTTCCCATTATTTTGGAAAGCTAGATAACCTGCTGAAGAATTCTTGTCTCTTACAGTAATAATAATGAACCTGCTTCTGAATACAGGGGAAGAAGCTCTCTCCTTGATGACTGGAGGATAATTTATAATGGACTTGTGAAATATTATGCAGGAAAATTTCCAGATGATAAGCAAACATATTCCGAAAGAGATCTGACAATAGCATTTCTCAAGTACAAGGTATCCTGAGTATTTCAGATTGCCTTCATAACATTCAGAACCTTAGAACATATTGGTAACTCAAAGACTAAATATTGTTAACAGACTGCTACTGGAAATAGTTGCAGGTATCTTTGGAAGTATGACTGGAAGTAAAATTGAGAGACTGAATGAATGTAATTAACTTAAGAAAGACACTGGAAGACTGTAATGAAAATACTGCAGGCATGTTTCCCAGCTTTGGAGTCACAAGCAATCCATCTTGAAGTAAAATCTAAGCCATGACAGAGATGCCTAATTTTTTCCCCTTCATCTTGCTCACTATGTCAGAGACACAGATGCTTGTTGCACAGACAAGATTCTGGAGCATTTACTGACTGGTGTTACTCATTGAAGAAGTGAAAATAGGGAAGGTTTCCCCCTTTTTTAATTTTTATCAGTCTTATTAAGAATTCTGATTCAGGAAAGCCTACTACAGGAATGTAGAGGACTCTATACTGACAAAAGCATTGCGAGATAATTGGTACTAGAGTTATGCTTTTTCTTGAACAAGTAGATTATCTTCCCTACACAAGGGTCAAGGAAAGTTAATCACGTAAGAAAATCACCTTCTCAGATGGACATCAGGAGAAACTGGGTGCCAGGGGGTGGTGGTGGTGATTGATTTTCCCATTTTCTCCTAAATTCCTTTAAGATAATACGCTTGGAATTTAGTCAGCACTAAATATGTTTCTGTCCAAGAACAGCTGTTCTTTATTTCCCAGGCATCTCAAAAGTTTAAAAGGAAAATACTATCAAGGTTGTAATAGCTTAGCTTTTACTGAGGGTTTTGCTTCCAAAACTTCCTCTCTTCTTTGGTCTACAATAAATCTTTTACTGAAGGGATTTATTGCCCTGTTGTTCTTCTGACGTAATTTTTAAATTTCATTTTTAATGATTTGCTAAAATAGTTCATGAATTAGTTTAGAACTCATGAACAGATTTTAATTTAGCAGTATGTCTGTTAATACCTACATTCCATTCAGGCTCACAGACAGATGTCACAGAAGAGGAGGAAACATGCTGCAGTGAAGTTATGGAAATACTCATCAATAATAACCACATCCAAAACCAAGAAAAAAGAGGAATTCAGCATTCCAAGGATTTATAATCTCCCACTAAGGTGAAGATGTTTGTTTTGCAAGGGAGATCATGCATACAAAACCAATCAGAAACACACTTATATCTGACTACTAATAAATAAATAGTTATGGCTTCTTTTCCAAGTTCTGAAATAAGTATTTACAGTTGTGTTTCATCTCACATTTTGAAAAATACTGTTACTATTGCAGGTTTCTGGTAATTCTAAGCAATGTTAATTTGTCTTTTTTCCCTTGACATTTACCTTTTTATAAACATGACATTCTTTTGTTGTGAAAAGTAGGAAATCTTTACTTCAAAATGTCACCTACTGGCAGACTAGCAGTTTGGATGATGTTTTGCAGTTCATAATTAAAGATATACTTCTGTTTGATTTTATTCCTTATGAAAAAGATTTTTAAAATTCAATTTGGGAATGGGAATTAATGGATTTTTAAAAATTATTTTTTGAGAAAAAAAGCCAGGTGTTTAGCCCTTCTTCATTAAAAAAAAAAAATTGTCTCCTTTATCTTCCAAGACCCTACTAATTAAATTAGAAAAATACCTGGTATAAAGACAAGGTTTACACCCTCATCAGACCAGCTCTTTGCAAAGAAACTTAAGTCTTGGCTCTTTTCAGGACATTTGCTTCCACTGAACATTGCAAATATTTGCAGCAACAGGCATCTGGTCTATGGTAAAGATAAAATTGACAATTCTAAGCACTGGAAAAATGTAAGAAGCCATTACAAACTCTTGTTCTGCAACAGCAGGATACCATATCTTAGTAGAGAACTCCTATGATGAACAGGATGCCTTTTCTTCCATTATGGAAACAATACAGGTGAGGACTAAAACATAAAGGGATAATTAGCAGATTTCCAGCATGAAATCACTGAGATAGATCAGTAGTGTTACAATTAGTGAACTATTTATCTCTCACATAAACAGATATTCAGTGGTGCCTTCTAGAAAACCAGTAGAAGTTCTCTCTCTTTTTGATTAACAGACTAATGAACTAACACAAAGCCTCTAACTTAAAGATGAACATAAATTTTCTGTGCCCTGAAACCTATGGCTCTCAATGATTTAGCACGAGAAACCTATAGTACAGAGCATAAACTGGCATTTTTAAGCATGTCGAAGTAAACTCAGCTACTGCCAACAATCATACAAATATTTTCTTTCATATGTTCTTCTTCTCTCTTACATTTAAGTATATTCATATATTCTCAAGCAGTAATCTTTTATTCCAAGTTTAAAATGTGGAACATAAATAAATGGGAGAAAAATTGAGAAAAATTCAAAACAAAAATGACAAAATATCTTGCAAAAAATAAGGGAAAAAAATAACAGCTTTCAGAAACCATTACAGCTTAATTATTTTTCAGTGGATGTTCACAGATCTATTGTATCTACTTATTCACAGAAAACAGCTTAAGGATTTTTGCAATAACATGGGAAATTTGGTTTAAACATCTATTACTATTAATGTAAGTACTCTGAAGCAATTAAGAATGGAAAACATACAGTGTTACAAGAGCATGATATGACAAAAACATACTGCAAGAGGTTAGAATACTCACTTCTGGTACCAAAAGATGAAAATATTTGTTTATAGAAATAGAGTATTTAAATAATAATAGAGTATTTATATAATAAATACTAGGAAGTATCCCTTTATGACAATTCCATATATTTTTTCCAATTCCAATATATTTTTTTAATAAGTTAGAAGAATTTGGGTAAAGACTGTATGGAATGAAAGTAAGTCAAACATTGGAAAACTTGCTGAAAAAAGCTAAATTATATGTATCTTTTCTGTATTTTATACCAAAGCAGTATGTTGCAATGCTACATTTGAGCACTGATTTTCATGTCTTCAGGATACTTCTGAAGGTGCAGTTATATGACCATGCCAGGACTCATAGTAGAGCCTGACCCTTTAATATGCATATTACAACCTAGAAGTTAAAATCTAATATGACCAGTATCTGTCTAGAAGGCTTCTTTGTTCTTCTGGGTTAAGTTGCATGGCAAATCACAGTCTGATGGGCACAAACTATTACCTACAAACAATACAAAGAATTCGTGAAAAGCTAACGACTTAAGAGCACATGAAGTTTCTCAACAAAATAATGTTTAGTATAGTACAGTATAATATAGTGCATATACAAAAGCCTGTAAGCAAAAACAAAGTCCTTGGTTCTGCATTTGAAACCCAGCTAAAAATGTCAGATGTCTCTGAAAAGAATACATAATAAATAGCCATGGAACCACAATATGTAACTTGCTAAACATGCCAATTTCAGAGTATGGGACAAAATTAAATGGTTGTGGTTACTAGCAAGTTTTTGTAAGATTTTTTTTTAAGGTTAGAATTTTACTGCTAGAATAAATAAGTACACTATTGGACTCATCAAGTGGGGTACTTCAGGATGACTCAGGAAGCTAACTGCCAGTCATGACATGCCTAAGCATTGGCTAAATAGTTTTTGAGAAATTCAGATTGAAACCTCTGTGTTCTTCTGTATCTGTTAAGTTAGTACTTCCATACTTGTTTACTTACAAAAAAAGACAAATTGCTAACGTTTAAGTTGCTACAGAAGTAGTTTCTATAGAAGAAGCAGAGCTCTGCATACATACACCAACCCATCGGAAGAATTATTTTGCCTGTATGCATACTGCATAAAAAACATCAGCATAAAGCCTTCCATCACCTGCTCCGGTCTACCTTCAGAAGATGGCCTTTTACAATAAAGATCTCACAATTTGCCTCTGATGGCAAGGCAAAATATTAAATAGCTCGCTTTTCACAGAGTGAATAAATAGTTTGGCCACAATATACACTTTGAAAGGTATGGGTAACTTACCGATGTCACAAATGCAAATCAACATATGAAAATGTCTTTATTAAAAAACTGATAGGTGACAGAAGGCTAGCTACTGTATCACCCATCATTGTTATTTTCAAGTCTGTCCGAGAACATAACAACGCAGTCGACCCAAATACTAAAATGGTTGCTGTTTCTTGTTCCATTGTCATATGCCTCCAGCAACTACAATGCTTTACACTTTCAATGCAGACTTTGGTTCATGTGGGTTTTGTGAATTACTTAATAGATGTTTTTGTTTCATTTTCAGAGTCATAGAATATCCTGAGCTGGAAGAGTTCAACTCCTGGCCCTGTACAGGAGCACCAGAAGAATCACATCACATGCCTGAGGCATTGTGCAAATGCTGCTAGAACTCTGGCAGGCTTGGTAACCACTTTCCTGGGGAGTCTCTTCCAGTACGCAAACACCTTCTGTGTGAATAACCTTTCCTAATACCCAATCTAAACCCCCCCTGACACAACTCCAGGCCCTTCCCTCAGGTCCTGCCACTGGTCACCACAGAGAAGAGATCAGTGCCTGCACCTCCTCTTCCACTCATGAGGAAGTTTTAACTGCAATGAAGTCTCCCCTCAATCCCCTTCAGGCAGCTAACTGGAATTTTGACCTTCCATGTAAGGAGTATTTCTGGTATCTTAACCACAGGGACTAATTCTTCTTATGAAAACTTTTGCACTTGAAACAGTAATAATATAACAAAACATGAAACCCAGATTTTTAACTCATGACTTCCAGGCTATATAAACTTGGTATGTCAGAGGATACAGCTATTTCAAAGAAAATGAAGTTTATTTTACTCTAATACTAACAGTACTCCCCATATTTTCTAAAAGTAAGTACTTATTTGGCATTACTATTTAAGGTTTTCTAGAGGAGAGTAGATGTACAATTCCACTTCAAGGCACGTTAATATGTGTTATGGTACTCTACATGTAACACTGTAAGGTCAAAATCACAGACTGAAATAAAAATAATCCTATCAAAACATGGCACTGTTTTACTGGTAGGTACTCCTTGTAAACAGCTGTTCAGATTTCCTGACTTGAAGTCTTTCTCACAAAAAAAAAAATAAATTATCAAACAATAAAAATTTCTTTATGGAGAATATCTCCAAAGCATTTCAAAGTACTTTTTTAGTTTCCAAAATTAATACTCTTGACCCTGATTCCACATTCTGAGAAAAGACAAGAGAATTTCTGAGAAAACCACCCTTAGAAACTAACAAAGCTATCCTGCCAAAATAGCGAACCAAAGCTATCAGGTATATGCATTTAAATTCCCTCTCATCCATGAAAAACCAATAAAATGCCCTTTCTACCTCACTAGTTTTAATTTCACTGCAATGTGAAAGTACCCTTTTTTCCTTAAGTAGATTCTGAATTGAATTTAATGAAAAGGAGATGAAAGATATACCAAAAGTATACCAAATACAAAAATGGTTCAATGAGGCCTTGAAGTCATGTCCAATTTTAGAACCTTTCAAAAAGCAGCTTCCACATGCATAGAACTTATCAGCCTCACATTGAATATGATAAAATATTACCTGGAGCATTCTGATGATCACTGGTCACAAAATAGACAACACCCTAGGATGGTGTATTTTTTAATCTTCCAGTAACAGTCTTTTATATGTGACTTGTTTTCCTGTACAGCTTAACAAATTCAATTGCATCTGCAATTCAATACTACAGAGCAGGGTTTAGATCAAAATGCAATTTTCTTCAAACGTCCTGCGCAAATGCTCATTTACTTGATTGTGAAACAGGTTTAGCAGCAACTGAGGAAACTTTGCTATTGCAACCAGAAATGTTATAGAGTAGAAATGAAGAGAGAAAACCAGGGGTGCAGGGGTATTACATACATGAACATCACAGATGAACTATCCACTGGGTGAAAGCATTTTTTTCCCCTCCTTCTATGAATTTCAGCCTCCAATACAGACTAAAACAACTACAGACTGCAATGCTAATTCTACACACAGGTGTTTTAGTACTTAATGTAGTAAGGCCTAAACAACAGGCCCTGTGCCAAAGCTGACCTCTAGATGAACCCTCCAACCATAAGTTATATGTATCCATTAATCGGTGAAGCACTATTAGCAATGTGATACATGTACTTACTCATTGATGAAGCACGTATTTACCATTCCCTATTTAGAAACAGGACAAGGTGACATCTGGCCTTGTTTGTGGGTGGAGGATCAAAGATAACTCCCTTGGTTCCCCCCTGAGCCCTGGCCAGCCTTTGGGAGAAACACAATAGGAGGATAAAACCTGACATTTCTGTATTAGAAGTAATGGTAGCTTGCTTATTATAAAAGTTGGGCTACTCTCACAGCAAGTCAGAAACCTCATGGCTTGCAAATGTGGATGCACTGCAGGATTTCCCAGCTGCTGGGCATGGCTCTCCAGTCCTTCATTGCGACACCTTCCCAGGGTTGATATGTAGATCTGGATGAAGGGTGAAGTAGGGTAACTGCAACCTTTCTTAATCACTACAGACATTTTTTGTAGTATTAGCTTATCCTTTTGTGATTATTTGCAGTTTTGCATTATAATAAACTACACTATCCCTTAAGTTGTCTGTCTCTGACCCTAACCACCAGCAAAACACTACTGTGAAATCATATTCCATTACCCCAGTTTATAAAAATATGCCTTAAAATATCTTCTTAGTATTGATTCTGAAGTTATATACACATAAGCGAAGCTCTCTAAGAAAACAATCCTACTTGAAAACTTTTAGTAATTTATACCAAGTTGTACCAACAAATCGACTCAAATTTACTATCTCTGCTATCAAACCTATTAACAGACTATAAGACAGTATGTAAAATCAAAAAGTTACAGTTCCAGTTGATGAGGAAACAGTTAAAAACATGCCAAATTTTTCCTGCTAGGTAGTTTGACTTATTATACCACATAACTTTAGCAACCATAAACAAAATTTATGTCGTGACTATGTTACACATATTCTGTATGAGTTAAAGCCAGCACTGTTTTTATTTAAATAAGACTGACCAATTACAAACCGAATGCATGAATTTCACTTACAATTTTTTAGATCAGCAAAACAAGCATGACTTTTACATGCCTGCCTGACATAAATGAGATGCTGTTAATTTTGTACTCGGGTATGTTTCCCGGGCCAATATATAAAGCTATTTCAAATTAACAAGGAAAACTAGAGACTATAACTAGCCAGCAATTAAATTCCATGAGAAGCTGAAACCAGATGCAACATTCTTAAGGGTCTTTTACCTATTCAAATAAATCCTCTGTTTCTTGAAGCCTGTCTCAGGCAATCAAATTTTTAGTAGATGACCCCTCTCAAGAAGAATATACCATGGGAACCGGCAAAGGATTTTACAATTATGTTAGAAGTGGTACAGGGACAGAATCTGCTAAAGCATTAAATACTTCCAGAATATAAATGCTTTGTAGATCAGGAAGCAAACTCCTCCTTCCAGATTTTTTTTAAAGGAAATATGGTTGTCATGCCAACGGTTATAGAACAGTGGGCTGCAGCGACAGCTAGTGATGAAGCCTGTTTCTTTCTCAAGAGTTTTCCTGGGAGACTGTCAATGAATGACAGGCTGCTCTGGGCAGCAGCACAATCTCACTAAATACTGCCTATGATCACAGGTTTGGCTTCTGTTACTATTTTGTCCCTTGATTCTACATTCACTTACTTGATCTTCTAGCAAGAATGTGCATGACATACTTGGTCAGTGTACAGGCATGCATACAGACCTTAAGGTACACTGTCCTTGAGGTCCCGTTGGGATCTGCCAGGACCAGAACTACACTCTCCAGTGCTGGCATGTATCAGCAGAGAGTTCAGGGTCTAACTTAAAAAGAGGGTCTTACCTACCCCACAATCAAGAGCTGAGGCTGCTGAATGAGGCAAAACACGTTGAAAAAGATCTAGTCAACTACCCAAGACATAAAAGAGACAGCTCAGTACTACACACCAATATCATGAAACCAACTTACTGATCAGAAGTGCAAGGTTTCATTCAGAAAACACTATGAGAAGATAGCTATAAAGCTGCAACAGCAGATACAGCTAGAGAAGAAAAGTGAGGGGCATCCCTCACTGCTGGTAAATAAATCTCCTTATTTTGTCGTACTGCAATAAAAATAGGCCCATGGATACCTCTGGAAAATGGCATATACCACTGTTTGTTTTTGGTTTTTTTTGTTTACATAGTTAAGTATTCCCTTGAATATGTTGTACACTATTATTATGACATCTTCTAGAGATGTCATTACAGAAAAAACACACAAATTCTCAAAGACATGAAAATGACATTGCTGCTAAGAGCGCAATGGGTGTGACAAAGAACTGTTTCACACACATGAAAAACAAGGTAATTTTAAAAAATCCAGAAGACTTACATTACTTACATTTCATTATCTACCCAATGAGGTAGTTTTATTCTGAATGTGAACAAGCAATGTTACATTGTAAATGAGAAGACACCAAACAGTATTACAGAATCACTAGGTTGGCAGAGACCTTCAAGATCATCAAGTCCAACTCATGCCCTAAACACCTTAACTAAACCACAGCACCAAATGCTACATCCAATCTTTTTTTAAACACATCCAGGGATGGTGACTCCACTACCTCCCCAGGCAGGCCATTTCAATATTTTATCGTCCTTTCTGTGAAAAACTTCTTCCTAATATCTAACCTATATCACCAGCACCACCAGGTCCCCTTTTGCCTGGGCACTGTCCAGCCACACCATCCCCAGCCTGTAACACTGCAGGGGGTTATTGCGGCCAAAAAGGAGGACTTGGCACTTGGACTTATTAAACTCTATCCCACTGCCTCTGCCAATCCAGCCAAACATTCCAGGTCTCTCTGCAGAGCCCTCCTACCCTCCAACAGACCAACACATGTCCACAGCTTGGTGTCATCTGCAACTTACTAATGGAAGACTCAATCCCCTCATCCTTGTTGTCAGTAAAGACATTGAACAGAGCTGGCCCCAGCACAGACCCCTGAGGACACCACTGGTGCCTGGCCCCAGCTGGATGCAGCACTGCTCACCAGCACTCTCTGGGCCCGGCCATCCAGCCAGTTCTGAACCCAGCACAGAGTGCTCCTGTCCAAGCCGTGGGCTGCCAGCTTTTCCAGGAGTGTGCTGTGGGAGACAGTGCCAAAGGCCTTGCTGAAGTCCAAATAGACATCGACAGCTTTTCTTGCATCCACCAGGTGAGTCATTTGGTGACAAAAAGAGATGAGGTTGGCCTTCCCCTCCTAAACCCTGACCATCCTGTAAGTGCTGTGTGATAGCACTTAATATAAATTGCTCCATTATCTTACCTGGTACTAAGGTCAGGCTGACTGGTCTGTAATTACTAGGATCCTCCTTTCTACCCCTTTTGTGAATGGGTGTCACTCTGGCATCTGGAATCTTACCAGTGAGCCACGAGTTCTTATTAGCAGTTCTTATGCTTCCGTTTGTTTTATCACACCCTCAAGTGCACCTGAAAGCATGTTAAACTATGTATACAGTAGAATTATAGTAGTAATTACAATGCAATATGAAGCAGTCTGTCCTAAGGCAACTTAGTGAATTTGAAGACTTGCTTAATTATTCAATGGAGAGAAGTGAGAATAATTTCTCTCAACAGAATAACAAGCCATGGTAGAAAAGGGGTAGTATATGTAGTATATGTACCATCTTGCGTAGCAAGGTTTCTAACTTGGCCTCACAATACAGTCTCAGAAGCAAACAAGCAGAAAACAATTACTACCAGGTGTATGGGGACCTGCTAAGAAACTATTTTCAGAGTAGCCCTTTATAGCTTTTTATCAAATAGTCCAGCAGTTCAATGTTTTTATTGTCTTTAGAAAGACAAAGTAGAAGGCATCCCTAGCAAATCTCAAGAGAGCACCAAGTTGACCAGAAGTTCACACAAAGACAGGCTTAAAAATGGGAGTAATTTTGGTGAAAAAAACTTGAAAATTATTCAACAAGGGCATATGTTAAATCGTCTTAGGAAGACTGACTATTTGAAACATGGTTTTGAAAAGCTGGCAAGGAAGTAGAGCCACCGAAAAGGATTAAGGTCTTACACTGGCTCAAAAGTTTAACATGAGACATTACCTTCCATGTTAGGAAATTAACTACTGAACTGTGAGGTATAAGGACCACAGAAGTTATGTAAAAGAAATCCTCCTTATGACAATGCATCTGGAATTCTGATGTCTAGCTTTTGATCAAACTTGTAGAATTATGTCAGTTACATGTAGAACAACTATGGGAAGTCAGAGAAAACAATCAAGAGATTCAGAAAACAGGAGCTATGGGAAAAGACTGCATAAACATGGTTGCTAACCTTCCAAATTTACTCAACTGGGAGCCAACTCTCCTATGACAAAAAAATGTTAAAAAAAGAGTGGTATTAGGCCACTCTGCACAAGCAGAGTTATTAGCACCATATAATTAGCTTAAAATCCAACTGAAAAATTCAAATAAAATATAATAAAAAGCCAAACAGTTGGAAACAATCCACTGCAGGTTGCTATGGTCACTGCTCAGAAATGCCTAGAAGAGGTCAGATCCTGAACTTCTATTATAAATGACACAGTACTGGATGATTCTGCCTGCAGTATGACAGGGATCGGAGGATTTATTTTAGGCCTGCTATTTTTGACAATAAAGGCCTCAAAACAAATATTACAGCCAACTCAGGTCATGAAACGCAAGACCCAAAGCTAACTTCTGTGCTGCCATAGCCAGAGCGTTCCATCATTAAAAGAAGTAGCTTAAAATTATCCTGACTAGATGTACACTATACTGTACACACTTCCGCTGTAGGATAAGGTAAATCTCCAAGAATCCAAGGAGTTTATGTTTCTAGATCTTTCTTCTCCACTGACTGCTTGAAAATGCCATGTATCAAACCTCTGCAGTTTCACAGACTTCCTTAAATTTACAGCTGGTGAATAATTCAGACCTTTTCTCCCCTAAGCAACAGGTCTGGATTAGCTCTTAGTATAGTATTGCACCATGCATTGCACCAGTCTCCCAAACATCCCATTTTAAACTCAGTAGGTAAGATTTTTAGCTATCTTTAGCAAATTACACAAAATCTACACTGGATATTCTTGTTGCTATTGTCTGTAATCAAACAGAAAAAATTTTTAAACAAGACTTTCTTTGTCAAACCATGTAAATTAGTTTTGCATTTACAATATTTCATTTATAAATTTTGGAAACCATATTGTAATCAAATTTTTGAAAAGCCTTTCCAACAATCACCTTTTTACCATGCTCTTGCTACCACACTGAAAAGACACATGCATTATTATTCATGGAATGTAGATTTCAAAGAACAGCAAGAGACAAAATCCCAAATATGGTGTTAGTTCAGTGTAGAATCTTTGCTTTGCAGTCTTAAATTCTTAAATCATTTATCAAATGTTTTGATCTCAGTGGAGCTAATAAAGGCTCAATACTTGGAAATAAAATAGCGTGAGAGAAACAAAATTTAAGTGAAAATTTCCGAATTCTTAAGAGGATTAAATACAGGCATTTAAAAATACAATAAGCTTGTGTGGCACACAAGTTTTAATATACACTGATTAATAGTTTTCATGAATATTGAACAATTCTTCATGCACCTGAAAGATGACAGTTACAAAAGTACCTGAAGATGTAAGATCCATGCAAATAAGAAAAGTTCCAATAGAATGCTATCACAGTCCTGACACAGCGCTTAGTAACAATGATTCAAGTTTCTGCAGTGCAGTTCAAAAATTACTTCTATCTTCAACACAGCAGCAGAAGCTGGATAATGAGGGTATTTTAGGTCTAAAATTGTGCTCTCCCTGGTGCCATCTCCAAAATGAGAAGAAAAACCCATGACAAATGGGTAAATTTCAAGTGTAAAAAACAACCAACAACCTACCCGCAGCCACTGTTTCTCTGTGAGAGCATCACTGTAATCTACATCCCTGCGCTGACGGGATCCCCTTCCAAATATTTTCTCTTCTTCTTCTTCACATGTAAGCCTTTCAACTTCAGCATCATCCTTAATAATCCAGGATGGTAATTCATCCTCCTCCATCAAGCGAGGTTTACGTTTAGGGTTTCTGGCATCCTCCCTGCGACGATCCATGTCCATGCGCTGCAATGGCAATTGGCAAAGGGTAAAAAAGTTTTAAAGACAATTATTAAGTGAACTATGTCAATGCCCACCTCTCCAACAACTCTTGAAACTTTAAACAAAGTCCTTCCCCGCTATCTCCCTTTCATAATATTCCTAAATAATTCTAAAATGCTTCTGTAAAAAGTTACACTCAATTGTTAATTCCCAGTTATATTCACTACTTTAATAACTAGCTTCCACTGAAGGAACTAAGACAACACACAGCCATGTGGAACAATGCAGATCACAAGAACACTGCTGTCCCCATAAGGTTTTACTACTATGTAACAAAAATGAGTAACTAAAAATTCACTAGTTTTGTTACCCTGACTATCAGAAAAAAAATTTAAAAGATGGTATCAGAAAGAAAATTTAAAAGTTGGTATAAGAAACAAAGACTCAAAGGAGAACTAAAAAATTCAGAGAAAGGCTTGTTTACACAGAGCCAGAAAGCCAACACGCTTCAACCCCTGAATTTTTTCTGATTTTATTGCTGTACCAGACAAAAATCAAAACACAAAAATATCAGATAAGCTTAGGTGAAGTACTGTGAACATAAGAAGGTGATGTTAAGACTTTCAGCTGAAATTTAAATAATCATTCATTTCAAGCATGGTGAACAATAGCTCAGACATGGAGACAGAGGATACATTCCTATAATCTACTGAATAATATAATCAGTAAGGTGTTTTATAATCCTCCTGGGGAAGCATCCACCTCTATCGACGACATACTGACCTGGCTCTCACAGTCCCATGAATTACACCTGCATTGTCTTAATAACTCAAATCAGGTAATAAGAATAGGCATTTCAAATGGGCTTTTTGAAGAGTCATACAGTACTTAACACTCAGTAATCAGCTGCTAAGCAGAGAAAACAACCACATGGCCACCAACATTTCACTTCTGTATTGAAAAAAATTATGTAAATAGACCGGCATCAGAATTGGCTGCAGCATCATACAAGGCTACTACTTTGGCCACTAAAACCTCATAAAAAACCCGTTCTCAGTTATGTACAAACGTCTCCCTTGTGTGCATGATGCTGCACTTAACACATGATGCCAATTACAAACATCATCCTTTTACAACCTTAGCCAAAACACAGACATGCATTAATTCAGAAGTATTATCTCTCCAGAGAGACAGTTCAAACCCAGCCAAATTTAAAACCTGAGACTTGGTAATGGCACCATTGAATCTTCTCTCATCTTGGAACTTCTCAAATATGACCATTTCTAAAATACGACCTCAGGAAGTGCATCTTGCAACTCATCTTCATCACCGTGCCTTGTGCACTATCTGATTTCTAAACTCAGTGAAAAGCAGAAAGCAAGAAGCGGTTTTCAGTCTGCAAGTCCAACTACGTTCAAGAAGCAACTATAAATACATGGGCATTTTCCCTGTGCCCCATTATTCAGATAATAGTGAATGGGCTGTCCAGCCTGTAGTTTCTTATAGCAGACTTCCATATTTCACCTATTAAAGAACACCCCATTCAATTTGAGTTGATTTCAAAAAGTCTAATTCATGCCAAACATGTGGCTTGGTTTATTCTAACATAACAACTAGACAGCTGCACCAAGAGACAGATCAAACAGAATAAAGGAAATAGATTCCTCTATTTGTATTAGTTAGCCAAGAACCTGAGTGAAGTCAAGAGACATAGTATTTTAATGCCATTAAGAACATCAAGTCAATGCTGAAACCTTTTATTTTTTCCCCAATGACTATGTTTCTTTGTCTAACACAAAAACTGAACACTAAGAATATTTTAAGAGCTGTTTTCTGATATAATAGTGCTTGGGAACGAAAATTCAAGACAACCTCAGTTAATCTGAAATATGAGAGATACAAACTGACATTTTTTTTCAGAGGATACTGCTCAAACCATATTTACACCTGGGAAACCTCCAGTTCTATCTTCCGACATCTTTCCAAAACCTGTATTTCCAAGACACATCTAAATTATTTTTATATAACTAATAATTATATGTTCACTGTCCTCAATAAGGCCTAAATGCTAAAAGTAATAGGTAATATTCTAGGCCAACAGCTTTCAAGCACTCCTAAGCCAGAGAACTAGGTTATCTATTGATCGCACTTCTCACGAGAACCAAGCTACTCAACGTTATAGGTGATTTAGGTTATTGGCTTCAGGCGCATACTTTCCCCCTAACTGCCAAGCTCAACTTGCTCTTTTGCACTATTGGTTGTAACTTCAGGACCACGAACTATACCATAGCCCCTTACTTGCTCTTCACAGATACAAGTGGTCGGTTGGATTCTCCTCCCTGACTTCACCGGTTGTAGGCATACCAACCTTCTACACTTTGTTTTTTTTAATATCCTTTCAATAAGCCCTTCAAGTGCGTAGCAGGTGATATCTTCCTCTTGACATGTCCATCACATGACTATCAAACATATGAATCCCCTAACACCCAGAATGTCATGGTTTGATGGATAAGGTTGTCGCAAACTTGACACTGATGCACTTTGACCCCATTCATGGAGTGCGTGCTCCTAAGCAAAGAACGTGTATGTTGGCACACTCAAGGCCTAAAATTTCCAGTTTAGAAAAACCACAGAGCCTGCTGACCTGTGAAGTGGGGATGGTTATCTTAAACTTTCCAAATTATACTTAGAAGAGTCCTTGGAAGAAACATCAAAGCCATTCAGTGTAAAAGCTTCAAAATTATGACTAGGAGAGTCATTGAAAAAAACATTCAAGCCACTCAGTGTAAAATCTGTAATTTATACATCCAGTTCTAGTAGATCGCCATTTTCACTTCAAGGAGATTAACTGTATTAGCACAACTGGAGTTTTGGTACCTATTTGGCGTTCCACTTGAAATGCATTTTTTACATCAAAAAATCACGTTCTTTTAATGTTTTCTTTACTTTATTTAAGTAGTTTTAACACTAAAGTAAAAAATTTCTTTTCCAGAGAGGTAACTTACTGAAGCATTCTTATGAAATGACAAGAGTTGTACAGATAACATAAACCCCCTGATTTTTTTCTGAGTGTTTTCTAAATTTTTTTACAATATAAGGCCTCTAAAAGCCACAGGAACAAAGTCCACTTCTACACACCTTCTCTCTGAGCAGTGTATTTAGCTCCACAGCTACATTTCAGGTCCTGTATCAAGCAACACTTCTAACCTGCAAAGTGACTATAGAAGAGATGCTCACAGAACTGATCTTTCTTGTTGCTCACTTCAAATTAAGTAAAATACATGCTTTTACACATCTAAGACACCGCAACACATTTTTTGTTGGGTATTGCAGACTTCTGAATTCTGATTATATATGCACAACTTTAAAAGGGAATGAAGTGGCATAGGTACCCACTACAACAAGGAAAACACAGTCTACCTTTTGCTCTTTATCTGACTATACAATACTTGAAATATTGACAGAAAGACAAACAGCTCTGACTGCCAAACTTGCTTTTCAGATTTTTCTTTTATAAAGAAACAGTTTACAAAAAATTAAAACAACTTTTATATTAACAATTTAAATTATTTCGTAGCTATTTATATTTAACTACAGTCTTACTATTTTCTTAATTTTCTTTGTCTCTTAAAATTTTTACTACCAACTCCTTACTTTCCCTTAAAAACTTCCACATAAATTAATACGAAAAACATACATTCAGCCCACACAGCTTCATAAATGACTTGGATGCAGTACTGAAGGGATACTAAGCAAGTTCACAGACAATGAAAAAACTGGGAGGAGCTAGTGACTCCCTCAAAAGCAGGAATCTGGTAGGGACTGCAGAGAGACCTTGACAAATGAGAGGACTGGGAAATTACCAACAGTATGAAGTTCATAAAGGCTGAGGGCCAGATTCTGCTTCTGTGACAGGGCAGCCCTGGGATGTACAGACAGTCTGGGAAATGAGATGCTGGAAAGCAGTGACACAGAAAGAGACCAGTGGGTCCTGTCTGATGGCAAGTTGAACATGGTCAGCAGTGCCCTGGAAGCCAGGAGGGCCAGCCGTGTCCTGGGGGCATCAGGCCCAGCATGGCCAGCTGGGCAAGGGAGGGATTGTCCTGCTCTGCTCTGAGCTGGGGTGGCCTCACCTCGAGTGCTGGGGGCAGTTCTGGGTGCCACAGTGTAGGAGAGATACACAGCTATTGGGGAGTGTCCAAAGGAGGGCCATGAGGATGATGAAGGGCCTTGAGAAGAACCCTTATGAGGAGCAGCTGAGGTCACCTCTTTTTTTCAGTTTGGAGAAGAGTGAGGGGAGACCTCATTGCAGTCAAGCTCTTTGTGAGGGAAGAGGAGTGGCAGGCACTGATCCCTTGACCACTGACAGAACCTGAGGGAATGGCCTGAAGTAATGTCAGAGATGGTTTAGGCTGGATATCAGGATATCAGGTTCTTTACCCAAAGAGTCACAGAGCACTGGAACAGGCTCCCCAGAGAAGCTGTCACAGCACCAAGCATTGTCCAAGTCTATGGACAATGCTCTCAGACACATGGTGTGATTCTTGTCCTGTGGCATGTCCTGTGCAGGGTCAGGAGTTGGAATCGACCCTTAAGTGTTCCTACCAGATCAGCATATTCTGTGATTCTGTCAAAACTGTCTTTATTCTAGGCTCCTCAACTTTTTTAACATTAAATAGCCTGCAAATTTAATACTAAAAGTTGAAGAAAACAGATACAAATTCATCAGCTACTTTCAACCATGGATTAGTTCTTTCCTTCTGGGTCTGAAGGAGAAATCAGAAGCCCTTTTCTAGCAGAAAATCTACCTTCACAAAACTCAGGGTATGATCAGTCAGTAATTCAGATGAAATTACTTCTTTTGAGTTTTGGATCAAATGGCCAAAACCACAATGGTTTGTGTCATGTAAATCTCCTTACACTCAAATTACTGATGGAAAAGTTTAAAAAGACTGTAAGCACTCATTTTCTGTGCAACCTGCCATTACCGATTTCAGTTCTGAGTAACACTTAAGGAAGCTTAGGACGAAAGCACTAAAATGGCAAATCAACAAGGACAAAAGAAGAGTCATATGGGGGAATATGGCCTTTTCCAACAGTGTACGTAAACAACTGTAACTCACACAAAAAGGGCCCCTGCATGCTTGTGTAACAGCAAATTTTTACAGACTAATCCTTAAGCAGAAGACACTGAGGGAATAAAACCTGTACTGGGTACACAGGTTTTGCGTTGGTCCTATCAGCAGTTGTTTTTGTGGATACCACCAGATACACTTTCATTTATACATGTCTGTCTTGTTCCATTTCGCAGAAGAAAGCAGCCTCTGTAGAATTAGACGGCATGGTGCTTTGCCTTCAGTAGTCAAATATTGCCCTGTACTGGTGTCAGTGAAGCCCAGAGGTCCTCTAGCAATCCTCAGACTGTACAAATACTAAAAGGCAAGATCCATGCCTACAAAGGCATTTCAGTAATTATTCTATCAACAGCATAAACAAAAAGGGAAGTACTAATAAAAACAAGTGGCTCACATTTGAACCAACAGCTCTATTTTGGTAACTGTTCCAACAGTTGTAGCAGCAGAGGTGCAGCTAACTGGATTCTTGACAAAACCATCAACAATATCCCAGTTAACTCACCAAGAAAACAGCATTGTTAGTCTACTAATTTACTACCTTGTTAAGTTCCTGTAGTTGTCCTTGCCAATATCAAAGTCCGAAAGTAAGATGGAATGTTGAAAAGTAATAGCAAGCTGTAGAATTAGCAAGCCAAACTGTGATTGACACTTTTGAACTCTAAATTTCTCAGGTTGTGTCAAACTCTTCCTCTAGACTGTCACTGTTTCACTGACAGCAAGCAATCTCTGAAGACTCTGTGTCATTTGAGGAACTCTGTATTTAAGAAACTACAGACTGCAGACTACACTTTTTTCCTCAGATGAACAACGCAAGTAAATAAAACCTACTTCTCCAGTAAAGTTTTTGACTAATTTGAGTGACAAAAAGGTTAAGGCCTTTATTAAAAACATGGGAGAAAATGATTTTTTAATGATTACCCATCCTCACCATAAAGAGATCAAATTCTTCCTCACGTCGAGCAATCATCTGATTCAGTGTCTCATCATCAGGAACTTCATCTTCTTCCTGGTTGGAAAGATGGATAAAATTATTAGGAAGCACCTCACATGCATCTTGAACTAACAACATCCATCAGCTGGAGCTCCACTGACTGTCTTTCTCTGACAAAACGTGGCAGGACAGACTGAAATTAAACCTTTGAAAGTGTTCAGCTATTCAGAAGGAACAAAATAAGATGGTAAGAATGACAAATGAGACTTATTATTACCTTCAAAATTTGAGAATGAGGAAATGACCAAATACAAAACAAGGACATTTTGGTGGTTTTCCTGGGTCAGAAGCACAGCTAGTGCTTTGGTTAAAATGGATGTATTTCCGTTCTGCTATTCTACAACATTCCCTCAGAAATACCATTCTAGCTTTTGAAGTTTTTCCCATCAAAGCAAGATGACTGAAAAACTCCTGATTAAATTAAAAGAACAAAACATGTTTTTATCCTGGAAAATAACGCTGCTGAATTACTTTCTCTTGACCATTTTCTGCTTACAAATTGAGATGTGAAAATTTTACTGCAGACAAAATGGATTATTTCATAAAAACAGACACTAGAAAAACAATTTAGAACTGTAGTGGTCAACTGAAAATGTTAAAGCTGAAACCATTATGATACCCACTTTAAAACAAAGCCCAAAATATTCAGTCTTCTTCCCTGAATTATTCTGAAATCACAAACAGGTCACTCTACACAGGGCTTTCTGAACCTGTATTACACTATGATACAGACCTAAAATTCTTCCTAGAAACTCATGTTTTGAGCCCATTTTAATGGGTCAGTGGAATGCTGCATGTAGCATCCAAAAAGTTAATATCCTGTAGCTTATTTTTCAGAAATAATAAGTCATTTATATTTCCACATATCTTCCCTCCAGTGTCTGGATTTCTACACCTCAGGAAAAAACCCAAACCAGTTCTCATTAATGTAATTCACAAGGAACACCTTTGTACCTTAAAGAACATTTAATTTAGATTTTAACATGAACCAGGCAATTGCGAAACTGATTTAGAGAGAAAGTTCTTCTCATTTCTAGTCACTGCTCCTTCACTCTTCATGAAAAGGAAGTCACATGGTTACTCACACAGAGAAAAAAAGATTGTTTTATAAATGTGACAATCATGAAAGGGCCACATACTTCCTTAATATCTCAGAGTAACTTCTGACCTGAAAAAAATAAGTGATTTTACAGTAGAAACTGTAACAAGTGTCCACATTATCAGCAGTTAGGCTGAATAATCCTGTTCCCAAACACGTAGGCCTTGCAGAAGAAAAAATGATAAACTCAACCGCCAACAAAAAATTACACTATGAACAAGTAACTTCTAAGCAGTTGTCATATATTATTATTCTAATGAATCTTTCTAAATACACAGAAATTACCTCTCTGCTTTATCTAGTGCTGATAAAAGAAATAGATTTAAAAAAAAAGAAGAAAAATAAGGGGAGTCTTGATGCTGAACTTAAAAAAATACTGAAAAAGAATGAACAGAACATAGTACTCTACATACAAGTGTGAAAAGTTAAAAGCTTGCTTAGAATGGGAATATTTAACTACATATCAGTAAACAATATCTTTGCTAGATGTGCTAGTCCACATTTTTAAGTCAAAGTTGTATCAATATTGTTGATAATTTAACTTTTCATTGAGAGGTTTACTTTCTTCCCATCAATCTCCCACTTGACACTCAGTGCTGCTGCAACGAAGGAGCAATGGCTGACCATTGCAGGATGGTGCAAATTCAATTCCTCCTAGTCCTTAAGAGGTTGAGTGTGTGGGCACAGTTTTGTACAGTCTCTGTTCATAAAGAAGAATTACTTGAAAGCTTCAGCTAGGAGTCAGACTGCAACATCAGTGCTTCAAAGTCTGATGCTGGGCTATGGCAAATAAACCATTTTTAAAGCTGCTTGTTTCAGGATGGCAGATTAAATATATTTGAACAACACTCAAGAAACAAATTGTTCCGAAGTCATCTATAAAATAAGGCATATTACACAGGCCTGAGCAGCAGCCCTGACTTCTGAAACACTGTCAGATAAGTGCTTCAGAAACAAATGTACTCCTGATTTTTAAAAAAATTCACAGGATTACTGAAAATGTCTGCTGGTTTCTTACGCATACAGGAATTGTGGTCTGCCTTAGAACTACAGGTTTACTCAATCAAAAATGGTACATAGGTATATCACCAAAGTTCTGCATTAACACCACAAATAAAAGACAATTACTGATTAAAATGTTTTGTCACTATTCTTTAATTTCTATGAAAAATACCAAAACAATATAAAATTTCATCTTAATCATGCTTTTCTAAATGCACAACGGAGTTTACACAAAAGGGTTAATGACTGAAGAAGTACTCCTTGTTCTTTGAAACTTTACTCCATATAATGAAGGATGCTAGTGAAACACAGGCTGTAGAATCTCCTATCAGTGTGCACCTTATTCAGACACACAAGCTCCCCTCAGAGGCAAGATCAGTCTCAGAAACTGTCTTTAACCAGTACAGGTTATTTTCAAGGTGGGAAAAAGTCAGCGCTGGTCAAAAATTCCTCTGTGTTTGACACATTTGTTTAATTTCTTCTAAATATGGCTTTTGTCCAAAGAGTGAATTTTGTTCAAATTAAGAGAAGAGCCTGCAGTGACAGGTGAAAGAATAGGCTCATCATACCATACTCAGAGCTCCATAAAAGAACACAATGAACACTCAGTGTCCCTCACTTCCCACTATTAAAAGAATCTCACTTCCCACCATTAAAACAAAAGACTTGACAGCTCTTTTTAAACAGCTAATTACTTCTCAAAGAGAAAGTGGTGATGAGAAGTCTGGGCTGGACACAGCACCAGAAAGAAACAGTTACTTTTGGGCTTGTCCTAAGCCCAAGGCATATCAAAGCAGATCTTAACTCTTAAATAGATACCAAAGGAAGTACAATAAGCAGGGTCCTTCAAAACTGAATCCAGGTAGTACTAGCTGCTCAGCATGCCTGAAAATCAAATTGCCTAGATGAGCATACATATTGGACTTAGAAAATAGTTTATAATGTGTTCTGGAAAAAACCCTTTGTTTGAATGCAATTATTTGCTGAAATTATAAAGGGTAGAATGCATTTTAAGTTGCAATGCCTAATTCTACACAAAGATTTAACCATAACCATTACATCATAACCACTAGGTAGCAACCTATTACTGTGACTTTAAAAAAGATAAAAATTAAGTTATTTTTCTAAATGGATGGTAAGAAATTATAATGAAATTTTCGATTTCAAGAGTTATGACAATCTTTGTAAATGATGAATAAAAGAAGAGTCAGTACTTCCTGAGTAATTGTTTCTAACTACCTTACCTCATTTTCTTCTTCATGCTCCAATATAGCCTGGAGGAATGCTCGCCTTTCATGGCTTGAAGATTTCTGATCAAACATTCCTGCCTGAATAACTTTTTGATCTACATTCAGCTTATACTTTGCCGCAGCAAGTATCTTCTCTTCCACACTGTTCACAGTGCACAGTCGGAGGACTCTAACTTCATTCTGCTGACCAATTCGGTGAGCTCTATCCTGGGCCTGCAAGTCCTGTTAGGCAAGGAACACAGAGAGTAATTTAACAGAGAGAGTGAATACAGATAGTAAAACTCTTTTTAGTCTTGCTTTCCTTACATTTTACATGTGGTCATTGAGTATCATGTGAACTGTGTACATTTGCAGAATAGCTGAAAACACACACACAACTATATACTTCCAGGAATATTGAACTTACTTTCTCATAAATAAGAAAAAAAAAGGTGGCGAAGGCATAATTCAGTTACCCCTTCTGGCTTTCTAAAACAAGCCAAAGTGGTGTGATATCCTCTTTTTCTGGCATCTGTATTTCTACTAACCACCACAGAGTAAGATGGCCTCAGGCCAAGACTACTGCACTCACACGGTCACCTAATTTCATGAGACAGATAGCATTCAGTGCAGCCTTTATTGAAGTATTACAAACTACCTATCAAAGGCTAGTGATCTGGTTATTATATCGTAAGGGTTAATAAATGAGTACATATGAGTTATACTAATGAAGCAGTTTTATAACACTCCTAGCACTGAGGATACTCCAGGACTCAGACAAAATATCTACGTAGGCACAGAATTAGTTCACCAATTCAAATCAAAACATTTCCTGATTGTGGCAGTTTGCCGAAGTAATTCCTCTCAAAGCAGCACTTTATTTCTTACTTGGACTTTTTTCTTTCATCCCACGCTACATCATCTATTTAAAGAAGCAACTCAAAAAAGCATCATGGATTCTTTGCACATTTCATGAAGATAAGAAAATAAATACAACCTGATGAGGATTCCAGTCACTGTCAAAGATTATAACAGTGTCAGCAGCCTGGAGATTTAAGCCTAGCCCTCCAGCCCTTGTACTCAGCAAGAATATGAAGTATTGTGATCCAGGTTCATTGAACTTCTTCAACAGAGCAGCTCGATCCTCTGATTTTGTTGTGCCTGAAGAAAAAATTAAAATATCATATAATAAAGTTGTGAACTGAAATAATATAAATACAATGTCTGTTGCTGAAACTGCATGTAAAAGGGTTATTTTAGTGCACTGCTTTTTGACATCTCTGCCACATTTTCCATAACACTGGCCATGAATGTTTAGGTCAACTGCCTATCACACCTACAAGATGGACTTCTAAAGGTCTTTTTAAATGCATTTGTTTTGACATTTCTAAAGTAGATCTTAAAATGTTGGCTAACATTGTTATACCTTTTTATAACAACATAAACTTTATAACATAAATTTCAATTGAAACTACTATATACAAACAGAAGAGAGCTCTGTTTTGATTAATGCCTTCTGGCTAGAGTAGCATTAAATATTTTTTAAAGCTGCTTTTATAGAGATTTATCAAAATGTCACTATTTCCTTTGGAGTAATAGTTAATACCAAAAGACTGCAAATTCTTAAAATGTCCCATCTTGAGGGTGATATATGTATACAAGATGACACTACAAATTTTTTTTTCTTACTGTGGTGGGTTGTTCCACAGCTGGCTTCCACATACACACCTCTGCCTCCCCACACTCAGCAGTATATGGGGAAGAAATAAAACAGAAAAGCTTCTGTGCTGAAGAAAAAGGCAGCTTAATAGAAGTGAAAGGTGTGTGTGCAAGGACAAGAAGAGGAATTTATTTACACTTCCCAGCTGCAAACAGATGTCCAGCTGCTTCCTGGGAAGCAGGGTCTCAGCACCTGTAATGATGAATTGGGAAGACAAATGCCACAACAAGCTACGTCCCTGCATCCTCCTCTTTTCCCTCAGGTTTTATTGCTGTTCACAACCCTTTGGTCAGCCTGGGTCAGCTGTCTTATCTGGGTCTCAGTTGAATGCAGTCTTACAGGCCTTGGGGATGAAGGGGTTTTGGAGAGAAAGCCTTGACATTGCAAGTGATGACACTGGTGGTGCTACAAGTGCAAAGCACAGCATTGCATCGGCTGCAAGGAGGAAAATTAACTCCACCCATCTGTAGCCACCACAGTCACACAGCCAAACTGCTGGCCCATTGCTGACACACTGAACCCAATAAGCATGTGAATTGGGTAGGAAACACTCCATATAAGAAGACAGCTGGACAGAACCTCAATAGACTGCATCCCAATATGAAAGTATCTGTGAGTATGAAACTGGAAAGAAAGAAAGAAAAAGGGTTTATCTAATTTAATGAACTATCGGAAAAAGACAATGAGATGTATTTACCATACTGTGTCTTGCCATAAATACTCTACCAAGAAAAGGAATTCGTTTAAAAATACCTGATGTGAAGTAATCTAAAACATTTAAAATGTAACGTACTTTATCTGTCTTGAACAGAAGTATTAAAACACATGCAGGCCAGAGGTGTGAAGAGGGCTTTGTTACATGCCCTCTGGTCTTCAGACAGTTTTGGCATTCTACAGCACAGTGAGGTAGCTCATTTGTGTGTCCATTTCATAATCCCATTTTACATTCAAAGATAATGTTGGTTCGACTCCATGTTCGTTAGTATTAATAAAGGATGAGATTATTTATCGGTACTACTTTTTCTTGTGATTAAAGCATGAAACTAAGAGTCAATCTAAAACACTGTTAAAAATGTTCACAAGAAACTTCAAGTCTCACTTACATTCTTCTCTGTATTTACCTTAAATCATTGCTTCTCTATTAAAATGTATTTTGATAAATGCTCCCAGCCCTACATAATACTACAATATATGAGATAAAACATTAAGCAAAAATGACCACTATTTAAGAAGCTCAGTATGAGGCAGAGATCATCAACATGAGGAAGACCAAAATGGAAACTTCTTTCAAACTGGTTTAAAAGAGATTTATCAACTAAAAGAGATTTATCAACAGGTGGGATACACTGTTTTTAATTTTTCTTTCAGAGAATTGCAGGAATCAATTAACAAATCAAATAGACTGGAAAAGACCTTGAGATCATTGAGTCCAACCTTTGATTAAACACTACCACCTTGTGTACTCAATCACAGCACTAAGTGCTACAGCACATTCGTCAAACACCTTAATAGATGGTGACTTCCCCATGTTCCTGGGCAGACCATTCCAATGCCCAATCATCCTTTCTGTGAAGAAATTCCTCCTAATGCCCAACCTGAACCTCCCCTGGTGCAGCCTGAGACTGTGTCCTCTTGTCCTGTCACTGACTGCCTGGGAGCAGAGACTGACCTCTGGCTACAACCTCCTTGTAGAGTGTGATGAGGTCACCCCTGACCCTTCTCTTCTCCAGGCTAAACAACCCCAGCTCCCTCAGCTGCTTCTTGCAGGACATGTGCACCAGACCCTTCCCCAGCACTGCTGCTCTTCTCTGGACATGCTCCACAACCTCAATGTCCTTCTTGGAGAGAGGGGCCCAGAACTGACTACAGAACTGACAGTATGGCCTCTCCAGTGGGTACTCACTGAGTACAGGGAACAATCCCTGCCCTGCTCCTGCTGGCCACACCATTGCTGGTCCAGGCCAGGATGCCATTGGCCTTCTTGGCCACCTGGGCCCTGCTGGCTCATGTTCAGCTGCTGTCAGCAGCACCCCCAGCTCCTTTTCCTGTGGCAGCTTTGCAGCCACTCTGCCCCAGCCTGTGGCACTGCCTGGGGTTGCTATAACCCAAGGGCAGTCTGTGAATATACTGAGGGTACATTAAATCCCCTCATCCAGATCATTCACAAAGATACTGAACACTCAACACTGAACAGAATAAAGATATTAGTATCTGAAATATGTCTAAACCATCTTTTTGTTCGAAGTAATAAAACATGAAGAAATTGAGGCTTTTGATCTTCCTGTGAAATTCAGGCTGAAATTCAGCTATCCTGTGAAGGATAGCAGCTGAATTTTAAACAGACAAAAATGAATTTATTCCATTGGATTACAGACCTAACACTGTAATTATCATCTCTTATCATGAGAATATTTTCAGGCAACTTAGATAGTGATAACTGATTGGGAACCTTGGATTTTAAACCCTCTGTGAAAAAGAGATGAGCCTCCAACAGCAAATTTATACATATGCTGCATTTCTGGACTAGACCTGAGTGTTTGCCAAAAGAATCCATTGACCAAATGGTCTGCATATTAAACAGATGAAAGAAAACACTGAAAGAGACAGAGACAAATACTTCTATCGACAGAAGCAAAATATGTCTTCCTTGTCTGGAAGAACATGGGAAATTCTAATAAACTGCCACTGAAGGGTCCGCTCGCACACAACTGGTTCATAACTTCATGGTAAATACACTTTCAGGATTATAAAATAGTATATTGAACCAGTTTTCACTCTTGTACAGTCAGAGCACAGCACTGGTATAAAAATACTGGGAGGAGAACCCAGGGCTCCCATGCCCAAACTAATGAAGGACACTACCTTTTATCTTACTATTTATCCTTTTTTTCCATTTAGCTTACCATCAAGACGCAGGTAAAGGAAATTTCGAAATGCAAAGTAGTCTTCCATAATGGTCATGAGTGATGTCATTTGACAGAAAAGAAGTACACGATGGTTAGTAGCTCGTAACTTTGGTAGAATACGATCGAGTAGCTCAAACTTCCCTGAGGCCCGATAAAGTTCAGCTCTGTTGGAGAGAAACAGCACAGTAAGTACCAGAATAAGCCCACATTTAAAAGTCTGTAGTCATTATCATGTCAGAGTAGAACAAAAAAACTAATTTACTTAATCTAAACAAGACTAATAGCACTTTTCTTTCTTTAAAATTGCACATGTTGAGGAAAATAAACACATGTGAAGCCTGTTTTGCTGAATTTTCTTCAATTACAGAAATTGTGCTGACTTTCAATCATTCAATTCTTTTTCATTATTTATTAAAACAAATGTTATTTCTTAGCATTCTGTAAGCTAAGAAATTTACCTGCTGTTTTGTTTTCAACTGGCATTAAAAACAACTTTAAATTGCAACTGCAGTTTTAAATTGTATTCATCAGGAATTTGTTGGAAATTACCCCCTTTCCACTCAACTATCATGCACATAGAAGTGAAATATTGCAAACTGAACTAATATACGGAGATAAGTGGCAGGAGTCTGACATATATTCTTGAGCCATATAACCTTGGTCATCCTGAACAGTTTAGCTGCTTTGATTAGCTACTCTTTTGTCTTCTATGCAATAAAGAGAAGAAAATCCTAAAAGATATCTCTAAAGAGTCATCCCAATGAACTTCAATTGGTATATTATTTCAAAATAAGGGGAAAGGAAGACACAAGTCTCTTCTGTCTGCTGTCCTGAAGGAGATGGACAGTCATGAAAAGATCTTGCAACACGTCTAGTACTATTAGGTTTTGCTTTACATATACCCTGTACTTCCTCTGCCTCTGTATAAAATGCTTGAGTTTAATAACATGTAGCTTCCAGAAAAAGAATGTGATCATTAATTCCAGTACAACACTATGGACAACAGGAAAAACAGAGAGTTACCCGTTAATGACACCATTTGAGTAGCCCAGATGTTCAGCAAAGGACTCCTGCAACGTTATAAGCAATAAACATATTACTAACTGTACAGCAGCCAAAAACTACACATTCTTATATAAATCAAATTAAATATATGTGTATTGAGGTTTGAGTTCAATGAAGTTCATACTCTTGGAAACTACCTTGTTGCAACAGTGTTCTGCTGAATGTTTTCCTGTACTATTATTTGAAATTCATGATTTGCAGAACTGATTTCTACAGCATACATTTTACCAGTTTACAAATACGGTAGAATACGAATTAATTTATACTGATCAGTAGAAGATGCATCTGCAAATTACTAAATTTAATTACTCAGCACACAAAATCATGAAGAGAGAAAACTACTACAATAATAATAACAACAACAATAATAAAAATACTACCTCACAGTAGGCACTTAACTACATTTTCATAAACCTGGCTATATTCCAGATATCTATGACACTTTCTATCTTTTGAGATATATTATATTGATATACTTCAGTCCTATTGAGAGATGTTATATAGATACTACATTTTTGCTGAAAAAACCAGATGGATGAAATAGAACAATTGACATTGCAGAAGATTAGCAGTCTGCTAACTACAGAGATTCTACACATGACATTTTGAACCAGTGTCTATACATAATTAATTTGGGGTATGTGAATACCAAGTTGCTCTGGGTTGTCTTAAATTAACAAAAAACTCTTCACTTTCTAAAGACACTGCTCCATAAAATTAACTATTTTAAAAGCAGAGTTTGGATTATCAATGGCACTTGTTGACTGTAATACATATTTTTTTTTAATCTGTCTTTTCCATTATAAATTATGTGGACAGAGATGTTCCCTCCCACACACAAAAGCTTTTAGCAGCAGTTTTCTTTGATCCTATCCTATTTTACTGAATAAAAACACATCTCAAAATCAGGCCTATCAGTCTTACCTCAATGTGTTGAAACATGTATGGGTGATTGCATATCTTTCTCAATTGCATGATAGTGTTCATAAGAGTTTTTGCTCCGCCTTTCCCCTATGGGTAAAAACAATGCAAACCAAATTATTAACTTCTTAGCTTATGAATATACCCTTTTAACATACTTTTATCCCAAATCCAAACACCACAACACTAATTAAAAAAAAAACAAAACAAAAGGAAATAAAAAAAACCCAACCGAACTCCACAATAAGCAAAAAACAAACCAGGACAAACCAAAACCAAAAATCAAAAAACTATTGTCTTGCTCTATAAATTGATCCGTCATAAGGATGCTCTGTAATGAAAAAGGAAGACCTGGAAATAACCGACAAAGTGCACTACATTTCTACCTGCAGCACTCTTGGTGGGAAGCAAAGCATCTACTGTCCTGATTATTTATACTGTTTACTATGAAACCATACAAACTCCATAGAGTCTGAACCCTCTAATAGAAGTAATTCCAGCTGGATTCTTTTCAATTCCATAGTAACTTCTCCAGTGTGTTAACTCAATATATGGGTTTCTCTTTCCAGGCTGAGCAAAACATCAGGCCAGAGGTACTAAAATGCTAAAGCTCAACAAATTAATGAGCCATCTTATTATTTAAGGAAGTATACTCTTAAAACATATACTACAGTTAATCTTGTAGAACCAGGACATTCATCAAATACTTAGGTGTAACACTGTATGGTTAAAAACTAACTGCAGCTAGTCAGCATGAGTTTGAGACCATTATCTCATATTAACATTGCCAAAAACTTGCTGCTTTCAAATGCCAATTTGTTTTGTTGCCATTTTATGAAAATGTAATCAGAGTGGCATCATCATTCCAAGCTTACTGTATGATTAATTCAGATTAATTTTAAAAATCTCAGCCAAAACAATTTACCAATTTTGAGCTGTAAACTAGGGGAAAATATAGTACTTAATTATAATTTATACTAGCAATATTCCAGTCTTTTCTGGGAAGTACCCTGAAATCATAACTTTCATCTAGAGCAGAGATAATTCATTTGAAGGGGGCACTCCATATATTTAAAACTTGTTTTTTTTCTTTCTCAGATCATCTCTAATTTGCTCCAAAATGCAGTTCATATTTGTTATAAAATAATTTCTTAGAGCTTTCCATCTGAGCAAATTGTCTCTAATCTCACCTGGGTCCAGGCCAGAGCTGCAGAAGGACATGATTTTTTTCCTAACACAATGGCTGTTTGATCATTGAAGCCAAGCAACCTTAACAACCACCTCCCTTTACTATCAACAGGTAGCAGTGATAACAGAGTTTGATTTAACATTTAAAGAAAAAAATCAATTAAGAGAGGGTTGCAAGAAAGGAAAAATTTTAGCCTCTTAGGGAGAGAGGAAGGCAAGGGAAATGTTAAGAAGACAGCAAAGGCAATTTTAACTCGCTAATCACAAAGCCAGGTAGAGAAACAAGTAGGAAAAAATACACAGAAGCATCTGAGCAGATGAAAGAAAGAGACCAGAAAAGGAAGTAGAAGATTGTGATACAAAATGAAATTTTTAGAACAAACATAAAGACATCAAACTGAAAAAATGCATTAAAATACAACTGAGGAATATGAATTAATGTCTAAAAAGTGTTCAAACTATGAAGATGCAAAAGAGCCCTTCTTCTGGAGTTTAATTAAGCACCAGTAAAGAAAACAATTTGACTGCAAAGAACTAGGAAGGTAAAGTAAGATACTGAATAGAAAAATCACCTGTACCAATGCAATCTGGAAAAGGATAATGGAAAGACTATATGTGCACAGCATCAGCAATATACACACTAAAGGGTGCAAACTGAAACTCTTACATTGCAGATATTCTGCAGTGTCTGTTCAAAGTATTTCACATTTACTATAGTATTCCAAATTTGTTATCATGTTAATGAATGGCAATTTCTTTACTCATTAGTGCCTGGGTCAAATCCCATGACAGCATAACCAACATTTACTACTACAAAGTCTAAATCTGACTACATGACTTTGAATCTTACTGATCTCTTAAAGAATATTGTCACCAACAGACCTTGTAAGGATGAATGCAAGCATATAGTCCTAGCAAACTGAAACAAGACTTAACTAATAGCTCTGAAAAACAAGATAAATGACCTTCTGTAGCCATCACTCCCACAATCACAATTATTCAGATATATTATTAAATTAAGCTCAACCAAGGAAAATGCAGTTTTTTTCTCAAACACTGCCTGTTTGCAGAAAGACAGTGCAACTACACTGAATCCAAGTGAGTGCTACACTACTCCTTGTGCATAGCTGCGGTCTTGTAACTGAAAGGCATGCCTGAAATCTCTCTTCCCATCGGAGATACCTGCTGTAAGAGTCTACATATTAATTTTATAAAACAAAAGTCGTGTTGTTAACATGTTCACTTGTAATACATTACTTCATATTTTAGTCTTTCTTTAGTACCTTCTTGTCTTTTTCAGAACCATCTGTGAGAAGTATTCCCTTGGCTTGCATGTGACGGTACAGGATCTTTTGAAGAGCTGACATATCACATTTGATCACATATTCCACCTGGTATTAGAAAAAACCCCGAAACCATGAGCACACTGACATAATGTTAGTAGGATCTAACTGCAGGTTCTTGTCACTCTACAGCAAAACAAAAAAAATCCTACTAATCTTTATCTGTACCAGATCACCACATAAAATTTCAATGACTAGCAATACAACTGCAAGCACACAAATGAGTTTTTGTGAGTCACAGCTGCAGTGAGACAGCTGGATCCTAAAGATTCAACTGCAGGATTACCAAACATCCTTTATTTCTCATTCTGTAATTTTCAAAAGCTAAAAAATAATTTAAAATTAATTTTAAAATTAAGATGCAGCTAGAAAACTATTTTTATAACAAAGTGATTTTTTGGTGCCTGTTAGGTATTATAAAAATATCAAGCAAAGCATCCTAAAAATATCATCACTGTATATCTAGTAATTCAGAATCCCTCATAGAGTCTAACTGCCATAATGTTTATCTGTTTTCTCAACATCCACTAAAACACTAGGAATTAATACAGTGTTGTATGATTGCTACATTCAGTCTGACTTGCTCAGCTTTGTAAAACTATATTTAGTTCTTAACTGCATACTAGATTTAAAAACAGTTACAGAAAGACTTTCCACACCAAAGGTTTTATGGAACTTTTTCTATTGCCCCATGTCCAAATTATAGTCACAACATTTTTAGTAAGTTATGTCAAACAAAAACTGTAACCTAACAAAACCACGCTAGTGGTCAAAAATCTTTCAAGCTATGAAAGAAAGACAATGCGTAAGATTCCTAATGTTTAATAAATAAACAGGAAGAAAATGACCAGGTTATTTTCTTCTCAGAAAGACAAGAATATAAACTCTTTAAAGAGAAGTGACTTTCTTCAATGTTCACCAACATTTGCAAGAGCAAATGAAACTGATTAAGCTTCTGTGCCCAGGTTCAATCCTTATGGCTGGATAACCTCCTTTTGTCAGATAATGACAACAAAAAGAAACATCGTTTTCTGAGTATGAGTGTGTATGTAACTTGAATTTTTTTCCTCTGCAGTACCTATTATTGGATTTATCAGTGATTTGATTTAAATATTATTTTCAAGTGCAAGCATCTTTTATTCTCAAATAAATTCTTCTGAGGATATTGAGAATTTGACATTTGAAGGAACAGAAATTTGCAATAGTAGTAGTGTTTACATGATTACAAAGATGAAAAATAATTTAAAATGCCTTTCTTTGTATTGTCTCTAAGCATCTGTATAGAGTTCTCCACTCATTTAGCCAGTCAGCTCATAACACACCTTATAAATACTTCAGTTTTGTTTGGTTTTAATCAAGTTTACCATAAAACCAACTTTTCCTTATCACACCTTAAAATTTACATTTTTTTTATTTTAGTTGCTGTTGTTATTCTGTGAAGAGGGATGTAGAATTGCAGAGGAGGACACAATGGGACACGATGAGTTATCCAGAAATAAAAACAATTATATTTGAAATCATAAAATAATTTTATGTTTTGAATTAAAATGCCACTAGTTAAAAATAATTGTGCAATTTCAGCAAGACACTTAACTCCTGGAATGATAATAAACCAAATTGTGCCTGCTTTATAATGTGCAGTAGTCCTTCAGAAATTTAAGTGAAGTAGCTTCAACCCAGTGCAAGGAGGATGGTACAGGACAAGGTTTTATCCTCAGTGTACAGCTGGCTCATAAACTGAAACCAGACTCTAATGCATAGAAACTGTGTATCTTACACTGGTTACAACAAACACATTCAAAGTTGGTGAGGACTCCTGAGAATGCAGACACTTCACATACTGAGGCTTCCTCAGCTTTCTCTGAAGAGGTATAAACAAACAAACACTAAAGAAGTCCTCTTCTGCAAAATAGATCTCAAAAAGGAACACTACTTAATACTTAGAAAGAATATTAAACCCCTTCCAAAAGTCGTCTCATTGCAAACCTTTTCTGGCAGCTGAGACTCAACCTCCTTCTTCAGTCTTCTCAGCAAGAAGGGTCGAAGCACTTTATGCAGACGACGGATGATCAGAATAGTTTCTTCCTCATTTAAGTCCACCTAGAGAAGTTTATAAAAGTCATTACAAGGCAACTCTATTAGTTAATGTCTTCTCTCACATGGAATGCTAAGACTGTGCAAGGATTATTTGCATCTTACATCCAAACTGACTCTGAGTCAAAAAATACACTTTAAACATTAAAATTTTGTTATTATAAAAGTGGGGACTTTTAGTTATGTTAAATCCCTAAGTACCAGCACAAGTTCAGACACTAATTCTGAGTAAGCTCTTTCCTGTTTTCATCAGAGTGGTTTATTTCTGATCTTTTAAAAAAACACTGCCACAGTACCCTTTCTCCAGTCATGGCAAATGGAGCGTTGAACCACTGCTCAAAGGTGCTGCAGCTCTTGAAAATTGTTGGAAGAAGGAAATTGAGGAGAGCCCAAAGCTCAGGCAATTTGTTCTGCAAAGGAGTCCCAGTCAGCAGGATTCGCCGAGGGGCCACATAGTGAGTATTCAAGACCTGAGTCAGCTTGCAGTGATGGTTCTTCATTCGATGGCCCTCATCTACTATCATGTACTTCCACCGAATCTGAAGGAAAAAGAAGAAAAGTCAGCAAGGTTAGAACAGGCCAGACTTTGTCAAGGTCCTCCCAACAAGTATAAAACAAAAATACTTAAAGCCTGAGACATCAATCAGTTTCAACCTTGAGGAAAGCCAAATCAAGCATTACACAACTATCAGTGTCCTTGCTAGCAACACACAGAGAAATAAATACTAGGTACACTCAATCTGATGGTGAATTCTGACTGGAATTGAAAGAGCTAACAGCAGATTCCCTCCATTTTTGAGAAAGAGATGAGAATGACTGGCTCTTCAAGGCCAGAATATGGTTCACAGTAAAAGAAAGAAACCACATAAACTGCAAATAAATCTGTCTGTAACAAGAACCTTGACAGGAGACAAAAGCCTTTTCAGATAAAGATAAGTATGCTCATAAAGAACAGAAACCCTGACCTTTATTTTGTTTCAGCTAATCTGATGATTTTACTTGAATAGAAACCAGTGTAATTAAAAACATCTCAGTTACTGCATTTTCAACTAAAGTTTCTATTTCTTAATATGAAATCTTAAATGCAATCACAGCAGATGTTGAAAGCTGTTCTTCAAGCTCTCTGTTACCACCTGTACTACAACACGGACAGTCACACTGACCATATCACTAGGAAGGCCTCAGTCTGTACTTTTACATGTGCTACTTAATTCCACTTCCCAGGACAGGATGAGTAGCACAGCGCTGTCCGTCTATCTTTCAGAAAGAGTGGGAAAAATTAAGGAAAAAGAACATTATGTAGTCTCAAGCTGTCTTCAAGCATTCAGAATGATACTAAGAAAATGCACTGCCTTTGTATTAGAGAGGACTAACAAGTGATATGCAGTAAATATGCAGTACGTAACAGAAGAAAATGAAGTGAAAATGAACAACAAAAATACAGGAGGACCAATATGGTTTCTCTGTATAGCAAAATATCTCTGCTTTGTGTGCACATGAAATAGCCTTACAGTACAGTAGGTTTTTTAAATTAATTATATTTGATACCTACCTGTAGAGAGACAGTGAGCCCCTAAGAAGTGGAACATATAGACCCTTTAGTCTGGACACCAAATTCATGATATAAATAACTATTTAGACATGTGGGGAAAAGTGACCACATAGCTGGAAGGGCCCTAATAGGAGTGAGTTTCAGGACAGAAATAACAGAAAAAGTTAAAAGTCACTAATGCAGATTAGGCTGAATATTATGCAGAGGTAAGAAAAGTCATGTTCTTGCAAGGACAGGCAGGTATACAGTACTGACAGAACTGCACAAAAGAATTAGTTCCCAGGACACATCTGGGAAAATCCTAGTGTTTACAGAAGGGACAGCTGTGACTGAGAAGTTCAATCCTAAACTGAGAAACAGAAATGTAAATGAAAGGGATAACTTTTACTGAAGGACAGAACAACTGGGAACTTCCCCATAAAACAAAAATGTGTTTTGTGAAGGTGTCTGGGTCTTGCTGTAGAGAGATAATAGTTAAGAATTACCTTAGCAAGGATATGTTTGTCCTTTATTATGTACTCATAAGTAGTTAAAAGAACATTAAATTTTCCACTTCGAAGCTGAGGAACAAGTGAGCGGCGCATTGCAGGTGTACCCTAAAAGAGAGAGACATGTGAGTTGTTATTCTTTACTTTGATGAAGAAAAAACATTGTTTTCATGAATTAGCAGATAAAAAGCAACTAGATGAACCTGTAATACTACCATACTTTGAATAATACACAGACAAAATTCCAGACCTTCTCAGAGTGCCTTCCCTAAACCTCTGCTAGACTGTAAAGCTGCTGATGAGGCTAACAGAAATATAAAGGCTGATCTCCCTACAAATTGCTTGGCTATTTCACAACTACAGGAGCCGCACAAGAAAGTATTAAACTAGGAATAAAATGGTAGGTAGTTACTATTTGTAACTCTCAGCAGAAGCCTTGCAAATTTAATAATCAACAATTTTGTTGTGCATTTTGTATGGTTTACAGTTGTTTTACTTCTACAGTCTTTCACAGTTTATTACAGTCTTCTTAGTATGGCTATTTCCTAGCACATGACAAAACCTGATGAGCAGATAGTTTAAAAGCTTACAGAGACAGAGGAAAAACTGTCTCTAGTTCTCCTTCCTTCAATTCTACAGTCATATAGAAAGCAAATCAAACCTTGTAAGATATCTTCACCACTGAAGGAGCCCATTTGTCAAATTCATATGTCCAATTGGATAAAGTCCTGTAGAGATTATAGAGAAAAAGTAACATGTTTCATCATCTGCATATCAAACTTTTTAGATATTTCCAAGTGGTTGCCAGCTTTTCAAGACATTTTATGTAATCAACCCACATAAATAACAACATATTTTAAAAATGCACCTTATATACTGCAATAAAATACAAGCATCTCAGAGGGAAGTAACCAGAAAAAAAATGTGTGAATACTCATTCAGCTTCTATTCAGGGCCCTTTCTGAAACCAGTAGTGTTTTACATGCACCTTTATACTTTGGAATATAGTAACAATAAGAACAGTGTTTCTGGACAAAAAATAGATTTGCAAGTTCCTCTATACTAGACACATCATCCAAAAATGCACACTACAGCTTTTCAAATACAGCCCAATGAAATTGACAATAGACTTTATCTGTGCTCTACTCAAGCAGAACTACTGTTTCTGCTGTTTTATCCCAACAAAAACAGCAGAAAAAGTCGCTATAGTGAAGCTAATTGCTACCATAAGACAACAGAAAAAAAAAACCTGAGGTTTTTCAGCTGCTTGCTTTTTTTTTCCCCCCTTCTTAGTGGACCAATGATGGCAACAATACTAGCAATGTAAGAGAAAGGCAGCTTTTAAAATGTATAAAAGAAAGAACTTTCAGCTCCTCTGACTTTTTTAAAAAAACACTGGAGTACTTAAAAGAAATCAGACTTTTTACTGTGTCCACATGAAATAACACTCCCATTATTTTTGTTTTATAAATCTTCTCCCAGGTATTTCTTTTCAAACTAAGCTTATAATTTGTATTAATAAAATTAAGCACATCTATGGCATTTATCTTAGATAATCAGTTACTACTGCAGCACAGCCAAAAGACAGGACACCTCAAAAGAAATCAAAAGATGACCACAAATCACATTTATCCTAATTCTAGAACAAATCTGCATGCTTAGCATAACTGGTGGACAAATTAGCTACTGATATTACCAGGGAACCTCTCAACATCAATCAAGTCAATTACACATAAAAATAACATAATAACTCCTCAATATTCTGTAAGATTTCTACAATGAGCAACATTTTTTATTCAAATCACTAAAACCCACACCTGACCTTCAGAGAAAAGAAAATGCATTAAAAGAAATTTGCAAAACAAGCAGAAGTTTGGAAAGCTAAGGAAAAGCAAAAGGGGGTAGCACAATAAACGATCATAATCTGCACACCTGACGAAAGTGTGTATATCAATCGAGGCTACATATATCCAGGGCTACCTATACAGTACTTGAAAATCAACCTCATTAAAGCATGCTTGCGTGGTATCAGATGAGGCACCAGCTGCTTGAAGAATTAAGCAAGAGATTTTTATTATCAGAGCTAAAAGCCAAATGCTCAAGTGCCTGCAGGTAATAGGAAAGAAAAAACATCCCCCTCTTTTGGCTTAAGAGTGAATTACAGTAAATTCAATACAGTTTGCCAAAATTAAGTGTTTTATCAGATTTCTGGTTTTGCCAGCGTCTTGTGTTCCAAATAAACCAATCTGCAATGCTTAGGACAAGAATGCCAGAATGACACCCGTTACTTACGACAAGGGAACAATGATGAGATATGGGCCATTGAGTCTTTTGTGCTCCATCAGGTAAGTGATGAGAGCAATAGTTTGTATTGTCTTTCCTAGTCCCATTTCATCTGCTAAAATTCCATTCAGATTGTTATTATAGAGAGAAACCATCCACTCCAGTCCCTGGAGCTGAAATGAAGAGTAAGAGTTTCAGTTATTTAAAACCCACAAAAATAATTAATAAAAAATCAGCAGCACGGATCTAATGTTCTCATGTCCCTGTCTACTTACAAGTTGGATTTCCTTTAGTAATACTATATGCATGGAGACCCATGTCTATCTTTACGTGGAAAACATGTTCTGCTTAAAACACTCTGTAAGATGAAGCCAGATTTCATGTAGAAAGGTTTTACTACTGCACACAAAGCACAGTAAGGCTGATAAACATAACAGCAGGTATTTGTTCCTCAATTTCAATACTCTCAAATGCTCAAACTTTCTGTGTATATTTCATGACATTTGCCTGTGTCAATTAAATATTTCAAAACCAAACTCATCAAAACCACCCAAAACACAGTCTCACGCTTGCCAATTACATCACTGGTATGCTAAAGCTCCTGTAGCACATGTCCACTTAGCATCTGCCATTCAAAACTCCACACCAGAGAAGGCCAGCTTTGTCCAAATATGCCTTGTGTATAAAATTCCAGAACTGGAAGGAAGCCAGAGTTCTGTAGCTTAGCAATGTCTACATAACAGAATTTCACACTCCAAGGAATACTGGCAGAAAGCACTATTCCCTTCTCAGACAGATTTCCACATGTGTATATCACATTACTGATGGATGTGTGAAGTTTCTGCTCTTCATATTCCAGAGTTTTGGTGTATCCCATGCATGGAGAGAGCAGGAAATTAGGTGGCCTGAGAAAGTTCAGAGGGAAAACTCTACAGTACAGTTCTGAAGTAATTGTCTGTTTTTCCTGCAAGACAGCATCCAAAATAATGTTGCCAATTTACTGGCCTTACATACATGTGACAGATTCATATTTACTATTAAGTCATCAAGAGCTGACTGGAATTTGTAGTGTCACTCTATGTCCCACCTAAAAAGTCACTTCAGAATTGAAGAAAGCTCTTCTGTCTACATCATTATTCTTTATGTGGAAAGATATATATATAAACAATGTTCTGACTAGAGATAAGATGCAGGTTGTTGGAGTTCACTAGATAGCAGAAGTGTAGAAAATATGCATCAAGGACATTTTCAATCACATGTGAATCTAGCTTATATCAAAATACCTAAGGTCCTCGTTGGTTACTAAATTCTGTGAAGAACATGTGATACCAACCTCCATAGCAAAATATTTTTCTTATTTTCAAATTGTACCTATCACTGTGCCGAAATATTAGGACTTTAATTAAAAAATAAAATTCTAAACTTGTAATTATTGGAAGGAGGAAAATACTGCTAATCCACCACAAATTAAAACAGTAAGAAATGAAATTACAAGTCAATGAGAAGGATTCAAAAAAATCAAAATATTATTCACCTGCAATATAGAAAAGGTAGAGGTAGCTGTAAAAAGTTTGTATTATTCAAGGAGTATGTAAGTAACATTATCTGTGACAGGTATCATTGCTTTGTCCATACTTCCAAATTCTAACCTACTAGAGCCTTCGTATTTTTTAACAGATTTTCAGTTTGCTGTTTGAAATATCACACTGAAATGTTGGGCATAATTCCAAGTTTTAGGTATTTTATTGTTTTAATGATTTCTCACCTGATAATGTTTTAATGTGCCATTAATAAGAAGGGAAGACTGTTTTTCCACCCTTTCGGTGATAGCATGAGCAACAGTGTAGTAGGACTGAGACCCTCTAGCACTATACTGCATGCTATATTCATCATCCACATCTTGTTTGGCTGTCCTGGAAAGTAGAAAAAGAACTCGAGTGAATTCCTACAAACAAGTATTTTTTGACCATGGCTTACATGTCTGAAGAAACAGTTCAAGTTCTCAGTTGTCAGTGAGGTGAGTATACCAAAGGGTGCAAGATTATAAAAAGTATACAATTAAATGCTCATGTTCCTTCTCCTGCAGATATTTATACCAGAGCAGTAAAACAATTCACTGTAATCTAGAGAAAGCCACTCTTGTGAAACGCCACTGTTAGAAATCACAGTTCCTAATAAATAGTACTTACTCAATGATTTGCTTTGCATCTTTCTCAGAAACTTCCTCACTGTTGGGATCCAGGACTATCTTCTCATCTGTTTCTAATTTGCTTGATTCTTCTTCCTCATCCTACAGAACAGAGAAAAAGAAGTGCTGGGAAGTGTAACGTGCTCCTCGGTCATATTTTCAAATGGCATTCTCATACCGGTAGCTTTCATTGGTCAGTGTTTTATGACAGACACATGAATCATAAGGCTCAATTTACACCTATTCTGCAATAAAAATGCACTGTAGCATAACAAAATGATTAATTTTTTACATACATCAACCAACAGGAAGTCATAATACTTTGAAATAAAGTAAAGATCTTCCTTTCCAAAAGCTTTCTCTGACTACCATATTAATGGAGAATATTCCAATACCATGTGTATTTTTATGTCGTATTCTAAATGCCTGATAAATTAATAAGGCTTAAAATACTGCCACATACTACTGATTTAGGCCTCTAGCTTCTTAATTTTTTAAAAGCAGTTATTTTTATTCTTTTTGAAATAACTTGTCTTTTGGCTACAGTTGCAGTAGATAGCAAACAAGTCAAAATCTCACTAAGTGAGATTTTAAAAATCTGACAGATATCAGGATCTTCTCTCCTACCTTAATACTAACAGATGTGTAGAATTACATTACCAGAAATTACTCCTACAAAGACACACCATAACATCATACAGTCCACTCAGTTTCAGTGGTTGCTTGGTCTAGTAGTGTAAAGACTGCTAAACTTAGGAGATTTGAGTATTATACCGACTTCTGCTATTGGGCTGTTCATTGAACATGGTCCTTCTCTATTCCTCACTTCTGTTCTCCTTTAGAAAGTATTGATCTGAAAATGCTATGCAGTTATCACTATTCATTATTCATAGTATGTAATATGATGACCCTGGAAGGCTGGGATCTTTGTGTGGGTTAATTTTAAGATTATTTTTAGAATTTTTGTAATAACAGTATTTAAATCACAATCCAAATACTGAACCAAATAAGCTTACCCTGAAAAGTCTGAATATAAATCCCTGGCATAAGCCCTAACTTTTTAATAAACATAACATATAAGTAGTAACCATGATATTTTATTGCCTATAAAACCTTCAATCCATAAACTTTGAAGATGTTAATTTCATTCAGCACAAAGCCACAATGCAGCATTTTCTGAGACATATTTTAAAACAGGAACCTGTTTAATTCTCTGGTTCATTACCATTCATAATCACAGTAAAATACTTATTCTTCCTAACCACAATTACTACTTAGGCCTTTACAAAGTATATAAAGAACAAACGCTTGAAATCAAGAATTACAGAATCAATTAATTTTTCTGTTCATAATAGTCTTAAAGCACCTGCACATCTGCTATCACCTCCAGTCTCTTCATTATGAAGACAGGGAAAATGAAATATGAAGTACTTGTTTTTTACTGTATTGTCACAGTACTTCTTTTTCAAGATGCATACCTCCTCCTCATATTCAGAGCCACTTTCATCTTCACTGTCTGATCTGGGAGCAACTTCATAGCTGCAGAAAAATGACAGAAAGATTGTGAATTACAGTTAAAAGGGCAAAGCTAATAGGTTCAATACATCTCCTACTCAGCTTACATACAATAAATTAAAACAATAACAGAATTGGTAAACAAGAAAGTATAACATGAAAAACATCAACGCAAACAGAAAAAAACAGTCTACTTCATATACTAACTACTTACCCAGGGTTCATTTCCAGCCAAGCATCCAGCTGACTTGCTTTGGGCGCTTCTGGTCCAAGAAGAACTTTGCCTGTTTCAGTGTGAGTCACTTTGACTGGAAGGTCACTCATCTGACTGCTCTCATCTATGGGCTAAAAATTCAAGTGACATTTACACTATAAGGCAACTGAACTTCATACTTTTCCTACATAACAAAAGGAACTAATAGTACTACCAAAATTCCAGTTCCGAACAACCAGTGAAGTTTTGTTACTAGATGCCACGGTTTCCCACTAAGCAAATACTAAGTCACAGTATTTCTGTTTGTAACATATCCTATGTGACATCCACAAATATATCCCAGTATCCCAAGTAAATTAACAAGAACAACATGGAAAAGAATATGCTATTGGTTTTTGTGAATCAAGACACAAGTAATGTATTCTTTTAGGCCTTTAATCTTGTTTATACCAACAGACATCTGTAACAAAAAACATACAGTGACCTTATGGCTTTTTTTTTTGAGAAACAAGAATTAAATAATTCAGTTAACTTTCTAAGTAAAGGCCTGTTTTAAAGGTTCACTGTTCTAACTTCTTCAACTAAGCTGATGAAGCACCTGTAAGAATAAAATCTCTCACTCAGATCTATGTTGTATCAAAACTAGAATAGTATAATCACTATGTTATTTCTTTTGCCCTGTTTAATGACAGATTTTTTTTACTTCAAAAACTTTTTGCCTTCTAATACTGTTTCTACCCAAGAATATTTTCCAAATAGATATGTATCAGCAAGAAAATTAATTCTGAACAGTTCTAAATAGTGACTGACAGAGTGCAAAACAAAGCCGATTTCCATTAATACTGAAGTTACAGGAATGTTATGTGCATTTTCCTTGTGCAAATAAATTATACTGAAGTATTTTGCTGTAACACTAACTATACTAGCAGAATTATCACTTTCAAGTATAAAAAGAGACCACAAGTACAACAAATACAATTCTGAGCCTTTATATAAAAATGAAGTGGAATAGAAAAATTGCACAAACAGAAGAGCTCTGAATGAGGCAGCATATGCTCTGCTACCGAATGAACAATATTATCTGAAGAATGACACAGAAAAATTGCTAATTTGCTTCTGAGGAGGAAAAAATTCTCAGATGTCTTAATCCATCATAACACTGTACTCAGTCCTGTGACTGAAAAATAATTACATACTATGTCAACAATGTATTTTTTATAAAGATGAGAAGATGGACTATATCATGCTCATGAGTTCAAACTAGAAAGTAAGTTGTCTATATACAGACTGCAAGAAAAATATTTCTTGTAAGCACAAGAGGCAGACTTCATCACACTCAGTGATAGATTCAATATAGTTTTCATTTTAGTCTTTGATTTTGGGAATACTGAAAGGCTAGCGTAAATGTTAACCTATGTAATTATTATTTCTGTTTATAGAAAACAGCTCCTAGAACAGTTACCATAACTCTTTTCAAAGTCATAGTCATGACACACAATCCAGAATAAGGAAAGTTGCTTTTTTTCAAAAACCAAAAACTAACAAGAAAGAAAAAAACACCTTGTAAAAATTCATACCTCTCCATCAGGACCAAGACCAGATCCCATTCCTTCTGCATTTTCTTCTGCTTTCTAGAACAAGTGAAGAAGTCATAAATACTAGGGTCAGATTAAAAGTATAGAAAATATACTTTGCATGATGTAAACATTTTGGATCATGAATATGTTTCACTTATTTCTGAACAGCCTGGGGTTCAATTTACTGAAGGTGTGGATGGATATAGACAGATATAGGCCCAGAGCAATAAACACACAAAAGCATTTAGTAATGTAAGGAAGGTAACTATTCACTTCAGTCAATTATATAAATCTGCATGTAAGAAATGGCTGGCCCACTCAATTTCCAGCTCAGACCAAAAGCTCAGATGCTTACAGGCTATTCTAATGCAAATAAAATAGTAAATGATTTTCACATTATTTACTATTAATTTCCTCTAAACTGCTTTAATCTCCATTTTAAAGGTAGCAGGCATCACAGAGTGTACATTCATGCAAAGCAATCTTATCTTGGGTATATATTTTGGATTTTTTGGTCTGACAACTAACTAGAAGAAGCATTTTTGGAGTTTTTTGTACTATAATTTAATTATGTGTAGACTTGACTCAAATTAGAAACAAAAGGAACCCAGGAGTTCTTCACTGGAGAAAGCCAGATTTTTTTCTCTCCAGGCACCAACCTGAGAAGTGTGCAGTATCTTCTTCAAGGCTTATTCTCATTTATCTTACTTAAAAATGTCAGCACAATATAGTTTGCTTCTGCATTCAAACTTTCCTAAACAACTCTGAACAAGAAAGGACATTTTACAGTTTCTCCTTATGTCACCCTGCTGAATTTGAAGTAATACAGCAAAATAGTTTGGATACTCATGTTAAGAGAATAGACTAACAACATGAAATGATCTTTTAATTTGTGTTTTAGAGATAAAAAACTTCCAAGTATTATTAAAGTATGTGATCAATACAGACCATCAACTTATTCCTTTTTTTGTTTAAGAAGTGTACTTGAGGAATAGCTGCACTTCTCAATATTGATATAATCCTTAATATCTGCTTCAGATGATACTTCAGCCTTTTTCTTTGCCACTAAATTCCATTATCTAAAGCATGTACTTGAAATGAACACGCAGCAGCTGATGCTCAGTAGGAACAACAAAAACACAAGCTTCAAGGCTGCCTGCGTCAGCACTTCTGAGCAGCAGGTATGATTGCTGACAAAGAAAGGAACTGTACCAGAAGTGAAGATTTAAATACACACAAGGGCAGGATAAGTTACGAAAACTCATATCTACTCTTGGCTGAACACACTACACTGACTGAGGATACTTTTTCCATGGATGGACCAGGGCTGGGATCCATTCTTTTACATTAGAGAATGTTATCTAATACATAAAGATTGTTATAGCTTAGCTACAGGCAATGGAAAAGAACCTTACAACGGACAAGCAGTAAGCATCAGCACTGTTCACTGTGCAAAAATCATAACCTGCTGTGAGAACATTTATAACCTACAATTAAAAATTTTGGAAACCAGATCATATTACAAAGAAAATAAATGTAAATAATGACAGACATCTTGCACTTTCATTTTGGATCATGCAAACAAATCTTTAATGTTGCGAACTTAACCCTTGAATTGGGGAAATCTCAGTATTAAAAAGTAGGAATGCCATTTTGTTGATTTTCTGCATAATGACAAGAAAAACTACTAACAATAAAGTAGTTGAAAAGCTGCACAGCAAGTTGAACTAGCCTAGAAGATGAAAATCTCATCTGGAATATTTTTTCTTATGCATGGCTACAGTAGGAAGCTAGAGACAGAAAACACAAATAGAGGAACATGAAAGAAACAGAGGAAGTCTATAATGAAGATTATAGAAACTGTATCCCAGAGAAAGAATGGACTAATCTCAAATTTTATTCTACTAAGAATATCCAAGGTCTATAGAATATCCAAGGTTTACTTGGATATTCTATAATGAGACTAGCAAAGATTATTTCTTCATCATCTACTTCTTCACTACCATTTCTAGGAGACAATCCTAAGAATTCTCTTTTCTTGTTTTTCTGTAAGTACAAAACATTAACTACAGGAACTAGTAGATTTAAGTTCGTTATGGATTACAAAACACAAAAGCTTAAGAACTGGAAGTGTATGCCTTGCAAAAAAGACACAGTCACCACTAATTGCAATATGTGTCACAAGCATGGAATAACAAATTAGATTAAAATATAGGGTAATATTTGTGTGAACTCCTACTTCTCTCACAGATGAGCAAAAGACTACTGGAAAGAAGTTAACTACAAACAAAAAGATGCAGTTGACCAAGACAGAGCAAACTTTTTTTTTCCTTTTTTTGGTAATCTTTCCTTAGGTTTTAGGGTGGGATATATACAAACACTGAATACTTATAGGACACATCTCCTTTCAACATCAGGAACAGAAAATTATCTTTTACTGACATGGCCAGAAAATAATGCTGTTTCCCATACTCACTTAGACTAAACTGACATAGAAAGAGAAATATATCACCTACGTGGACATATTTATTTACATTATTACAGTGATGCAGTTACTCCACTTGCTGTCTCAATAATTATTATCTCTACTGTGCATTATATACATTAAATCAGGCATGTTTTCACTGGTAATACAGGCCAAGAACACCAACCACATTACATCTTCATTCTGTAGACAGGTTATTGTTCCTATGTTAAGAACACATTCTGAGGAACAGAAGGGGTTTTTTTGAGAGCAGGAAAAAACATACTATTTTTTAGGTCATTAATGTCCAAGATCAGTATTTTTTCTACGCTGGTTGTTTTTAGCATATTTCCAGTACTGTTAGTAAACACTGCAAACATAATGCTCGTATTTGTAGCAGTAATTAGTAGCAAACCAGGCATGGAAATGGATTATAAAAATCCTCTTACATACTCTGCAAGAGATGAAAGGTACTCTGAGGTAGCAAAAAGTAAAAAATAATTTCTATTTGTTTCTATTAAATCACTATTTCACACATGGAATTTTTTTTTTGAACATTGCACTGTTCAATTTCAACAACTTTCTCTTGCAGGGTAAAACATTTCATATGAAGAAAAGTAAAGGAAAATCTTGGAAAGTTTTAATTAAAGGTAAAAAATGTACAATGAACAATATTAGTGGCCAACTATCCATTTACTATAACAAACCTAGCCAAGTTTCTTGGCCATTTTAAATGGTCCTAACAAAATGGATGCCACCAAGTATATAATGTGGAGGTCTAAAATAAGTGCCCTGGATGAGACAACTACACAACCCAGATGCTTGCCATCTTCTTCCCAGAATGTATTTTTGATACATTGCATTCCTTTTGGGTACATTAATCCCAATTTACACATCTGTCCCAATTTTACCTGTACAAAGTTTTTGAGAGAATTAGTGTCATGAGGACATCAGCAGCTAAGAATTTTATAATCCTGCCTCTTATCACCTTCTTCTGAGTTAATAAAAGCATACATATATTTCAATAGAGAGAGAGATTAGTTCCCTCAGCATTAAGAATTTGGTGGTGTAGATTATTTTAGACACCCTGACACAAGCATGACAATTGGGCATCACCACATTTATCAACATTTAAATGGGATTTGAAGAAGAAATGGCTTTAAAATATCAGCTGTAACTACTTGCCTTCTTTCTTCTCCTTCGCTTCTTCTTCTCTTTGGCTGCTTGTGCCTGTTTATGCTCCCATACCAGGTTAGTCAAGTTAGCCACATACTCATCTGTCTGCTGCAACAGGTAGGCCAGGCGTCTGTCTTTCTTTTGATCAATCAGCTTACGGTAGCCTTCTTCATCTTCGGCCTAGTGACACAAAAGAGATATAAGTCATGACAGGAATTATGGTGAATGCAGACCATCCAACTGCTATGTCAGAGGGTCAGCTACATGGGTAAAGAGCTTGTTGGACAATCAGGCCCAGAGAGTCATATAGTTGTATCAGTATGTCACATATTTGTATCAGTGTGTCACAGCATCATAGGTGTTGGCATGGACCTTAAATATCTTCTAGTTCAAACTCCCCTGCCATGGGCAGGGATACTTTCCACTAGACTACATTGCTCAAAACCACATGCAGCCTGGCCTTTAACACTTCTAGGCATGAGGCATCCACAGCTTTTCAGTTCTAGTGCAATCTGTTCTAGTGTCTCACCACTCTCAGAGTAAAGCATTTCTTCCTAATCTAGGAACTCTAAACATACTTTCATAGAACCACAGAATTGTTATTAAGATTGGAAGACCCCAAAGATATCAAGTCCAACCGTCAATTTGACACTACCAGGTCCCCCAGTAAATCATGTCATCAAGCACCACAACCACATGCTTTCTGAACATTCCCAGGCAGCCTGTTTCAATGCTTGACAATCCTGTCAGTAAAGTACTTTCTTCTATGTAAAATCCAGTCTAAACCTTCCCTGGCACAACTTGAGACTGTTTCTGCTTGTCCCATTGCTTGTTACCTGGGAATATGAACCAACTCCTTGCTACAACCCCCTTTCAGATGGCTATACAGAGCAGTGAGGGCCCCCCCCGAGCCTCCTTTTCTCCAGGCCAAACAACTTCAGGTCCCCCAGCTGCTCCTCACAGGACTTGTGCTCTAGACCCTTCCTCAGCTTCACTGCCCTTCTTCGGACATGCTCCAGAACCACTCCAAGTGGGGTCACAAAACTCAGCAGAGGATTTGAGGTGTGACCTCACCAGTGCTGAGTACAGGGGTGCCTGTCCTGGTCCTGCTGGCCACACTACTGCTGGTACAGGCCAAGATGCCACTGGCCTTCTTGGGCACATGCTGGCTAATATTCAGCTGCTGTCAACCAACACTCCCACATCCTTTTCTGCTCTGCAGCTTTCCAGGCACTCTGCCTCAGCACGTAGCAGGGATGTCGTGACTCAACAGGGAGGGCACTTTGCCGTATCGCTGGTCTCAGCTTTTGATGTAGTCCATGACACAGTTGCCTTTCTGGTCTGCAAGTACAAATTGCTGGGTCCTGCTCACCTTGTCATCCCCCAGTACACCCAAAATACCTCACTGCAAGGTGTCAGAGGTCATACTTTATCTGAAGACAGTATGAAGAGCCATACCACAGGAATCCCTACTTCATGTTGTGCTTAACACAACTATCAGAGACATAGAGGAAGGGATGAAGGGCCTTTCAGTCAAGTTTGCAGAGGACAGGAAACCACAGGGTATCTGTCAATATGCTCAAGGCCTGAGCTGCACTTCAGAAGGACCTGAATAGGCATGGAAGCTGTGCCATTTCTCATGTTAGAGTTTTCCAAGACAGGACTAAAAAAAGCCTTGAGCAACCTCTTTTGAACTCAGTGTAAACACTTCTGGAAGGTGGTTCAACTAGAGAACTCCCTGACAGGCTGAGTGACTGAGACGGAGATTCCACGATTCTACACATTTCCTATTCTCATGGACTAATGACTGCAAAAATTTGCAGTAGTTATGATCGGCAATGGAGGAAAAAAAAAAATCAGTGATACATTAGGCAGATTGAATGTCCTGAAACAGAGATGGTAAGTCTCCTACATCTCTTACAAAGAGATGACTTTTCAAAGACATGAAGTTCACAAAGGGGAAGAACACAGAAGCGGGACATAAAATTGCATTTAGTCCTTTTTCCAGTATGAACGCCCTTTTCTTCTAGATATCATGTGAATTTTCTTTTTTTGTTTATGTACCGCTGTTCTACACTGGTTTTATTTCATCTCTCATAGAGTTCACTATCAGAAACAGGATTCACCAGATAAACCCTATCTGAGTCATCCAGGCAACTTCTGCATCCTTGTCATACTGTGTAAGTGTGCTGCACATACAACAAATATTATTTTCACGTGCTGTGATGATATAATGCAGAATGTCACAAAACTACAAAAAAGCAGCAGAGCTGCCTGTCTCAATTTTGGCTGAAACGACAAATTAAGGAAGTATACAATGCCGTATAAAAACCAAAGACGAGCAAGAAATACTTTAAATATGATTACTTTGAAATACAGCACTCTGGGAGATCCCCTGCATTTCTAGAGACATCAGGATGGCATACAGTGAGTAAGAATAGCTATAATGTTCAAAATTCCATTGTTATGTTCAACCCATCAAAATTACAATGCTCAAACCCCAACTTTTCAGGAAAAATAAATTATCATTACGATTGTTGTTGGTTTTATTGCTTCTAATGTTACTGAATACACAATCTGTGTAATCTAACCAGGTATATTTTTTATACATTTAAGCTTGTCTTGACAGCATCTTCTAAAATCCCACCAACACCTATATCTGCATGATACATATATAGTACTGCTCATGAGCTGTGACACAATCACCATTTCTAATCATAGTAAAGGAAGGGGAATTTGTGGAATGCATTCAGTATTCCTGAAAAGATATGCAAAATTTTAGAGCACATTTTCATAGACCATGGCAAGCATCTGTGAGGAGATGATTTTAAAAAAACCACTAGTACATATCTGTGAATTCCAAATTCACTACAACTGGACTAGAGCTAAATAGGCAAAGTAACCACAAAACACATAGATTGGTTTTGCAGAAGGATTTAATTGAGCAGTAGGTGCAAAACCCTGAACCAAAAATGCCTATGAAATTCTGTATGTACGGTAACAGCTTAACCAGTCTTGGTGAGGTTTTAGGAGAAAGCACTGATCATCTGGAAGCACTGGTGTCCTCTTCCACTTCTGGACATTCAAATCTACTTTGTTCTTTTCAGCAGTGGACATCTTCATTACTTATCACACTGCTTGTTCAATTTTACATAAGCTGAACCTCACAATACACAGAAGTATTTCCCGAATGTCAATATTGCTTTTATTTTAAAACCAGCTCCTTTTTTGCTAATAATTAACATTTTTACAATCTAGGTTAGACAAGCTGCTGCTGATGATCTCCAATTACAAAGAAGCTCCATAATACTGATTACTATGTAATTTTAAGAAATGCTCTAGGGCCTACACATTTGTTATTCTCTTATGCAAGTTCTTAATTTATACAAGCTTTCATTTCCAAGTTTCTATCGTTATATTTATTTTTTTCTGCATTTCATTTTGTGATTTTTAAAATGAAACTGTTCAGCCCATATTCATGGTGGGAATAGATTCTGGACAGGAACTAGCATTTATATCTGCACCTCTATTAGATACTTGCTGCTTTCTGCCAGCGAGTTACAAAGTAAGCTTGTCAATTTCCTTTCATTCTGTGTTGGTGAAATATTAATAAAATGTTAAGATAGAGCTAACCAATATCTTGAAGAATTTTGTCTACACCAAGTCACTGACATTCTTGTACATATGCACTGATCTTTCTACGGTTTGAATTCCAGAATAATTTTAACTCCTGAAATCTAGGCAGCCCTCCAACTGGTTCCACAGCATTCTGAAGAGACATGATTATACATAAACCCATTTTACTCTGTTCTTAGAATGAAATAACTGATATTGTGAGGGTATAGAGAAGGAAAAACCATTAAATGGTTAAGGAGTATGATTTGAATCATTAAATGGGTAGAACTGACTGCTATCTGTTCTCAAAATACATGTGTTACTATTACTGATTAGGTACTTTCATATGTGGAATCAACTGTATGTAAAAATTGTGGAGTAATGCCATGAACAACTTAATCATCTGGAATCTTCCAAACTATAAACTTAGAAATAAACCGAAGTCCATTATTTGTAAAATGGACCAATAGCTCTGTAATTATACAGAACAGTTAATATATGAAGTTAATAAGATTAAGTCGCTGTTACTCAGAAGGGGCTGTGCTAAGTTTTCATGCTAGTAAAAACCACCAAGATATTTCTATACAAAAATCTTAAAAAAGAAGGAGCTGTAGGTTAATTTCAATAGTATCACATTATCGTTAACAGAAATACACATAAGAAAATGTAGTAGTTTTGGACTTGTACTTTTTTCATTACTGAGTACTTCACAAAGAAAACACATGGGCGTGGCTGAGGTAATATATATGCAGTTTAAAAGGAAACAGTACATAACTTTAACTAAAATAACCACCTTCTTTCCTCTGCTTCTTACCATTAGTCTCCTCATTCTTTCTTTCTCAATTCTCTCCGTTTCTTTTTTCTGCTCACGTTCAGTGTTGGCATGCCAAGTTGCCACAGCTTTAGAAAGTTTCTGAATTTTCCCAGCAACTGACCGGTGGTACTCTTTAAAATCTTTAGCATGCTGCAATATGCTATTCAGGTATTCCTAGAAAGAGAATCAAGTTAGTGCAGGCACTCTGACCTAGCAAGGATATGAAATCAGGAATGTAGGAGTTCTGATCTTACAGTCTTCCAATTACTTATCACAGCACTTGGAGTTTTTTTATTAGAAAAACTCCAAAGGTAAATAACATATGTAAAATAGAACATTTGCACAGCAAAGCAAGGTGCATTCCTGTCATGGGGCAAACACCTATTAAGTTAAAATACCTGGTGCTTCTGCCTACGCTTCCTCTCCTGTTCTATCTTCTGCTGTTTCTCAAGCTTTTCTGTCATACGAGCCTCTCTTAAAGTCTGCCGCTTGCTTCGTTTGTAGGCTTTGGAGTTCAGTGCTGTCTCCAGTGTCGTGTCACGACGCATACAGGCTACTACCTCTTGTCTTAACTACCAGAGGAGGAGGGAGGAAAAGACAAACACTCAAAAAAATATAATAGCTCTTAATAAAACAACTCTAAACACTGTCCTGGCAGAGTAGAAAAGTAAACAGTTCAAAATATATTAGTCTCCTCTTCCCTTTTCATTATAATTCTGAAAAGATACAGCATTGATACAGTTGCAACAGCTATATCTGTTACCCTAAACAAAACTTTAACCTTCAGAATGGTCAAAAGCATTAATTACTTTTAATCATAATTTCTTCCCTCTTTACAAGATGCTGTAACAACCATCCTGCTTCAGCAAAAGGGGCCAGCCAAGACATTACACCATCAAAATAAAAAGCAAATGAACCACATACATAACACATTTTCTACTGCTGGACCTAAACATAACTGACAATTTGTTTCACTGCCAGCTGTACAGAAGACAGGTGGGAGAGGTAAACCTTAAGAACAGTATTGCCACAGTCCCAGCAGTAGAGCAGGGAGAGCCTGCTGCTTTTCATCTGACCTCTGACAAAAGTTCATTATAAAGGATGCCAAGGGTAGAAAGGAAGGAAGACTTGGACACCACGGCACAACTCCTGCCAAGGCTTTTGTCAGGAAGAATTTTGCTTGACCTGCCAAATCACATCTTTGTTCTTCCAAACTAGCTGCAAAAGCCAATGGCAAGTGGCCCATAACAGTCTAGCAGTTTGATTCCTTTTCTGAAACTAATTTGCAGATACAGGCACTCATCATTCAACTTATATTTTATGTATGATCCTGTTGTGTTTCATTTTCAAAGTCTATAGCACAGTGGAAATACCAAAAACAAATGACAGAGAAATACCACACAAAACACCAACACACAACTTTTATTAAAACAAGGGGACTTGTGGAAATACTAAATATGTCCAGAACGAGGTATTTGTTCAGAAGGTCTGTGCTGAAAATCAGCTTGCAGTCTGTCCAAAACTTATTTTGTCTTTGTACCAATGTCATGTACATTTCAAAAGACACAGTTCTATGGTCACATTCTACACTGGAAGATAAATCAAGGAACAAAAGTAACCCCTGCACATTTTTATTAACAAAATTTTTAAAAAATAAAAAAAAAAATCGAACATTTCCATGACTTGCTTATGGTTACGAGTTGGTTATGTCAGCTCTCACACATGATCTCTTACACTTTGCACTAACCCAAAATCTCTTTCCAGTTTACTCTTTGCTGCATGAACATATGTGCTGTGACTGTTATGAAAATTTTCCTCAAGTAAATGGCATTACCTGGCGTTGGAAATTCAGTAACCTAAGTGCCTTCAACTCCACTGTAGCTTTGGTCCGCAGATCAGGGGGCAGAGAACCAGGCAAGTTCTCCAGTTCCTGGATTCTGTGAGCAATTCGAGCTTGAAGTCTACAAAACCAGAAAACTGGGTAAGACACCACAAGAAATCTATAAGGCATTGCCAAAATAATATAGTAAAAATAATCAGTTTAACTCAGGCATTTACTTGTCTTTTTCTGGTTTTTTGTGAACTAAGAGGCTTTTGCAGAGTTGACACTGACTATCTTTTTCCACTTTGAAAATAAATTATCAAGTGATCAAAATGTCCCTTGGCTTTTCTTTTCAATTAGAACCAGATATGTGAAAATAAACTTGGGAATTCTATTTTACACATACTATTCAGGATTCTGCTTTCAAGCTTCTTTGATGGGTATTATTTTTATGTAGTGTAGTCAGTAATGACATAGACCATACTTGCCTTATTATCTGGAATTCTATTTCATTATTTTATTGACAAAGTAAGTTTGTTTATGAAGTATTCACAGCTATATAGCTGCTACTGCAAATCGAATTCTATTTCACTCTTCCTTTAGAAACTCATTTTGTATTCATTTGGAAATTAAAGATAGAGAGAGAGAGGGGGACTAATAGACAGAACTTGATTTTTTCTGATTTTAATATTACCAGAAGAATTCTAAAGTTCCTGGAACAACAAATAGGATGTAATGCTGCATTACTGCAGAAGACTATATTTTTATCTTTAAGACAGTAAAAAATTGAAGCAGAATTAGGTAAGTAATGTTTGTTGTACAGGCTGAAAAGCAAATCAAGAAGAGTTACTTCTTAACTAGAAAAAGTTTCATTAAAAGCTGAAAATACTTGTCTCAGTCCAGAAAAGTTCATTATTCCTGCAGAAAAAGTCTTCATTCAGAAAATGACACTGCCTTATTTTGCTATTTCCAGTTTATATACCACACTAAAAAAAAGCTCACATTTTGCACAACTGGGCACTCCAGTTAGTAAGAAGATATTTTAGTTCACCTAAGGATATAAAACCTTCAGAATACAGCGGTTTCTTGGAGAGATGTACTAGCTAGTGCACATTCCTACAAGAAAGCAGCCAAGCTGTTCTAAATCATAAAATCATATGCTCTACCTGCCACTTACCCCCACATGGATGCAATTCTGCATCACAACAATTATTTTTAATTCTTTTTCCCTTCCCAAATAGCTGCAGTGTGTCTCCTGAAACTATCACCTACAAAACTCCAGTTACAGCCAAACCCCAGTTTCCCTGACTTTAATGAAACCTTAAGGGAGCAGTCACAACCTTTCCAAACCTTTCTTCTGAATTGTGAACTGAATATTGAACATATTTTCAAATTCTTTTTACCTTCTTGCTAGCAATGAACATTCCTTCTCTTACTATACATGCAGATGAATTAATGTAGGTGCTCCCTGACATGGTTTTAGATAACTAACGCTAAAAGTCGCTTCCAATGATGAAATGCTGACTTCTTAGTTCTGTCAGAATTGGGTTTTTTCTTTCACTTCAGGTATAAAACATATAAAAGTACTTGCTGTCATAAAAGTTTACACAACAGAAGTTCAAGCAATTGCCAAAGGTGGGTTTTGGTCTCTGGATTTCTATCATCAAAATTTGCAATTAAAATCCAAATATACATGTTTCTTGAGATATGTCTAAACATAATCAGAACTCAGTATGCTTATTATGTACCAACATCACATTATGCAGTCCCCTCCCATATAACACTCATTTCAATGGTAACAATTTTTTTTCAATTTGAGCTTACAAAAAAATCAGATCAGAAATGAATTCACATGAAATTTTATTGCTAAATTATACAGCAGATGAGTCAATCCAGGATAATTTTCCTTCAACTATTTTCCTTCAACTGTTTTCCTTCATATGTTGAAATACACTGAGTTACAAACAATGACAGTTCAAGGCTTTGGTGGGTGATTGGCCTTCCTTTAACAACCCAGAGGGAAGGAACAGAAACAAAAACATCAGTATTTCTAAGTCAGTAGAGATATTACTCAGAAAACTCTTATTGTAACTCAGATCAGTTCTCTATTTAAAAAAATGTCCAGAAAAATAGAATTTGAAATAGTAAAAGAAAATCTACAGCACCTGTAAGGAAGAATAAAGAAAATGACAACCAGATAGGTTACATATGAACAAAAAAAAAAAAGTTTTGAGGTTTAATTTCATACTTTCCTAGAAGTACTATTTCTATGTATTCTCTATGGTACTAACAGAGTAACGGTAATGTTTTCTTCAGTAGTCAGCAGGATTTTTTAAAGAATTCCAACTCAAGTAAATGGAAGAACTGGTTGAGCTATCTCTCATCACTGCCACCTTCTAGTCTTTAAAGGATGTGACCAGGTTTGCTGTACTGCTCTTATTTTCATGGAACAATGCTAAAAGCTGTTAGGTAAAGACAATCCAAGGAAAAATGTTTCCTAGATCTTTTCACAATCACCTGAAGTATATAATCTCACCATTTAAAGGATGTAATAAATTAATCTTTGCAGTTCAGCAATCTACCTTCATGCAGAAAATGGCCACTGAATGTATGCAGATCTCTTTGCAAAATAAGCAATGCACACCCATTCCTCATTAACTTGGGTCAGCAGCAGAGCATATAGTTGTACAATCAAACCTATCTGGCACAGATGTCAGGCAGTAAAGATATCTAAGAAAATACTTTGCAGATAACAAAAAGAAACCACGTACAACCTGCAGGAGATTTCCAAGTGTACTATTTTTTAGTGTGCAATGAGGGTGAAAAAGCCTTTCAACATAATAAAACAACTTTAAATTATAGGCATTATTATCATTAAGACAGCTATTCAGTGAGATTAAAAAGCAGCACTTTATTTTGAAGAAAGCATTAAGGAGAGTTTTATATAAATGTGTATTGGATTTACATGGCTAGGTATTGCTAGCAGGAGGGCTACAGTACTGACTTTTGTGAGAAGCTGTCAGAAGTTTTCCTATGTCCAGCAGAGCCAATGCCAGCCACACCCAGGACAGACCCCTCCACTGGTCAAGGCTGAGCCAATCAAAAATGGTGGTAATGTCTCTGTGACAGCAGATTTAAGAAGCTGGGGGTGAGCGGGGAAGAAGTTACTGGGCAGATGTAATTGTGGCTACAGGAGAGCAGTGTGAGAACCTGTGAGAGGAACAACTCTGCAGACACAAAGATCAGTGGAGAAGGAGGGGCAGCAGGCAGCAGAGCTGAGATCCTCCGCAGCCCACGGTGAGACAGCTGTGCACCATGGGGGACCACAGGGATGCAGAGATCCACCTGGAATTCAAACGGTTTTCAAGATATAATGCTCCTTTATTAAAAGGGTTTAGTGTGAGATCTCAAGAGCCAACTGTTTCATAAAGCTTTCACTAACCTCAGTGTTTTCAGGATACGGATGTTTATTTTGGCTTTTTTCTGCTCCATTTTTATTAAGAAATTGTGAAGATACATTTCTGAATTAAACTTGCCTATATTAAAGCTAAATCTAGCACCATTCAAACCACAGAAGCTGTGAAACTGCTTTTTTCAAAACTTTTGTCTGATGCTACTTACACAGTTTTAACTAATGAAAAGATTTTCAGGAGTTCTACATATTCTGGAACTCAAAGCAAAATTAAACACCAGTAATGTTAAACATCAAAAAGGTTTGGATCTCACATCTCTGTTCTAAGATAAAAATCCCATAAAATATAAAATTCTTCTGCTGGAGAATCCCTATCAAACTTTCATCACACTCTGCCAAGAACATCAGTGAATTTAGAATCTAACATGTTGGATCTGTAACTGGTTCTCTATGTAAGTAAAAGCATCAGCTTTATTTTTTGACACTCCTCACTTTCCTCTGTTTATGAACATTAAGACATAACAGCTTGGCACAAACAGTGAAGTACAGCAGGGCTGAAAACACAGGAACAGTAACAATTTGAGGTTAATTGATGCAGAAAACATTGCATCATACTGGCCATATGATTCCTGGTTGAAGTTAGGATTACAATTCTTCTGTCAGAGTAACTGTGAAATCATAAAACGGTGTGCTCTACAAGCTTCTGAAAAATATACTGGAAAATAGTGATTGCTCATGCTGAAAGAGATACAGCCATTCAGTCCTAGGGTATATACATAAGACTGGCAGAATGATGACACTAATGCCCTGATATAATTAGTTAAGCAATATCTGACACAAAAAGTAACAGCTTTTCTATAATCAAGGCCCGAATTCTGGGCATGGCATCACATCCAAAAGCATGGTGTTTTACCTTCATGAAGCAAAAGTTGTTAAACCAGTCTTCTGTGAGATCACCATCCCTCTTGGCTACTTTCCTCTACAAACCCAAAGTAACAATGCAAGATGCACCATTAAACCAAAACAGGTAATACTCTCAGTGCAATTACTTTCCTCTGACTGATAATCATCAGGAACATATTTTAGTTACAGGTCAAAATCCTTCCTGGCAGACTCTGAAGGTCAGTTACTAAATAGCCTTGATGCTTTGAAGAGTGAAGAAGTCTCTTTCTAACTCCGAAAGAAATGTTCTACCCTATGCTTTGTAACAAGTATACTTCATCACCTAAACAGAACACTCAGGAGGCAATTTTTGAAATTGGTACACTTTTTTCTAATCTTACCTGTGGCTTTCTTATTCTCTCCAGTCCTTGGTAGTCCAGATAAATCCATCATATTCATAAAACGTGATTTTGCTGTGGTTACTAATTCTTCAACCTTTTGGCTGTCTCTGTTCTCTTTTAACTTTCCTTTGTTTATAATACTAAAAACCTTGGGCACAAAATTGGTTTATCTTTACACTTAAACAGTTTCCAGTGATACTGCCAGTATGCTTCACTAGTTCATCACTTAGGGTAGAATGAAATAGTTGTTGGGTTTGATATTTGTGTACTTCTTGGTAATACAGTCTTTCTCTGGAAACTTTGGACCATTATCCCTAAAGTAGCTGATTGCAATGAGTTCCAGTTAAGGATGTGAAAAACAAGAAGCTTTTTAATCTTGTTATTCACCCTTACCTATATTCACGTTCTTGGAGTATTTCAACAGGATCCAGTCCTTGTGGCTTCTGGATAGGGCTGATGCGGTTCTGCTTCTGCTGCAGCTGGACAATTGGTGAAGGTTGTCCAGGTGGGGGCTGTGGTACAGAGGGCCCAGGCATGGTGGCAGCAGGCTGGGCGGCAGCAGGAGCAGGAGAAGGCCTCCCACTAGGGGCTGGCGCTGGAAGCTTTTGTTGTGTACTGGAGACACCCATATCTGGGGCTTGGCCTGAAACATGAACAGTAGTGATTCATAACATGAAATATGGCAAGCAGGAAGAAAATAAAGATGGCTTTCTGAAGACAAGACATTAAGGTAAGGTAAACATTTAAGATCACCAGAAAAGGAACACCAGACTACCCACTGTTTTTTCAAACAGACATACTAAACGCAAGTACATTGCAAGAAATGGCCAAAAGAAAAACAAAACACATACAATTTTATGATGAATGCCATTTCTTTTGCTATTTCTGTGGACTTTTAATTCTAGTGTTACCAAAAATGAAACAGCAGTAGAACTGACTTCCAAATGGAAGACCTCATTCCGCCTCTTGTTCACTATACTTGCACTTAGAAGAAAGCATCTAACCACAACCTGACAACAAGCAGAACTAGGTCTGATTTCAGACCTTTACCAGAACTTGATAACCGTATGAAAATTTTTGCAACTGCATTTAGAAATACCTGCCAGACATAAATAGGTTTTGTTTCACTATGATCTCCTATTAACTTTATTTATTTCAAATATCAGGAACTCAATTATTTCAATCACTTTGAAAAGCAACACCTCAGTTAACATGAAAATAGTACCTGTCATTTACATCACTAAAGGTCACAGACTTTAGAATTTTATTATGACAAGTTACCCAGGCATTCAGATGTTCACAAATTCACTATTAACAGATATTGCTAAAATAAAGATGCCGCTTAATTGTCTCAAGAGTCATAGTCACTTAAGCTAGGGGAAACAACTTCAAAGTACACCTGCAATCTTGTAATCAACCTTTATTCAAAACAACATCCTGAAATATACTATTTGTCATTCACACACCTGCATCAAACTCAAGAAAAGAAACTTGAGCACAAGCTGTAGATTCTGTATGCAGCTACACTGCATTTCGGCTTATAAGAATGAAAAAAAGCAAGCCCATCAAAAGCCTCTATGCAACCTCAGTTCTCAGGGAATCTGGGAAGTTGAATTACTGTGCAATGAATGACAGATATATGTGAAGACATGGGGGAAAAAGCTGCAGTGTTAATTTGATTTCAAAGATTGCACTGATCCTTCAAAGCAATTTGATTTCAAAACAACAAAACATACAGAAGGAAACAGTGTAATTCTACCATGATTCGAAAACTTTTGTTTACATAGCAAAGGTGAAAGACAAGCTTGCTCCAATTAAGCATACTCAGAACATAACTTATTAAGTTTTATGTGTGCTCCTCAGAAAACGTACAGTTTTCATTCTGATTGCAAAAAGGTGCTTCATGTTCAGTCTATCTAAAAGCTGCAGTAATTTCATGTGGGTCTCTTACAAATGAATAAAAGGTTAAAATTCTCCTTGATTAAAGTCTTAGACACAGTAGAGGTCGCACTATTTTTCCTGCACAACTTTTTAGCTTTCCTTTTTACTTTTCCCCAGATCTTTTTCCCACTATACCTTCAGTCCACGTTTTAGGGGTAATGGCAGCTGTATGTCCAGGCATCCCTGGTGCAGCCCCTGGTCCAGCAGCAGTGCCACTCATGGCATGTAATCCAATACCTGCAATTTGACAGAGGAAAAAAATTTGCTGAAATGCAAACTATTTCCGAGGTTCAAAAATCATTGTTTTATAGCATGGTAGACTATTCAGACAAGTAGTACTTTTCTTTATTAAGTAAGGATTTAAGTGTTTTTTATTGCTAATACATGTAGCTAATGAAGGTAATACATATACCTAAAGCTAATACATGTAGCTAATGAAGGTAATACATATACCTAAAGCTAATACATGTAGCTAATGAAGGTAATACATATACCTAAAATCATGTATTTGCATGAAAAATCATTTGCATGAAAAAACCCAACTTAATTGGTAGCAAAGCCATAGCCACCAAAATGAAGTGAACAGTTACATTATAAACCCTAAGAAACAGTATCTTAACCCTTGATTTTAACACAAATGGAAGTGTCCAGAAACTAATAGGTTCAGGGAATTTAATATAAGAGTTTTCTTAGGAACAAAATGTGCTTGCTTACCTCACTGCAACATCACCATTGTGAGAAAAAAGTAAGCACACTTCCTTTTTCTTATGTTTTGCACTTAACAGCACACTATATGTGGTTTATTTAGAACAACCTAAATAATCACTCAACTCAATCCTGATTATTTACTTTCCTGAATAAGAGGAGACTGAAAATTCACCGTAAGAAAAACAAGGGGAATTGCTACCAGTAAAGTACAATTAACATTCAAAATTGTCAAACATACCAGGACAGACACAGTATTACACAGTGAAATAACTTCTATTTCAGTTATTAGTATACTATTTTGACAATATCCTATTAATAACAGATGTGCTTTATGTACTTGCTCAGGCTTAATACAGTCCCAAATTACAGCCCTGCACAGCACCCATTTCTTAATCCATCACAGGTAGAACTTTGAGAATTACCTGAGCAATGACTCTTACCAAAGATTCACTTACCAGATTGCCTGTTGAAGGCACTGGGAGGCTGCTGCTGTTGAATGCCAGGCAGGGTTCTCTTGCCCTGGACAGCAAGCTGGAGGTTTTCTGGTAGGGGCTGACCCCTAGCCAGCATTTTGTATGCCAGAATCTGAGCCCGCAGCTGATGCAGCTGGGCAGGGCTGAAAGGGGAAGGCCCTCTGTTAGGCTGACTCATAACTTGTGGATCTCCTGCTATAATGGGTCCTGGTTGGCTGGGAGTCATCTGAGGTGGTGTTGGACCTCCTCCAGACATTGGACTGGACACATGCTCTGGTGCTCCTAGTGGAGATGGGTGTGGAGACATATAACCTAGAACAGGTAGAAGAATCATAAAGTTACCACTCTGCTAGTAAAATTTGAATTTCATCCAATTTTTTAACAGTACATAAAGTATAGAAGTGTCTCTCTCAGGTCTGGATAGCTGTAGCACTTTCTGCAAAAACAAAAGTGCAATCCAAAGTTCGCTGGGATATCAAGATAGCCTCAGAAGCTCTTCTTTGAGAAGAACTACAGTTATTTAGTGCAATAATTCCTAAACATAACAATTACCTGCATATTTGGAGTAAGACAAACTAAAACATGAAATACAATAGAGATGCCTGGGGATATAGTGTTATTTACTAGAACTATGGAAAAATGTTTCATTGTAGAACATATGCAGTGAACTACACCTAGTTTATAGCTTAACAGTATAAGTTTGTTTTGAGGCACGCACATCAAGTAATATCCATTCACTTCTACAGGCCCTCTTTGCCAACACTCACCAACATACAGAAGTAGAAATAAATTGTATTCACTTTCCATGCAACTACTCTTTAGTTTATACAGATTAAAGGTTTGAGCCAAAGTATGTCCAATACCTTTTGCCATCTTGATGCTCAACAACTCGGAACATCAACTGCAAGCACAAAAATCACCATCTGAAGAAGCTGCTGAAGACTATGTCAAGAGCAACCACAGTTCTGAAATGAACAGTGCTTGTATCTTATTACACCACTTGAAAATGCAGTGGTTTTAATTCTGAATACTAATTACACCTATAACATATTTTCTTGAGCTCCAAAAAGCACAATAGACAGCTAGTTTTTGAGGATTTTATCCACCAAGAGTGAAAAAGAGACTTTGCTCTGGTACTGTGGAACACAAATAATCTTCTCACAAATTGGAAAAGTCTAAAATAAATTCATAAAAATCTAAAAATCTTCTGGCTCATTTTCATGTTCATAAGGCTAAGATCATAACTCCAAGATCGTGGTACAGTCCATGATTCTGTGGCACCCAATCTACTCTACTCCCAATTTTCCTGTCACTTCGAAGTGAAACTACATCTATTTCATCTATATGTAGTACAGAGCACAGAAGAAATTTTGCTTGCTCTTTAGCTTCACTGCTCTTACTGACCCTTCAGTAAAGGCAACATAGGCAAAACCTCAAAGTAGTCTCCACTTCTCATTCTCAACTCTGGGATAACAGGATTTTTAAGTCACTAGAACTTAAACTAGTGAAGAGATAGAGTGCCAAAGAACTGAAATTTGTGCTCAACTTAAATAACGGTTGTAAATGTATGAGACAGAAGAAAAAGAAGAAAGGATTTCAGTTCTCCTGAAAAAAACCAAACCAAACCAATACAAAACAAAATGACATAGAAGTACAGTGGGGAAAAGGGGATTTGTGATAGGAAAAGACCAGACAAGACAGAAACAGACCAGGTTCAAACTAAAGAGGATGACAACAAGAGAAGAAGATGATTTTGCAAAGAATAAGAGAAGGAAGAAGTTCAAAGAAAAGGAAGAAAGAGACATTAAAAAGTTAGAACTACTGGAGCTATATACTAATTCAATATAAAAATTGTCTATACATGCCTTGTTGGTGATAAAAAGTATGATAAATAACTCAAGTTTACTTCACTTATCCATAGTCTTCCACTAACTTACTTTTATATCTTTATTACTTTAAAAGAAGAGGGAATCTACAAATCCCTGTTGCTGAGCACACTACTTAAAAAAAATACCCATCATACCACAACAAAACAAAAAAACATGCAACTGCATTACGGTTTATACTATAAAGTGAAGTTTATTGCAATATTTATCCATTATTACATTTCTAAATCTCAGGTTTTACTTTAAATGGCACCTAACTGGAATGACATTGTTTTCTGTACTGCTTTTGAAAAAATAGTTTCTGTCCCTCCTCAAGTTATACTGCCCAAGTTATAAATTCCTAAATGACTGATAGATTTCAGACTCAAGATCTTGAAATGCATCTGGACTACAAAGTTTAGTACAGTGGTCTAAGATGCTGAGTATTTGTTTTCAGTACTGACAGTTCAAGCTGCCAAGTCTGTGGTAAGTTTTGCAAAAAGTTTTCAAAAGCCAACATTTTTTGATCTTTTCAATTCCAAAATATTTATTACTTAGAGATTCTCTCTTCCTCCAAGTCCTCTGCATTAGCATTTTTAACAATGGAAAACTGTGCTTGACAAGAAGAATGTAATAAAAATTTCCATAACGTCAGGAAAGAACAAAATCCTTCCAAACTTCTTGTAAAGATGTTAAAACGTGGCATTTACACAATGCAAATTTTGTGATCATATATGAAAATCTTTGTTTGAAGCGTGAAAACTTTCATATTATGAGAGTGACAAAAGACACAGCCACAAGCCTCTCCTAATATTTATACTACTTGCTTTTTTCCTATCTTATTACACATAGACTCTAACACAGATAAGCACACACGTGAGAACATCCCCTAAAATTGAATTTACCCACCATACAAGGACAATAGTAACCTACAGTTCTGAACTGAGAATACCAGGAAAGGGAGGCCAAACAACCCTGTCTATTATTTTAAACTGTGGCAATTTCTAAGCTTTATCAGGTTTCTCCAGATTTTGTCTGTCTGAGCTCTGAAAACCTCAAATGACGGTGACTCCTAATCACTCTGATCCTGAATTTCCTTTCTTGTCTGTCTTTCCCATAATTCTTCAATGGGTCATAGAAGAGGCTGCATCAGAAACCCTTCTCAAGTTTTCCTAACTGTATGCATAATCAGAAACATATTTAATCCCACTTTGGTATCAACTTGTTCAGCAAAAATACAACACAGCACATCATAAACAACATATATTCTTTACAGTATTAACATTGGAAGAAATCCTAGTTCTAACACTTCTCCAAGTACTATTGAAGGGCAGTGTGTGCACAATGTTTCTGCTTTAACTGCTTTTTGTTTCACTTCAGACAACAGAAACAGTAACATCTTTCTTTTCTGTTTTAAAGCTGAAAAACCAGAGAGTTAAAAATTTAGACCCCTTTTTTGCCACTTTTAATGCTATAATGAAATGGAAAGAACACCTACAAATGAATTCAAAAACCTAGTAAAGATACAGAAGAAATCAAAGTTTTAGCAGTCCAAACACTGGAATTTTCAACAGAGGTATTGAACTGCCACTAAAATTTAGTAAGTCTTAAACAATGAAAGTGTCTGAGGAACATATAGGTCACATCTTTATGCTAAAACCAACAGCAAAGTTATATTTGTACTTAAGAATGTGACTGTAAGAAAATTTTTAGATTTGGAAGATATAGACTGGATTGAAGAAATATAGCTGTGTAACTCACTGAACTATCACTTCAGTCATCAATTGAAGTTAGTTTAAAAAACAAAGAAAAAAGAATCAGGTACATCTTCACAACACACCGTACAAAAGCACGGTGTTTTGAAACACAGTGAAAAGTATGTCCATGTCAGATTGAGGCTACAAACTTTCCTAAGGCAAGCAAAACATAAAATTTCTATCTCAGTAGTGTGGTCAGGGTGAACACCAGTTCTTGTGAAACTGAAAAAAGAAGAAAGAGAGGTGATGTGTGCAACTAATTTAAAACTAGGACTGCAGAAATAAAATTGTTGAGAGGTCTTACAGTGGCAGGCAGATTAATAAGGTGGCAGGTCTTTTCCCATCTAAAGTCTGAATGAATTTAGAAGAGGAAGTGCAACTAATTTAAGAACAGTAGTGACAAAGAACATTACCTGTGAAGTATTAGTGATTTCTAGAAGTTAAAAAATTGTGTGTCTTTTTAAGTTCAACAAATACTGCATGACTAATAAAAAGTAATATAGATCAAGTCCTAGAATTCCAAATTCCTTCAGCTTCCATGTTTCCACTTATAAACAGCAAGAAAAGACATCCAAACAATTCAAACTGGCCTGTATTTCACTGCTGTATCACAGTAACTTCATTTAATTTTTACAAATCACATAAAAACACATAAATTGTTTATTCCAGTCCATTTACATACTTTTATTAATTTTTACAAGTATTTTATTTTATATAAATAATTGGCTTGTCTTTCCATTTTCTATCCAATCCCCTTCAAAAGTCAATTCTAACCATGATTTTGACCTGTTGGATAACTGTTTAAGAGCTTAACTATTTACAGTAAATTTCACACTCCTCATATAAACACTGAAGAATTCACCCACAGTACACTCAGTGCCAGAAGACAGTTTCTAACCAAATTCAAAATCAGCAACATGTAGTAAGCTTACTATTTAAACAGTTAAATATGAAGTTTGAGCAATGTATTTTCCACTCACTTAATCTGTTAGCATCAAAGCAAAGGCATTAAGACTAAACAGGGACATCATTGTACATAAGTTCAACAAAAGAGAATCTGTCACCAAAACTAGCCAGGAATGTTACCCTTTCTCCAATTCATTAGTAAGACTGGAAGGAGCAATTGCTGAGGAGAAAGATACCAACTCGTAGTATTTCAGATTTCTGAAAATCATGCTATTGCAGTACGCAATAAAAATGTGATGATCTGTCTGAGCTAGTAAAACATTCTTTCTCCATGACTCACATCTCACTGAGCACCAGTAAAAAAATAAACGCAGAAACTAAATAATAAAGTTGCATACCTTAACTTAGTAATTACTGTTGGTTAAAAAAAAAAATGCAAAAATCTCAGAACAGTAATTACCATACAACCAGTGAAGAGGCACTTAAGTAAAATGACACAGTTCTTGCAGATTTAGCTTTCAAATGTTTCTGACTTGCTCATCATTCATTTCACCTCAGAAAAGGATAGTTAATTATTTCTTAACATAAGAATAATTACTTCTGAAATTCTGTATCAACTTTCTCTTGTTCATTCACAACTGTATGCTTGATTTACATAACCATATCTACAACTGCATCTGCAGTTGCCAATTTACTTCTAATTTATCATCCACATTTTAAGCATGTATTTTATAAAAAATCTTGCTTTTTTACTTAGATACAAGCTTTTGCAAGACTTCTCTCTTTTACTAAAATTACTAAAAAGAACTAGAATGACTACTATTGTAACATCTAACATTTAAGCGAAATCTCATTTTGTGATCACTTCCCATTGTAAACTGCATACAGAAAGACAACAGCCTATGCATTCATCACAACTATTCCACCAACTACTCCACTATTCCATTTCTAAGTACTGAAGCATTTTATGAAGACTAATCCACCTTGCCATTGTCAAAAAATTTAAGGACATTGTTTCCCCCTCTAGCTACCAATCCTTCTCAGAATCTTGGAGCCTGTGAATAGACAGATTTCTATCAATAAGGGACCATTACAGCTACAATAGTCTACCTAGTTTTTCCAAAATAGACCAGGGACTCTTGACCTCTAAACAAACTTCTCCCTTTGGTCTATGGGACAGATGATAAAGACATCCAGTGCTGATTTAGCTTTTGTATGATACAAAACCTACAAATACTTGGGAATCCTTGTTCCAAAGGCTAAGTATCCTCATTAAGTAAGATACAGCTATTTAAACACATTTTGAATTCAAACAGTTTGCAGGTAGATTTGCAGGTACCAAACTATACTGCTGCTTTTTTTTTCCCCCCCCTTTAAAGGCTCCATCAATTACAAACCCTTTTACTGTCTGGGAATGTGCCGACTAATCAAGGATTCTTTTAATTGTCTTGTCAGATAAATTAAAAAATGGAGCTTAACATTCTCCAGGATAAAACAAACACACTCTCCTCAGCAGTATAGACTGCTTTTTATGATGCAGTTTATACTACTACACAGGAAACTATTTCACTCCTAGACATACATTGTTCTTGACTGTGGTAAAATCTACACTAGAAAAATAAGTACATTCTTCTCAGATTCTGATCAGCCTTTGCAACCGATTCATTTATTATTCACTGCTAAACCTCTGTGTTATATATAATTTATATATATATAAAACCTCTGTGTTATATATATATATAATCTGACTTTAATATTTTTTCCAGATCACGAATAGCTTGAACAGCACTGAACCAAAACAGACTTCTGAAAGACTAGGAAAATCCGCAATTGGATGACCATCTTGTAGTTACAAGTTTATAATCTCTCATTTAATTATCGTAATATATTGAATGCAGATTATATTGATTTTACTTAGTGATGTCCTTGTCTTAAATCACAGTATCATACAGTAACAAGCCAAGAAATTTTTATCACTCACGCAGACAAGGTTGTGTGAACAGAGAAGCCCCATACATGGGCTGAGTGAGTTTTTCCTGACAAGTGTACAAATACTGTATCATACCTGTTGACATTTTAATGAAGGAATTTAGCTTATGATCTCCACAAAAAATGACAGACTAGTTTGACTAGTATATAAAAATAATATAATAGTATGATATTTACATAATAGTAAATTTGTCAGCCTAAAGGCTGACTTTATGCAATTCACGTGGACTCGGACAAGCTCAAGAAGTTTGACAACGTGAACTTCATGAGGTTTAACAAGTCCAAGTGCAAGGTTCTGCACAAGGCTTGAGACAAACCCCAGTATCAATACATACTGGGGAATGAAGGGGTTGAGAGCAGCCCTGCTGAGAAGGGCTTGGGGATACCAGTGGACAAGAAATTTGACATGACCAGTCATTGTGTGGTCACAGCCCAGAGAGTCACACATGTCCTGGGCTGCATCCAGAGAAGTGTGGGCAGCAGGGCCAGGGAGGGGATTCTGCCCCTCTGCTCTGCTCTGCTGCGACCCCACCTGCAGGGCTGCATCAGCTCTGGGGTCACAGCACAGGAAGGACATGGACCTGCTGGAGAAAGTCCAACAGGAAGCCACAAAGATGATCAGAGGGATGGTCCAGCTCTCCTGTGAGGACAGGCTGAGAGAGTAGGGGTTGTTCCCTCTGAGAAAGGTAGGTTCCAGGGAGACCTTTTTGTGGCTTTTCAATACTTGAAGGAGGCTTAAAAGAAAGCTGGAAAGATACTTTTTAAAAGGACTGTAATCACAGGACAAGGGGGAATAATTTTAGTCAATAAATTCAGCATAGTTGTAAGGAAGACTTTTTTTAATGAGAGTGGTGAAACTCTGGCCAAATTGCTGAGAACAGCTGGTAGACACCCCATCCCTCGAAACATTCACTTTCAGTGGGGCACTGAACAACTCTAAACAACACTGGGGTTCTGATCTAGTTGAATATGTCCCTGTTCACTGCAAAAGGGTTGGACAGAATGACTTTTAAAGGTCCTCATCCAACCCAAACCATACTATGTTTCTACGACTCTGTGATTTTTCCAGAAAACTGTTCTCGGTGGTCTGAATTATAGACAACATCATGAAGAATTAAAAGAGAGACAATTTTTGTTGTATCTACAACAAAATTTAATGATACATGGCCATTCTCCCTAAGCTTTCAAAATAAGGGGGAAATTTAGGGCAATTCCTTTCCTGGAGTTTTGGACTTATTCAGCTACTTTCCCTCAAATGCCCCCCAAAAATATCAATTAGTGGATACTTATCTACTTCAACTTGAGGACTACAAACAATAAGCCATGGAAAAACCAGACCTAGAACTAATGAGGTATCATTTCTACTTGACACTTATATTGTTAAAAATGGTACACAACTGGGTACTGTAAGCTCAACTATCAGACATCTATGAGGAAGTGAATGTCATAGTAAGCCTTGGTTTCTACCATACCAACTGAAGATTCTGTCAGGACTTTAAGAGTTACCAGGCATCCTTCCATGGATTCTCAAAGAAGTCATACTGTTCTTCTGCCATGAGTGTAGGCACGGATAAACTCTCTTTAACACTATATATTTCCACAAAATTTGTAAAAACACATATGCTACTTTCTCCAATGTCATGGGAAATCAGACAAAAATATCTAATAACTTGACAAGCTATCCAGGAACCTGGTTTTCTACCCTGGACCTCTACACTAATGGCAAAAACCTACAAGTCTAGTAGATAGGACTTTGCTCAGCAGGCATCAGAACAGCATCAAGTGCCGTCACCACTTTTTTGTGGAAAAGACAGTTGTGTAAGAACAAAAAAAAAAAAAAAGGGAGACATAGAAGCAATGAAAGCTAAAACAGTCCTCTGTAATGTCAAAGAAAGTATCTGGAATATTAGAACATCTGGAGATTTTTTTGACCACTTCTTTTAAAAGCCTGCTCCACTTCATAACTCCAGTAATCTCTGTTTACATTGTAATAGTTGCTGGCATACAAAAAAAAAGGAGAGTAGCAATCTGTAGTCTCTATCCTGACAAAGTTACTATTAATACAATCAATCATCTTTTTACAGTGCAAAATAACCTGGAAATCTGACCTGAGGCAGTATAGAAAAGGAGAAAATAACTCAGAAGCTACTTGTATTTGAAGCATTTGCAATCTATGCTCCTGTATTTTCAGTACATAATGTATTAACTGTCCCATCTTCATCTCTAGACCAAATGCTCTGTTCATTTCATCCCAAGAAAAAAAAGTGTCCTCTAAATGCAAAGACAAGCAAAATCTCGCAGATGATCATGCTTACATTTTGTTGATATGAACAAAAGAGGAAGTTTTACCTGATGAAGCACTTGTCTCTACAAAGTCAGTTCTATTTTACTTAATTGATAGTGAAAGATTTAATGGAAAAACATTACTTTCTAATTGTCTAGGTCCCAGACTGGGATTCAGATGGCAAGCTGCAGGCTAGAGTTTCAGTCACATACCACTGAAATGCACAAAGAAGTTCAGGACCACTTCCTAATAAATCTGTACAGAGTATGTCACACCAAGAGCCTAGTGTCATTTGGGATTCTTCAGAAGTAATTTTAAAATAATTAAGCATGCAATGTAGAAACCCTGCCTGCTGTTGAACTTATTAATACTAGCAGATGTTTCCAGTTAAACCTTCAAAATACCACGGTCATAGAATGCACATCCTTTTATATTCCAACCTACAGGACACAAAGAAGGCACGTAGTGATGCGGTAAAAAGAGTTTCTATCTTCTGGCATAAAAACATTGGAAAGCACTTTGATCACCACTTGATGGTTAGAAATCATAGTAAAATGTATTTAAAGTAGATAAGATAAGATAAGAAGTTGGTAGGTTTTTTCTTTAAAGATGCAAACTGAAATCTGTGATAGACTTGCCCCAGGCACAGACTTGAACCTTAGCTTTTCTCCATATATGCCTAATGGATACTCCAGAAAGCAAAGGGTTTCAGCTACTTGCCTTGCCCTGATCAGCTTTTCCACACAAAGCTGAAGGGAAATAACTGGCAAACTGTTTTATAGAACTACAGACTCTTTGTGGAACACGAGGTACCAAAATCATAGAGCATGCATAGTATGGATAAACCTTGGCTATGTTGGTCCATTGGACTCTGAGGTGGACCCATTCCAGGATGAGGAGGTCGCATACTCTTCATGGAGCCACAATGAACATCTTCAACCATTCCTTTTTCATGCAAGCCATCAATAGACTGTGAAAACAAAATAAGTATTTAGAGAGAGATAGTATATAAATCCACTATAAAAACATTAATGACTAACTTAAAATCTAAACAAATACATGAAAAGGAAAATCTTCTTTCAGTAGTCATTCAAAATAAAAAAAAACAAAACAGGAACCTCTGAACATGTCTACTGATGTTGCATGCTGTTACTTCCAGGACCATGACAGAACTACTTTGATTCTCAGTATGTCTATCTGGTACCCAATAATATGTGAAATGGGAAACCATTTGCCTTCTCTTTTAATGGAACATTTGAGTGAACAACTAACATATTTAGTAAAAACTACTGTATTTCTGAAGAATTTTTTCTCTCCCTCAAATTTTATCTCACTCAACAAAACCAGTAATATTCCCCATGACACCACTCTACTTATTCCACAGTCAACAATCATTTACAGTACACCCCATTACAAATTCACAAAAGAAGAGATTATGCATCAGGTTATAATTAAATGGAAGAGAAAATAAACCAAGAGTTCATAGTACTTCATCCATCCCCCAAATGAGCACCATTCAACTTAACAACCTACAATGCTGTCATAACCGGAAGTTAAGCAGCTCAAATCATGCAGTCTGGCTAGTGCATAAGATAACAGAAGGCTGTATCATAGCATCTTGAGATGGAAGGAACCTTGAGATGGAAGGAACCTCAAAGATCATCAAGTTCCAAATCCACTGCAGTGGCAATCTCCAGACCAGGCTGCTCTGAGTCCCATCCAAAATCACCCTGAACACCTCCAGTGAAGGGACATCAACAGCTACTGCAGGCAACCTGTTCTAATGCCTCACTACCTTCACAAAAAAGATTTCTTCCTAGTATCTAATCCAAACCTCCTGTATTTCACTTGGAAACCATTCCCCCTTTTACCTGTCCTTGTAAAAAGTATTTCTACATCTTTTTTGCAGACTCCCTCCACATACTGGAAGGCTGCAATGAGGTCACTTCAAAGCCGCCTCTTCTCTAGGCTGAACAAACCCAGTCCTCTCAGCATTTCCTAACAGACAAGGTGCTCCATCCCTCTATCAGCTTGGTGGCCTCCTCTGGACTCACTCCAACAGGTCCACGTCCTTCCTGTGCTGGGACCCAAGAGCTGCTGCAGCCCTGCAGGTGGGGTCTCAGCAGAGCAGAGGGGCAGAATCCCCTCCCTGGCCCTGCTGCCCACCCTGCTCTGGATGCAGCCCAGCACACGTGTGGCTCTCTGGGCTGGGAGTGCCCATGGCTGGCTCATGTCCAGCCTCTCACCCACCAGCACCCCAAGCCCTTCTCAGCAGGGCTGCTCTCCATCTTTTCATCCTCAGCCTGGGCTGATAACAGGAGCTGCCCCAACCCAGATGCAGTACCTTGCAGCACCTTGTTAAAACACTTAAGATACCCATGGACCCACTTCGCAAGCTTGTCCAGGTGTCTCTGGATAGCATTCCAACCTTCAGACATTGTCTGCATCACTCAGGTTGGTATCATCTGCAAACCTGCTCAGTCCCCTTGCCTATGTCATTAATGAAGACATCAAGTAGCACTGGTCCCAATATAGTGGCACTGGTGTCCATCAGGACTCTGAGCCATTGACCACTACCATCCTGGTGTGACTATCCAACCATTTTCTTGTCAATCTAACAGTCCACTCATCAAAACCATCTCTCTCAATCTAGAAAGGAGTGTTGTGGGGGACTGTGTCAGAGGCTTTATCAATTCAGACCACGTAACCTCGATCTGCCTCAGAGGACCTTCTATGTGGATGTAAAAGAAAAGTAAGATTAGGGCAAGAAAGGTAGCAATGCTTTCTTTTAACATCTTTCATCTTCCAAGTATTTCTTCCACACAATTCTCTGAGGCTATTACAGTTTGTCCATTTAGCAGTATCCCTGACAGACTTCTTAAGTATTCCTTCTTAAGCATAACTGTGATGCATCCAGGATACACTTCAGTAAAATCTGGACATGCATTTTGCTGGAAATTTAATTAATAGTCCTTAAGAAACCAGCAAGAAATGCAGTTAATTTATTGCTTCTGTCAAAACTGCATTGTGTAAACTAACAGTAAATTTTCCCTTGAAAAGGTCTTCTGGTTACTAAGTGAATACACAATCTTTAATTTTCATAATAACAGTTCTTAAGTAAACATACTTTAGGAATTATGACTTATTAATATAAATTTGTTTCAATCAGTGTTTTAGCTATTGATTGATCCTTTAGATTTTTTAAAGCTTTCTGCATTGTATTATCATTTTTAAGCTAGTCATACAGAATGAAGTTGCTTCACTTAAGCGTGTGAATTTTAAAAGGAAGAGCTACATGCCAGTACATACATGAGTATCCCACAAAGCAATTGCATAACTGGGACACTTCTGGTGCACTCCCCCATTTTTACTGCATTAAAAAATAGTGTTATGACATATCATGGCTTGAAAGTCAGGATATTTTATATAGCACTAAGCAAAACGAAGATGTTTATTTGGTCCAGCTGAAGCTGGCTGACCAGTTTTTTAATTTCACTGAACAACAATGCAGTAAGATTTGCAAAATAATCTAGAGGCACCCCTCTACAGCATTTCTTAGACCCTTCCAACAGTTATCCCAATATAGTCTTTCTGGAGTTGCAGAGATAAACAGACACAAAACCTCATCTAGACTGAAAATTAAGTAAGATTTTATTTCATTTCTTCTTTTTTTCACCTGTATCAGCTCAACAGACCCATTCTCTAGGTTAATCACACACATGTGAAGACAAGCTGGAACCTCTGAAGTAGAAACCTAAATGACAACAGCAAGCCTGCTGCTAGTAAAATAAAGATTTGTGACATTACAGTCTTTATTCCAATATCAGAATCAAGGTATAGAAAAGGTAGAGTAATTTACTGTAACTATACTGAATGATCATCTTTGAACTGGATATCCAGACTCTTTGTGGCACATTTTTCAAAATATTTCAATGCCACCTCAATGGGAGAATTTCTGCTCCGGCTCACAGAACCTTGTGAGATGCTCTCTGAAGTCCCTGAAAGAAAGTTGTGGGATGGCATTTGTTGGTTTGTTTCTGACTATACCATAGCACTGATTGCCTGATATAACAGTGTAACAGGATATATCAATTAAAAACATTATGTGTAAAGCATTCAGCCATTCTATGGAAAATTCCTGGTGCCACCTTCTCCTTCTACAGGTACAAGAAAAAATCAAAAGGAGTGAAGGACATTAGAACCCTGGCTATGAAAACTGGTGACAGAGCTCTGAAAAGCTGGGCTGTAACTGACCCCACAAACAAAAAAATGCCAACTGCAAATGTCTAATCTGGCTAACAGCTAAATCAGATACCTCAAGGTTCAAATGCAAAGGTTATAGTTACCGCACATACTGACATCTCAGAGATTACAACAGGTCAATGCAAATGGAAAGCTGGATCACAGCCTCCTCCACTTCAGCTAGTCTTTGTGTCATTAAAATATTTTTAGTTCTTCATGTAAAATATGGTAATGTCATGTCCCTATTGATTAGATATTCTTTCAACAAATGAAACTGATCCATATGTGAGAGTGTCAAAATGAAGACATCATTTCAAGAGGAAAATTAAAACACATTTCTATTACTTTAAAACAGTTTTTTATTGTAATTTTTTCTCCATGTGCATCTAACAATTCCCAGTGGAATTAACAATAGCTGCCAAAATGTTTTCAATATCTTGGCTCTGTAAGCTGCTACTACATATTTCTAAGTAGAACATCAGTGCAATCAAAATTATTCTGGGTTCTAAATCTCTGGTATACAACCAAACAAAAATGACAATACATAAAGAGACTGTACTCAAAAAGGAATTTCCATACAGGCAAATATTTCCTCAAAGCAATAAACATTAATGACAGTCTAAGCACACACAGTCTAAGCACACATAATCTAACTTTAAGTGTATAACAATAACTACAGAAGTACAATTACTGACATGTTCTACATGACATGTCATCATATGTCATATGTTTTATATTCCTTTGTAAGATGGAGTCCTTATAAAGTAATTGAAAGCCATGTTTTTTAACCACATTTACAATATGGAAGAGTAAACAAATCTGTAATACAAATCCTTTAAGGTGGATTAAGTTTGTTTTGGATTTTTTTTCAAGAAAAAGAACAATAATTTCATTCAAAATTAAAAACCACCCCAGAAAAAACACAGGCTACATCCAAACAGACAAGAAGAAGAAAGAGAAAAAAAGTGCTTAGAATGGTGTGCCTTGAAGTTTTAACACCATCATTCTTTTTTTTCCCCCAGTAGCATGTGTCTTACTGAAAAGTAAAATTTACAAATTAACATCTCCAAACTACGAGCTATACTCCAAAGCAGTCTACTAACAAGGAACAAGGAAGTTAATCTTGTTAACTAAACAAGTGTTTAATCTGATACATGAATAATCTTTAGTAATAAAGAAAGAAGTAAGAGTGTAGTTGAAGTTCTGCAGGTGATGTGTAATAGCAGTTAAGCAGGTCTAAATGTAGAGTTTAAGTAACTCTTTTCACCAGTGGAGAGAACTCTAGAGAAAAAAGGTTCACTTGTAATAAACTATTACCTTATGCATTTGATGCATGCCTTCCTGTGGATAATCTGTAGGCCCCATTGACGGCATGGGATGTGGGACACTGGGCGGACCAGGACTTGGCCCCATCATGCTGTGAACGGAGCCAGGAGATGGCCCTGGTCCTGGACTAGGTCCCAGAATCGGTCCAGGTGAAGGTCCTGGTCCAGGGGAAGGACCAGGATGAGGCATGGCGCCAGGGTCTGTAGGCGTGGACATCTATTTTCTGTCTCCTTTTCAATTAGCAGAATAGCTCTAATAACAAAAACAGAAACAAAACAAAAACAAAACCACAATTGCTATGTGACATTAGGGGCATGGCAAAAAAATTAATAAAATCAATTGTTACATACACACACATGTACATAAATACACATGCAAGCTGTCACCAGCAGAAAATGCTTACACAGTCCTTAATGTTGCCCATTAGCTTGATCATCCTTCTAAAAGCCCACTAGAAAGATAAGATCCTGATAATGTGATCAATTTCTGGACATTTGTATGGTACCCACAGAACAAAGCAGCTAGTGCACTATGAGAAACATCTACCAGAAGAACAGGTGAACTGACTTGCTATCAGCAGATGTGTCATGTGGGCCAAGCACAGCACAGTAGTTACTAAGAGCAGGAAACAGAGTAGGGCACCTCTGTAACCTATATGTTAAAAAATCTTTCCCTTACCAGCTATGACTAGCCTGAAATTTGTACTTGTAAAATCTACAGTAATACAGTGAAAACATTAAAAGGATTATTAAGACTATTTTCAAAACTTTTTTTTCACTTGGTTGAGAGCACTAAGACACACGTGGAGCCACCAGCCTGCCCTGCAGTGGCTGAGTGGGCACAGGCAGAGCCAGTAATGACAGCGACAGGCTGGAACACGGCTTCACTGCCCCCAACCACCCCTTGCCGAGGCAAACAGCTCCAGTGTGGAGCCATGGACTACTGCAGTGAGCAGGTCTGGAGCCAGCGGAACCACAGGATAGCACTGACACCCACCTGGGACTGGCAGCTTGCTCTAGAGTAGCCGACCAAGTGTGAGCGCAGCCAGCAAGGACAGCAGCTGCTCCAACTCTCTCAAAGGGGGTCCTAGTGAACCTGACCAGGGCACACTGGCTGCACTCCCATACGACCATTTGGGAGCAGCCAACAGAGGCAGAGACTGTTGAAGAAGAAGGGAGTTCTCTTATTAGTGAATGCTCCCTCAGGTTTTCTGACATGTCACAGACTCATTCCCCCTGAGCTCACTGCACCAGCCACGTCAGAAGCCTTCAGCTAGCTAGACTACCCATTGGTAGATGAAGCTCTTCAGGACTCAGGCTGCCAGGAGCGCCTGATGCCTCTCCGTAAGGCTGGGGCTGACCGTCACTCCTGTCACAGAAGATGTATTACTGTAAGTGAGCTGTCGGCAGGATAAGGAGCCATGGGTGAAGTGAACAGCCTGTGCAGTACTTGTGAGAATGATTAAGAGATTGACAGGCTATTCTCAATGAGTTTCACAAGTCTCAAACCTCCACTGAAGAGAAGATGCAAGCGGACTCAGAACCCTACCAAGAAGGAAGGCAGAGGTCTCTTGAAAACAAACACTGGAAGCTGGCCACTGGCCATACTAGGCAGAACACTCTTCCTCCCGAAAACTTGAAGACAACAAACAGAACTGGTACCATTTACAAGAAGTATGATGCCCTGGAACGGGAAGGACAGTCAACTGATGAGGTAGACAAAGGTCCTTCTGGGATGGGGGAACCATCAGGAGCAAGACAGCCTGCCACCCTCATCACAACTGCCCCTATTAATTAAAAGGGAAGGGTAGTTGATACAGGTGACTCCCTTCCTAAGGGAAGTTTGCTGTGCAGACCAGACCCAAGCCACAGGTACGACTGCTGCTTCCCAGGGTACGTGGTTCTGAAAATGGATGTCATCAGCACAATCTGTGGGGTTTTTTGGCTTGTCTTTTGTTTTTTTGTTTTTTTTTTTTTTTTTTAATCACAGCATGGTCTGTACAACAGTTCATGTACTGATACCTGAAGCAACGTACTTTCTGCAGAGTGGAAAAAGGTACTACAAGAGGTAGCAGGGCTCATTGGCAGAGCTTTGAACCAGACTGGAAGGCAGGAAGGGATAAAACCAGGCTTCCTAGTGATAAGCAATCGGATGGCACACCAGAACTTGAGGAAGAGAGATCACTCTATCTGCTCCACAAGGTGTAGACTACAATGAACTACTAGCATGAGAAAGAAGCAAGGGGAAGCTTTGGCCCAGTGCCAGAAATATGACATCACTGACATAAACAAAACTCAGTGGGACTGGTGCGCCATGCTGGAGGCTTACAGGCTCTTCAGGTGGGATAGGCAGGGCAGGTGAAGTACGGGTTTATAACAGAAGGACAAGAATGCATGGCGTTTACAACCAGCGAGAGCAGGATTGAGACCCTCTGGATTAAGATTAAGGTATAAACAAATAATGAAGATGTCACCATGGGAGGCTGCTATACAGGCACAACAATGAGATCAATTCCTCAGGTAACCAAGGGAAACCCTCAAATTTCTCCTTATGGTGCAATTCAACCTGCCAGATGTTAATTACGGAGACCACACAGCTGTCACAATCAAATCAAGGAGATGCTACATCACGGTTCAAGTACTGAGAGAGCTGACTAGGTGCTCTCCTTGATTTCATACTTGTTAACAGGGAGTGTCTCATGAGTGACAAGGTGATTGGTGCCATTCTTGGCCTCAGTGCCCACAAAGTAATCAAGCTCAAAATCTGCTGACAGAAGGAAAAGCACAAGCAAAACCTCAACTCTGGATGTGAGAAGAACAGATTTCAGGTTGCTCAAGGAATCAGTCAGTAAGGTACCCTGGGAAAATGCTGGGTGATGAGGTCTGTCAGCGCTAGTCACATTTTAAGCACCATCTTCTAAGGATGCCAGTGGTGGACTAAGGGCCTTGAGTTGGAGGACAGTGGCTGTGAGTATGATAAACTCTAAGTTCCTTGTAAATCTATAGGGTCCAATGGAATTCATCTGAGAATACTCAAAAGAGCTGGCTGACGTCATCACAAGACCTCTCTTAGTGATTTTCTAATGGACTTGGGGATCCAGACAGGTCCCAGTTGACTGGAAGCTGGCTGATGTCCCAGTTTTCCAGAAGAGCAGGAAGGATGAGCCTGGAAACTCCACGCCTGGCAGTCTCACTTCAGTGACTAGCAAAATTATGGAGAATATTATTCTGGGAGGTATTGAAAAACACCTGAAGGACAATGCAGTCATTGGTCACAGCCAACATAGGTTCACGACAGCAAAGTCCTGCTTGTCAAAATTAACTTAATTTTATGAGAGAGTAACCCACTTACTTGATCAAGGGAAGCCAGTTGATGCAATCCTTTTGGATTTCAGTGAAGGTTTCAACACTGCCTCTCACAGGATCCTTCTGGACAAAATGTCCAGCGCACAGCAGGGTAAACACATCATGTGATGGGTGATCAACTTGACTGATGGGCTGCACAAAGGGCTGCAGTGAATGGGGTGGCATCAGGCTGGTGACCTGAGACTAGTAGAGTTCTACAGGGCTCCTCTGCCTTAGGGCCAGTGCTCTTAAACACAGTATCACAGAATGGTTTGGCTTGGCAGGGACTTTTAAGATCATCCAGTTCCAACCTCTCTGCCATGTGCAGGAACCCCTTTCACTGGATCAGGCTGTTGTGAGCCCAGTTCAACCTGGCCTTGAACACTTGCAGAGATAGAGATCTTCAACTTCTCTGGTCAACCTGTGCCAGTGCTTCACCACCCCCACCATAAAGAATTTCTTCCTAACAGTAATCTAAACATATCTTCTTTAAGCTTAAAACCACTGCTCCTTGTCCTGCCATTGTGTGCATATACAAAAAGTCTCTCTCCCTCATTTTTATAAAGCCCCTTCAGGGAGTTGAAGGCCACAATGGGGTCTCCCTGAAAAATCCTCTTATACATGCTGAAAACCCCTGCTCTCTCAGCCTTTCTTCACAGGAGAGGTGCTCTATCTAAGCTTCTTCAAGGCCATCTTCTGGACCCAATCCAACAGGTCCATGTCTTTCTTATACTGGGCACCTCACACCCGGAGACACAGCACTCCAGGTAGGGTCTCATGAGGGAAGAGTAGAAGGGGAGAACCACCTCCCTCACTCTGTGAGCCACATTTCTTTTGATGCAGCACAGGATGCAGTTGGCTTTCTGGGCTGGAATTACACATTGCACACAGAAGGCTTACCTTCTCAAAAGACTTGGAAGAAGGACTTGAAGGGATACTAAGTTTGCAGATGATACAAAAGTGGGAGGAGCTGTTGGCTCCCTCAAAGGCAAAGAGGCCCTACAGAGAAACTTAGAAAAATAGGAAGACTCAGCCATCACCAAAGGTATGAAGTTTAACAAAACCAAATGCCAAATCCTGTGCCTGGGATGGAGCAACCCTTGATGTACAGACTGGGGAATGAGATGCTGGAAAGCAGTGCCACAGGAAGGGACCTGGAGGTCCTGGCCAACAGAAGGCTGAATATGAGTCCGCAGTGCCCTGGCAGTCAGCCGTGTCCTGGGGGCATCAGGCCCAGCATGGCCAGCTGGGCAAGGGAGGGATTGTCCTGCTCTGCTCTGCACTGGGGCAGCCTCACCTCGAGTGCTGGGGGCAGTTCTGGGTGCCACAGTGTAAGAGATATAAAACTACTGGAGAGTGTCCAAAGGAGGGCCACACAGATGGCGGAAGGCCCAAACTGGAAGTATCAAGGAGCAGCTGAGGTACTTTGGCTTGCCTAGAGAAGACAAGACTGAGGGAAGACTCACTGCAGCCTACAACTTCCTTATGAGGTAAAGAGGAGGGATACTGTCACTGTGTCTCTTCTGTGTGATGACCAATGACTGGACCCAAAGGAACAACCTGAAGCTCTGTCACAAGAGTTCTGTGTTGGATATCAGGAAAAGTCTCTTCACCCAGAGGTTTGTTGGGCACTGGAATGTACTTCTCAGGAAAGTGGTCATGCCACTGGGCCAGACAGAGGTCTCTGGCTCCTGGTGTGGTTCTCGTGGTGTCCTGTGGACTCAATGATCCTTTTGGGTGACTTCCTGCTCAGGATATTCTGCAATTCTATGACCTGATACCTTGGGATCCCATTTCCTTGCAAGGTAAAACACAGAGATGCCTATGAAGCCTCTCAGTTCAAAACTCTACAGTCACTAATTAGTCCTCTACAATCCCACAACATGACCAGAAAAAGAATCAACTTATCAAATGTTCACAACTGCAAACACCATAACTTCCTCTAAGAGGCCTATGTTTTGTATGAAGTACAACACACATTTCCACACAACAGTTTTTACATGTGTCAATCATGATATTGCAAAATCTAAGACTGACACAGCTGAGTCACCATGTGCATTATAAACAAAATTCAATCCATTTAACAAAGCAGATACCTAGCACCACCACTACAATCTAGAAGAATGTATACAGAACCATAACACAACCAATAATAGAAGTGCTATCAGCATACAGTATCCCAAAATATTTATTTCACAAAAGACACCTACCTATAATTCGCAGTTCTCATAAAAGCTAGCTCCAATCTCAAGTCCATTAGTAACACTGCCATTTACAAACACATTAAACATACCCTGCATGCAAATTTGAAAAATTTAGCTTTCTGATAGGATAGCAAGTGTCCAAACTATGAAAAACAGTAACTACCAGAGGCAAATGTCTTACACTAGACCTGCATCACTTACACTAGACCAAGTCCCTTCATCACCTTTCTCTGAGCAAAGACACATCTCACATAATTGGGAATGGTCTTAGATTTGCATTCAGACATTTTATACGTCAGAGAAAAAGAAAAAGTAATTTATAAAATCTGTATTGGGAAATTGGAAAACACTACTTAAATGCAAGTAAGAAATCCTGTCTGAAGACAGTCATAGAAATAAAGAGACAAAGCAATTTTCTCTGGCAACAGTAGTCCACAAAATTTTTAAAAATGTCACTGACCTAAACCAGAACATAGTAAGGCCCTCCCAACTAAGTATCTGTTCACAGAAATTACCTGCCAGAAAGTTTATAGTTTAACATGTTTCAAAAATAGCTTGGTTTGTATTTATTAAGTAAATGAGATTGTATTAAAAAACCCCCACAGAAATTAGACACCCTGCTCTCACTAAAATTCAGTAAAAGCTGACATCCAAATCATTTAGGCCTTTATAAAAGTCTCATCAAAGTAAAAGTCTACAAAAAGACAACAGGTCCAACAGTGGCCAAGTTCCATGCGGATAGTATTGGTAATATTTGACTAAATTCTGGTGCCTGCAATGAAAAAAAGCAGTGTGAAGCCAATTCCCTGCCAAAAGCCAGTGTTGACCTATTTCTTTGGACTGCTTTTTAATGAGTAGTGCCTTTAGAATCAAAAAGCAAGGGGGAAGGAAAGGCAAAAAAAAAAAAAGTGTTTTCAACAAATTACAAGACTATAGTGAAATGAAAAAAAATATTAAAAATAACACCTTATTCTCCTAAATGCTGAGGATCTTGACCCTGATTCTTGAACACATTACATGATGTTCAATTGTTTTTCCAACGTCCAATCTTACAATTTCCTCAAAACACTTGCTGGAGTAGTGTTATTCACATGACTTCAAACAGGATGGGTTTTGTTTTTTTTTTTCCTGAAGCTTAATCCTTTACCACCTCTTAGATCTATTTACATCAACATGACCAATTTTCTTTTGTGAACCCCCCAGATGAACTACTGGCAATTGAATTAGTTGTGGTGAATCACATGGTTCTTCCTGTGGTCTCAGAGAAGTTCTCCACCTCTGCTGGACACAACCAGAGCTAAGACAGGGAAATAAAAAAGGCATCTATTGTATGTCAGACTAACTTTAGCCAGATCCAAATACAAACAGCCACAAAACCAAGAGCGGAAGATTAAGGGAGACTTAGGATCTCTGCTCAACTATTTCTAGATCAAATGGTTTAGGACAGTGAATATCTGCACTGTGAACAATTTGAAGTAACAGTCTCTAAACATAAATGTTTCTCCACTATCATTTTATATACACTTAGAAAGTGTTGTAGATGTAACTAATTCATTGCACAATATGGTCTTCCTGAGTTCAATGTTTCTATTACACACATTTTGGTATAAACCTGCCACAAACCCACAGGTAACAAAGGCAGGGATTTTTTTCACATGAGGAAGTATTAGCAGATCCCAAATGAAAACACAGCAGGTAAAAAACAATTTGCATTACTTTGGAATTCAAGACCAGCTGTACACCCAAAAAGATCCAGGGATTACAGACTGCTTTGACAGGGCACACACCAAGTCTAAGAACAGATGGAGCAGTAAGTATTTATAATTCTTCTAGCTAGTTCCCTTCACCATCCAATATAACTTTCCTCTCAACCTAAATTGAACCTCAGCCAGGGTGTTTTGGCCACACTTCCTGCCTTGGATATGCACTGGAAAGTAATGAAACTATACCGCTTAGAGCTTATGGAATACCGACCCACACATCAGCCACACAGATACTGCAAAGATGACTGTAACTTTGTCTTCACAAGAGAAATAGTTACAATCTACTTCTCCCCACACATTTCCAACTATAGTCATGATTCACAGCTGCCTTTGAAAAGATAAACTGTAAACTTTGATACACTATAGGCCACAGGAGTTATCTTTATTATACTACCATAGAAAACATGGAATTATACTGTGATTGTATTACTTGCATAATCTGTTAACTATAATCAAATTAATATGCTCAAAGTAGAAGAGCTGATTTGTAATGATAACTCATCATCACTAAATACTTAGAAGCAAAGAATACATCACTACTTAGAAGCAAATCAGTGTTTTGTTTTTCACAGGGCACTGTATTACCTTTTATCATGATTTAATTACTGTAATTTCATTAAATGACAAGTCAATCAAAAAATCGGTTTACATGAAACAATAAAAAAATTAGTAAGACTCAAATCTTCAACTAACATATACCAGTTATTAGTTCACGTAAGAGAAGCCAAACACACTAACAGCTGAGATCCTGCCTTTGCATACTCACGTATGCCATGTCAGTGTAACTTGAAAACCTTCTGCAAGGCAATCTGTAGTTTAAAACACAAACCACAGAACCAGAAATGCTGAACTTTAATTACTTATCCAGACACCTAGGCCAGAAGGAAAAAACCTCTGCAACACTCCTTTAGCTGCATGTCTAGATCTCTGCCAGAAACTGCTGCAGGTACCCCCACAGAACTCGCAAAATAGGCGGAATGCTTACACCAGAAACTTCATTGTGGAGTCATGTAGTACAAGGGACAGTTTACTTTAGCATAATACTCAGTACTCCTCACCTTGAAATATTTTTGTAGAAATGCATACTCCTACTGCGTAGATATTACAGCTTTACACAGAGTTCAACTTTTCTCAGCTGCTCTAGCTTACAGCCCACCCTCTCAGGAGAAACTAACATCAGCAGCAAAAAATAACTTCTTAACAGCTGGGAGCTGAAAGTACTCCAGACTGTCAAAAGGCATAACCACAAATCGGAGTGCACACAAGTTAGGCTAAGCTACGCTGCCAGGCTTTACTGTGAAGACACTACAGCATAGACATATGATCCTTCTTGATAGATTTGCTGCAGAGGACAGTAGCCTTCAGGAAAAGAAGAGAGCAGATAGCTACAGCCAAAAGTTTAACTGCCATCAGACCATGTCCAAAATCAATCCCATGTTTACAACGTATGTAGATTCCACTGTAAATTTCAGGCACAGAAAGCTGATACGGGACACTAGCGAATGGTCATGGATTCAGTTTTCATGCTGTAAGCTTTACTACAGGTATTAGCTCCAGTTATTGAACACTGTCTTCTCATTTGTTTCTAAATAAAAAGCCATAAGAGATGCAGGCAGAAGGAAAGGAATGCACCGTATTATTGACAGGCCTTGGTTTTACTTAAACAGGGAACAAGAGGAGGAAGAAGGGAGAAAATTGTTTTAAATACAAGCTACCAGTATTTAAAATATATATTTTCTGTAAAAACAAACATCATTTTAACATTTTCTCCAATGTCCTGCGCCTAAGTGATCCACCTAGGTGTTCAAACTCAGAAGTGATAAATAGGAAATATTCTCTACCAACTGAGACAAACAGGAAAACATTAATGCCTAATAAATAATGATTTTGTACAAGTCAGAAACAAAGAAAACAATTTTCAGTGTTAGTCTTCCCATTCTACTGTATTAACAAATCATCAAAGCCGTGTTTAAGAAAGCTTTACTTCCTTCCCTTACTCAGACTTCTCTATTTTATCTTGGAAATAAGACATGAGCTTTTCTCTAATGCCAATTTTATGACAAGTGATTTTTATGCCAGAATGTTGTGTTTACTATTCCAGTAGAGAATAAAAAAAAAAAAACCCCAACCTAATCTGATGAAGTCCAAAAGTGATGGAGGTCCAGGAAACACCTATTACACACAGATAATTCTGACAGAAGCAGGAAACACACAGAAATGTAACAGACATTTTGATGAGTAATTTGCAAAAATATTCTAAATCATACAAAGAATGAGGAGTTTCCTTCTGAAAAGAATCACTTGTAGTTCACAGCAATATTACTCATCTGGACAAAAAACAGAGGCAAAGTGTAGACATTTGTTAAGTTGCTACTGCGCATATTTTGACCTTAACTTCAAAGGTCCACAAAAACTGAGAAAAATATATATGGAGATAGTAATTTCAAACACGCCTTTGTCACGAATATATGTAATATAGGTATGCGAGCTGAAGGACCTTTTCTCCCGTAAATTTTCAAGCCTCAGGTGTTGTTGAAAGCACTTTTCAAGCTTGACAAGAAACGTTCATAGACTACTTCAGAAATGAACAAACTATCTAAGATTGCTTTGAACAAACTCTTTTGGCGCACGCAATACCACAGAAATATCAGTCTTAAAGCTGAGAAATAACTCATGAGAGAAATAATGTTTTTAATGAAGATATACTCTCACCTCTCGCAAGTCTACATATGCTGTATGATCCACTTTAAATTTTAAAAGCTCACTATTCATATAGTGTTTTTGCTTTCCATTACTGATATATATACAGACATAAAAACGTGCCTTGAGGCAAGCCTATCCTTCTAACACACTACTTTTTTTCCTTAGAGTCACAAAAGGACAAAAGAAACAAAGTCAGAGACAGTAATAGGGCAATTAGGTTCCCAAAGGGAAAGTGTGCCCGTATTTGCACAACAATAGTAAGTTGCACAGAGGAGACTGCCCCACCCCGAACAAGTAACTGGTACACTACCAAAGGAATTAAATTCTGGTACAGTGTTTATCGTTTGGGTCTTAGGGTCTGTGTTTAAAACCACTTAACACTTCAAAAAGTTAAAGCAAAACAGGAGAGAATGCAAACGGAACAACGCCGTGTGGCAGACTCCAGATCAATTCTTCATGCAGAACACTTACAGCGGAAAAAACCGCTACCAAACAAAAAAAAAACGAAAAAAAACCCAACAACTTTTTATCTTCAATTATTCAGCTGTTTTTTTACTTACATTTTCATAGTCACATAAATATTCATAAAAATACATCCTAAAAAGAACAGCATTAGCCTAACATTCGTCAAGTCCGAATATCAAACATATGAATTGGACATCAAGAAAAAACAAATTCGGTACGATGTATGTAATCTGCAGACACTTTTACACTCCATTTACTTGACCATAACGCACGCTCAAGGAAAAAAAAAAAAAAAAAACAAAACAAAAAACGACCCAAGCCAATCGTTAAACTGTAACTTCAGGTCGAGTTTAGAAGAGCTGTAACTTTTCCAGCCGTGCGCAGTTTGTAGTTCCACCATTATAAATTTAAGAGGGGAGGAGACAACGTAAGAAACTCCATTTCTGCACCGTGAACACAAGGAAGAGCCACGGCGGGCGACCGGGGTGCTCGGGGGGGTGGCGGAGCAGGGCGGCCGCTCCCTCCCTCCGCGGCAGCCGCGCTGCTCTGCCCTCGGGTGCTCGGGCCCTGCAGGACGGGCGGCGCGCAGGCCTCGGCGCCGGGCCGCCCGCCGCCTCCCCCGCCAAGGCGCCGGGGCGGGCGCGCACAACCAACAGGGCCCTGTTTCCCCCGCCTCCGGCCTTTCTGGAAAGTTTTCTCCCCAGCCGACAGGCTGTAAAACGTCCCTGCCTGGAAATGCGGCCCCGCTGCTGCCTGCCCTCGCCCCTCCGTGAAGCAGCGGGTGCGCTGCTGACGGCGCTGCCCGCGCACGGCCCCGTACCTCGGCCGCAGGCAGGCGGGCGGCCGGGCGAGCAGCCGGGTCATGCCTCAGGGCTGGGCTGGGCCCGTCTCCCCGCCTCTGCTTCCCTCCGCCACCATGTCACGCCGACCAAACATGTCTGTGCGCCTGTGTGTGGCGGCGGTGACTTCCTGATCCGCCGCCGCTTGCACAGGCGGAGGGACGAGAAAGGCCACCCACCCTCCTATCCTCCCCCCCCCGCCGCCGCTGCCGCCGCTGCCTCCCGCCGCTGCCCCGCAGCGGTCCGGGGACGGGCTCCGCTGCCCTCCGGCCCCGCCCGGCAGCTGGCTGCAGCAAGCGCGCTGCCGCCCACCCCCGCCTCCGGCTGGGCACAGAACTTTTCCAGGTGCCAAAACACCGCCGTCCCCTCTCCCGACATAGGGGCAGGCGAGCCGCAGCTACCTGAGCATCCGCGCGCGTCTGCATCCTCGCTCCCGCCCGGCCGGGTTAAAAAAAATAAATTTCCGCGCACACCGGAAATAAAACGCTTTTTTGCTTGGCAGGCGATTCCAAAATTGTAAGCGCATGTTTTGTGCTACTCTGCTTGGAGGTGGGGAGGAGGAGGGGGGCGAATTTCTGCAGGGAAAACGGGAGGGGTAAGACGACATGCAAGCTATTTTGGGAAGTAAACCGCGACACCTTTACAGCAGGAGTGACTGCACAGTTAAAAACAAGAGACCGAAAAGCAACAGGAGCCGCAGCCCTGTTGGGCTAAAGTCCCAGCCCCCGCTTCTTCCCCCTCCCCGGTGTGTGCAATGTTTGTGACAGGCACGCAGCGACTATCCGGATCATGGCCTCCCTGGCTGTGCCGGGGAATGCCGCTACTCTGCTCGCAGGCGAGACCGCTCCCCCATGCACCATGTTCCTCCCTCCCCATGCCTCCCCACTTCCCCTTGCTCGGCTGGGTCTGCGCCAGCGTGTGCCACGGCCGAGAAACAGCCCCGCCGCACCGCGCTCTGCTGCCTCCGGACACCCTGAACTTCACCCTGCGACCCTCGGCAGCTGCAGCGGAGCCTCCCCCGGCCCGTCCGTGTGTGCTGTCGCTCCCCAAAGATCCATTTCTCCCGGGGCCGCTTCGCCCGCAGCCCGTGACACGCTCACTGGGCGGCAAGACCCAGAGTGCCGCTGACTCACGAGTCAGCCACCGGCGACTCCGTGGGGGTTCTGTCGCTGCCACTCCGGCGATCCGCATCGTGATTATTCCAGAATAATACCAGATCAAAACTTTCTTCTCTCCACCCACTGGGGGATATAAATATTCGGGAGGGCCGGGCGCCGGGAAAGGTGGGGAGAGGAAGCAGGTGGCACGGCAGCGGCTGGGACCGACGGGGCCGTACCTGGGGAAGGGGAGCGACGGGGAGAGGGAAGGTGGGCACGGCGCGGGCCGGCACAGCCGGTGACAATAAAGGACGCTGCCGGGCACGGGGAGCTGACACGGTTGGACCGAGTTGCAAGTTGTATTTACCTTCCGCCCGGGCGGAGCGCCGTGCTGACTGTCGCTCCTCTCCCCCCTCAGTGAGTCATCCGAGTACAGAACCGGAGCGAAGGACTAGATTACGAACATGACTTCATTGATGACAGCCATTCCCTCCTCTTCCTAAACTCCTGCCCCTCCTCCGGCCCCCCCTTCACGGACGCCACTGCTCAGGCAGCGGTGTTGCTATTGGTCAGCCGGGCAGGGAGTGCCCGCCCCCTTGCGTAGAAGAGGCGGTTCTATTGGCCTGCGGAGCTGTCGCTCATTCGGGAGGCCGGGGGGGGTGGAGGTGTGCAGGCGCGCGGGGCGGGGTGCGCTGCGCTCCGCGGCGCCGTGCGCAGGGCGCGCGCTGCGCTCCCGCGCTGGCCGCGCGGCGGTGGCGGCTCGCGCCCCCGCGCCCCTCCCAGCTCGCCTCTGCGGCGCGGAGAGAGCGGCAGGACCTCCTTCCCTGGGAAGGCGGCTGCAGGGCGCGGGCGGCACTCGCGGGAGTAGTTTGGGGAAGAGGTGGAGAAGGTGCTGGAACTGCGCTGTGCCTCTGCCCCGCTGGAGGGGCGGGGAGGAGCCAGCCTGACGGGCCTGGGATCAGCTGTGTGTCTGGCTGTTGGGAGTGAGCGTGTGTGTGTGTGTGTCTGTGTTTGTGTGTGCCCAGGGCGGCTGCCTCCCTCCCCTTAAAAAAAAAACACGTGGTGGGGAAAACTTAGAGCCCGTCCCCTCTCTGCGGCAGCAGCGGGCGCTGTCGTGGGTGGCAGCGGGCCGCTGAGAGCATTCCAGCGGAGCCGGCCTGTGGGGCAGGCTGCGGCTCCGCAGCGGCGCCGAGGCTGCCCGCAGCCCCTCGCGGTGCAGGGCTGCTCGGCAGCGGCGGGTGGAACGGGCCGGGGGAGGAACCGCGGTGGGCCTCTCTTCTGCAGGATTGGGAGGGAAGATAGTGCAGTCGTGTTTGTTCTGTCTTGCTTGCTTCCGTTTGAATAGATTTTTTAAAGTTGGTTTGGAAGGACGCTTTTCAATTCCGTATCCTAGTGGCGGGTTTTTTAATTTTTTTTTGTTGATGTTGTTTGAGGTGTTTGTTTTGGGTGGGTTATTTTGGTGGTTTTTTTTTTGCTTTTGTTTTTTGGTGGTTTTTTTTTTGATGTTGTTTGAGGTGTTTTTTTTTTTTGTTTTGGGTGGGTTTGGTTTGGGTTTTTTTTTTTTTGGGGTTTTTTTTTTGGGGTTTTTTTTTTTTTTTTTTTTTTTTTTTTTTTTTTTTTTTTTTTTTTTTTTTTTTTTTTAAATGCTTTAGGTGGTTTACATGATTTGCAGTAGGGGCTGCAGAGCTGTCATGTTTTTTGTACAAGCTATACTTACTTGTTCATGTAACAGCCGCCTAAGTACTATTAAAATAATGGGCCCACCTCGCTGGGGGTTTGGTTTATTTCTTGAACGCGGGATGTAGAGATAAAAAAAAATACAGCCAGACCGCTGTGTGTGGTGTTACAGGTAGTTACATCTTTTTAAGAGCATGTCACATGGGCGGGTATTTGCTATTCTGAAAGTAAAATTTGACTTTGTGCAGTGGAATAAGAATCTTCATAGGAACCTGAGTAAAATCAGTATCTCTACAGAAGCTCAGGTGTGGGGTTCCTGTATTGTGGTCTGGTGGTGTAGTTAAAGACCTGAAGCAGTGCTGGTGGCGCCAAATGCACCTTGTGGTCTTAAAGTAACAGAAATTGTTTACATGGTGTTTAGCTTGGAGCCCTTTTTATTGTTCAAATCACCAATTTAAGATGCTGGCAATACAGTGTTAATTACTACTGTTCCTGTTATTTTCCAGCTTAATTGGCTTAATCTTTTTTTAATGTAAATTACCAAAATTCTGAAAGGTAAGAATCAGTGCTAACTGGACAGCACAAAGTATCAGTAAAGTAAAAAGTTTAAAAGGCTATATTTTCAGTTCTCCATTGTCAGTGAAAAATATTTACTTGGGAACAAAATCAAAGAAATTGAATCATTCAAATCTTAATATACGAAATAACTTATGTCATTATGTAAATCTTTTGATCCACTTGTAATTTATAGCTTTGGTTTTAGCTTTGTCTTAAGCTGCAAACTGGTGTCTAAGAGATAATTTAGTTAACATTCTTGGAACATTATGCTAATGGAAATGAAAGGGGTAAAGAGATGCTTTTTCTTTTTTTTTCCTTAATACTAAAACTCTCATTAGGCAGTCATTTGTGTTTGTGGTTTGTTTTTCCTCCTCCATTCCCCAGTGTAAATCTGAGGACTGTTTGCCTTTTCTCTCTGTAGAAGAGAAAACAAACATTAAATAATGGAGGGGAAGCTTTCTTTCAAAACAGCGCAACTGTTTACTGGATTCAGCAATACTCAAGCCATTCTAAACCAGGTCAACCCTTTCTTTTTGTTGGAAAGCATACAGAGAAGAAAAATAAATAAAAAGCTAATCTTTTAGGCAAAAAGAAAAAAGGTTCTCTTGACTCTGAAATAGATGCATCTATATTTAGTTAATGATTATGTTTATTTTGGGAAGGTTGCAGCAGCCGATTTCATTTTACGAGAGCGTGAGCATGCCTGTTGCTAGTGTCAGTGTGGAGGCTTTTTATTTTTGTGTTTTGATGAAGTACCATCGAATCTCATTGTAATCTATCCAGAGGGGATGGGAAACATGAGAGCATTTTTGTCAAGGGAGGCATGTTCACCTGATATGAAAAACTTAATTGGGTCAGTAAGGCTTCCCTATATGAGACTTAAGTAGCTGAAGCTTTGTTCATAATGAATATGTGAACATGATGAAGAGTCACATGCTGTAGGATAAATTTGTTTTCCCCCTATTAATTTATCTAACATAATAAAAGGAGGAAAATATCAGGGTCTTTAACTTGAATTAATGGTTGGGATGTGGCCATTAACGGTAAAATAGCATGTAAAATTTTCAAACTAGATAAGGTACCACTACAAAAAGAGGTATGTCTTTGACTAGCTAGATATGATATTGTGGAACTAAGGATTGCTTATTTGAAGAATGATACCAACATAATAAGTATGTTTAGAAACTGATGTATCAGTGGTAGTCTTGCAGGGACACTTCTACCAAAAGGAGGTCATTACCACCAGGGAGCTGCAGTTGTTTACAGCAACCTCACCATCACCACCTTGAAACCCCTGCTGTAACATTTAGGGCTGCTATTTCTGTGTTTGCTACCACTTGGCTGCCAGGGACAATTGCACTCACTGCAACAGAAATAGCAGAAAAGATGATATTTTAGTATTTCAGCTGGTTCTTAGCAGAATCCAGCTGCTTTAGTCTGGGTGGCCTGTGAAAAACAGCTGAAGCTAGAACATTCCAAGAAGATGTCTTTGTGCTCAGGCTTCTGCATAAAAATGTTCTTTCATGTGCCCAGGGAAATCATAAAGAAGTCAACTTGCCATCCACAAGTCCATGGGCTCTCATGGGTTCCTTCACACCTATGAACGCTGAAGGAACTAGTAGACATGATTGCTCTCAGATCTTTGAAAGGTCGTGGCAGTCAGGAGAGGCGCTGCAACACTAGAGGAAAGCAAGTACCACCCTGGTCTTCAAAGGGGGCAAGAAGGACATCCCAGGGAGCTACAGGCCAATCAGTCTCATCTTAATCCCTTTCATCCTGGAGGCCACCTGTGGTGGACACAAAGATGATGAAGAGTAGTCAGCATGCTTAACCAACCTGATTGCCCTCCATGTTGAGGAATCTACCTGGGTGGATGAGGGGGGAAAAAGCAGTGGATGTTTGCCTGGACTTTCAGCAAGGATTTTGATACTCTCTCTGGTGTTATTCTCGTACGCAAGCTCAGGAAGTATGGGCTGGATGAGTGCCAGTTCTCACTGCAACCTCACTGACCACTCATCCAGCCCAAATTTCCTGAGCTTGAACTGCAGATCCCCCAGGGCTGTAATCAGTGGCACAGGATCTCATTTGAGGCTTGTCTCTAGTGGAGTCTCCAAGGGTTCAGTACCGGTCCAGTATTGTTTAACTTGTTCATCAGTGACGTGGATGAAAAGGCAGATGCCTCCTCAGCAAGTTGCAAGACAATGCAAAGCTGGAAGGAGTGGCCAGTACCCAAGAGAGCTGTGCAGTCCTTCAGAAAGACTTCAACAGGTTGTAGAGGTGGGCAGAGAGGAACTGTCTAAAACTTAGTGTGTCCAGTTGGGTTCCTCAGGACAAGAGAGGCATGTAGCTCCTGGAGTATGTCCAGCTGAGGGCAGCGTAGATGGGGATTGGAGCATCCCAGATGGGACCGAGCCTACTCAGTCTGGAGAAGAGAAGACTGAGAGAAGATCACATCAATATGTATAAATATCTGATGGGTGGAGCCAAGTTCTTCTTAGTAATGCTGAGTAATGGGAAGAAACTGGAACATAGAAACATCCACCCGAATATGAGGAAGACATTCTCTACTAATTGAGCACTGGAGCAGGCTGCCCTGAGCAGTTGTGGAGTTTCCTTCCCTAGAGAGCTCAAAAGCAGTGTAGACAAAATTCTGGCTACCATGCTCTAGGGGATCCTGGTTGAGCAAAGAGGCTGGTGACCCCCAGTGGTCTTGTCTTGACCTGTCTGTTAAAGGGGAACAATACTTTCCCTGATGTAGGTGAATCCTGGAGGGAAGGTTACTTTTTAACAATCTGTTGTTGTGCTGCTTGTAATGATAGGAGTATACAAAACTCCATTGTATGTAGAGTGTATCTCAGCCTGGAAGGACTGACAACAAAGTCCGTTGGAGCTGGTTCAAGCTTTTCTTTCTGTTGTGGAAAAGTTAATTACTATTTAATTTAAAAGTAAAACTTATGTTCAAATACAATTTTTATGAATGTGCTTGGGCTCATGCCTCTTTTCCTCAGGACAAGAGAGGCATGTAGCTCCTGGAGTATGTCCAGCTGAGGGCAGCGTAGATGGGGATTGGAGCATCCCAGATGGGACCGAGCCTACTCAGTCTGGAGAAGAGAAGACTGAGAGAAGATCACATCAATATGTATAAATATCTGATGGGTGGACGTCACAAGGATGGAGCCAAGTTCTTCTTAGTAATGCTGAGTAATGGGAAGAAACTGGAACATAGAAACATCCACCCGAATATGAGGAAGAAATTCTCTGCTAATTGAGCACTGGAGCAGGCTGCCCTGAGCAGTTGTGGAGTTTCCTTCCGTAGAGAACTCAAAAGCAGAGTGGACAAAATTCTGGCTACCATGCTCTAGGGGATCCTGCTTGAGCAAAGAGGCTGGTGACCCCCAGTGGTCTTGTCTTGACCTGTCTGTGAAAGGGAAACAATACTTTCCCTGATGTAGGTGAATCCTGGAGGGAAGGTTACTTTTTAACAATCTGTTGTTGTGCTGCTTGTAATGATAGGAGTATACAAAACTCCATTGTATGTAGAGTGTATCTCAGCCTGGAAGGACTGACAACAAAGTCCGTTGGAGCTGGTTCAAGCTTTTCTTTCTGTTGTGGAAAAGTTAATTACTATTTAATTTAAAAGTAAAACTTATGTTCAAATACAATTTTTATGAATGTGCTTGGGCTCATGCCTCTTTCCCCTTATCCTTTTTTTTTCCTGGAGACACTCATCTGTAGGTTTCATAGGCATTCATGAGTTTAAAAGATAGAGCCTGTTTCAAAGTAGCTTTATTTGCTCTAAACTATAAAGTTTTTTTTATGAATGTTATGTTGAAAAGACAATATTCAAGTGAGATCTTTTCAAGGCTAAATAGAGGTTAATAACAATCTTGCTCGAAAGATCCTTTCTGAATACATTCCAGAATAAAGCTGGTGTGTGAGGAAGGTGAGCTGGCTTGCAGAGATTATCCACTACTGTTCCTATTTATTTTGTAGTCTCTTAAGTTCTAGAGTTTGGTTTGATGTCGTATGTTACAGGAGAGGAGAACTACACTGTATTATCTCTTTCTCCCTTTGTTCTTTTCAGACTGCCATTGTACTTCCCAAGCAAATAGTCCTGTGTGTAGTTTTGTGTGTATGTTTTTACAAGAATAACTCTTAACACTTGATTTTTATTTTTTTTTTAATTTATCTTAATGGTCTCTGAGCCTCTGCAATTTCTCAACATCCATTTCAGTTCCAATCCTCTTTTCTGTGGTGCTCACCAAATCCCACTAGCTTTGTGTCAGCTGCAGATTTTGTAAACATACTCATTAGTGAAGAAATTTAAAAGACTTTTGAAGATAACCATGCCCAGAATAGATTTCTCTGGTTCTCTGAAGTGTCCTCAGTTATTAAGCATTCATTCCTGGGTGTTGACCTGTTGTCATTCTGGCATCCCGTTATCTTCTTGTGTGCCTGTAGTAAGATGATTTGTTTTCTAGTTCTGGCTCTTCCTGGTCTGTAACACATCCAGCCTGCTGGATGTGGTCAAACGTCTTCTGAACTGAAGCCTGATTTCTTAGAGAATCTGTTTTGCTGTTCTTCCTGTGGTTAGTAGTGGTCCTATGGCAAATGTGAGTTTACCCTTCTTTAAACATTCTGTGAGTTTGCCTGTTAAGTACAAGAGGCAGGAAGAATTTATCATTATTAACTTACTCTGGTGTTCCTTTTTAGAATCATCCTAATGACAGGGCAGTGTCAGAATACATGAGGAAAATTACCACTGTAGAACTTTGAATGTACTAGATTGGGAAAATTAATTTCTTTGCTATATGAAAGACTGTGCTAATTCAGTTTAGTCCAAGTGAAAAACAAGTATGGAAGACAATGGTTGTTTTTGTTTGTTTGTTTTTCAAATAAGGCTCAAGTCAAGTCACTATATGAAGAACGGCATATATTACATACATGTAATATATGTTCTAATTTGGAATATGCTGTTAGGTTAGAAAGGAGATCTGTCCAGGCAGTGAATACTGTGGGCCTTTGAAAAGCATGACTTGCCCTGAAAATTCTGTATAAACCACAGCTACACACCAGGGAAATCTTATGACTGTTCAATTAGTAAAATTTCCCCTAATCTGGTTTTTTTCTTTCCTCCAATCTATTTTGAGTTGTGTTTCTTGTTTTTTCATAAGTGTTTATCTTTGCACTTTTCTCCTTCCTTCTTTACAGTTACCTATTTTTTAAAATTTCCTTTGTTTTTTTCCAGATTTTTTTTCCCTTCATCAGTGCTGTTTATGCCAGCATAACACACAGTGACTACAAGATGGAATGTGTGTAAAAAATACTCCTTTTTATAAGATACTGCTCACCATTTAAACAACGTTTGAGAACCAATTATGAGTACTTTCTCTTCTTGAACTACAGACTTTGGTTTTACCCAGATGCAAGCACGTTTAAGACAGTGGAATCTAAGTAAAGCTAACTGCTGTTAACAGGACTTTCATCTTCCCTAAAATGTGGTTTTTGTCATAGGTAACTTCATCGTATGAAAGGGGATATTCTTGTCCTGGCAACTAGGATATTAAATGGCATAGACAGAAAAAGAAACTCTAATTTTCATTCTCTGAAGAGAAAATGTAGAGATTTTTTGTTTGCTTTCACACTATTTTTCTAAGTCCTGTTTCGTGTGTGCTGAGTTTTAAGATTACAAGATTGTGAATCCAGAAGAAAGTCACAGGTTATATCAATCTATTTTTTTCCTAATTCTCGAGCAATAGAATATGTTTGCAACTTCTCAGTCGTGGTATCTGTTTTCACATAATGCAATAACAACTGAACACAATTAGAACATACTGTTAAATTTTATAAATCAGTGCACTGTATGAAGTACCAGAATATTGTAAGATTCTCTCCTACCTAAACGTGTAACATCTGAGACAAGTCCTGCAATGTCTCATTAGCCTTCTTATCTCAGAAATGTATTTTATCAAAAATCAACCTGGCGAGTATGATGATAAGGGCAAACAACAGTAAAATGTGGAAGAAAATGGCCTACTAAGAGATAATTGTTTTGGTATTTTGTTAAAGATGTTCTCAGTGTGCAAGGGCAATTTTGTTGTGTACTGTAACAGTTTTCCCAGATGAATGACTGCTAGCTGCTCAGTTACACAATTTGATCAGAAGTACCAAAGGCAAATAGCCATCTGGGATGAGTAAGTTTTTCTAGAGGCTATCAAACACCTGGATAAATTGGAGCCATCTCTGCTGCTACTTGGCTTGCAGAGTAATGACAAGATAAAGCCTTAAGGGTGTTCTGTCTGTGCTCCCCTATGAGCTCATTGCTAACTGCTATAGGTAAGTAGGACTCTGGAGATATTTTTATTTTCTATTTATATTTCTTCCTTACTAAATCAGTTGCATGAACTTGAAATACAGCTACTCAAGAAGGAAGGTATGCGATTTAATATGTGCAGTTTTGTTTTCAGCTGGTCTTGTCAGTATGCAGACTTTTTCTAATTTAGTGTTCACACTCTGGCTAGGATATAATAATAGGTTGCTTCTGTTTAGCTTTGAACAACTGATCTTGAAGCCAAAATAAATTGTTCATCAGGGGATGGTGTACAGGACAGGCCATTCAGTAATGCTAATGGAAGAAGTAAATGTCAGCTTCCTGCAACTGCTGTTTACATTAGTCTTAGATGGCTTCTAGTGGTCTACTTACACAACTATTCATATTAGCAGTTTTAACACAGAAATTCAGATACGTCAGGTTAATTTTGACTGGTAAAGTAAATTGGGTGTGCTGGACATGACCCAGAAATGTGCACTTACGTTCCAGAAGGCCAAATGTGTACTGTTCTGTATGCAAGGTGGTCAGCAGGGAGAAGCCCTCACCTTCTGCTCTGCTCTGGTGTGCTCCCCACCTGCAGTGCTGTATCCAGCTCTGGGATCCCAGCACAGGAATGACCTGGACCTGTCATTCCTCTGCTGGGATCCCAGAGGTGGATACAGCACTGTTGGAGTGAGTCCAGAGGAGGCCACCAAGCTGATAGAGGGATGGAGCACCTTGTCTGTTAGGAAAGGCTGAGAGGACTGGGTTTGTTCATTCTTCTGTCTCCAGTTTCTTCTAGAGAAGAGGCGGCTTTGAAGTGACCTCATTGCAGCCTTCCAGTACATGAAGGGAGCCTGCAAGAAAAATGTAGAAAGACTTTTTAAAAGGACAGGTAAAAGGGGGAATGGTTTCCAACTGAAAGACAGGAGTTTTAGATTAGATACTAGGAAGAAACTCTTTTTTGTGAAGGTAGTGAGGCATTAGAACAGGTTGCCTGCAGTAGCTGTTGATGTCCCTTCACTGGAGGTGTTCAGGGTGATTTTGGATGGGACTCAGAGCAGCCTGGTCTAGTGAAAGGTGGTGCTGCCCATGGCAGTTAGAATTAGATCTTTTTTAAGACTCATTTCAACCCAGGCCATTCTGTGATATGAACCGACCCATTGCTTTTTGGTGAAGTAATGCTTCTTCAGGCTGTGTTTTTGACGTGTAACAGAGAAAGAACTTCATTGTTCCCAAGAAAAGTGATAGATGAAGGCAACTTTTAATCCAACAAAAAGGTGATTCCAGAAAAAATCATCCAGTCATAAACAGGGTAACTGTGAAGAAATTGTAAGTTCACGTAGTCTAGCTTAACCAGAAACATTTCTGTGTTAAGATACCTGTGTTCCTTTTAGAAATCCTAAAGATTTCTAAATAATTGTTGTTCAGCCTCTTTACACATTTCCTTCTTTATTGCATATAGATTCTTCTACTTTGCTTGCAAGAGTTCATTGTTGCAGCAGTTTTGCCTGCTGTCTGTCTGAGAGCTAGAGGCTGTTTGGCCTTTGTAATCTTGTTCAGTGACCTGTACATGTTAAACTTAATGACAGTTAAAAAGCATTGTTTTAATACATGATGTTTTAATCTAGCTGTGTAATGTACTTGACTTAACTTGCAGTCATGTGCTTGACAGCTCTGGGTAGGAAGTGATGATGATACTTACTGTACAGTTTGTCTTGTGCAATAAAAGGTAAGTTAGTTGAGACAGCTAGGAGGTAGCTAGCCTCTGGCAAAGAAAGTTCTCAGAAGAGCTGTAGCAATCACTGTCTTCATACCGTGGAAAAATCTTTATACTTTCAGAAACTTATGTATAAATGCAGAAAAAAAAAAAGTTTGTAGATGAGGTTCTGAGGCTTAGCACAGATTATTCTCACCAACTTTGCTAGAGATCTTCTATAAAAATTACTAAACTCTTCACAGTTCTACTAGGCTCAAATAGTGCTCCTCTCATTACTGCACTGACAGAAATTTTAGTAGTTTGAAATAAAATATTTTAATAGGCCACTACCCCTTGATAGGCTTCCTTTCCCAAAAGTAATAAAACATATTCCTGGAGTTGGTCTATTAGATTCTTAAATGTTTATGTAGATTAAACTATCATGTCTATGTTTGATGGTGCTGTTCCAGTTTAACCTGTGATAGCTCAAGTGTGGGTAGGGCACTGCTTCTTAAGCCAAAACAATGCAGTGGTTTTTGCTGTGGTACTTTGTGTCTGTCTAGGTGGCACTGCCAACTTCACAAAGTCACCCTGTGCTTTCCATGAAAAGAAAATTTAGCTCATTGAAGAGACTTTACATCATGGGACACTCCATTGTCTTGGCTGGCAGAAGCAGAATGGTGTGTTAGTAATGTCTAACTGCTGCAACAGTTTGCTGCAATGCTTATGAGTCAGAGCCCTATATCCTTTGCCATGCACTCTTTAATACTCAGGTGGAATATAATGTATGTGTGAAACTGTTACCCCAATCAAAACATTGTGTTCTTGTCCACCTGATTTTTTTTTCTTTTTTAGGATTTTTAAAAGCCTTTATCAGTCTGAAAGCCTGCAACTGTCTCGAATATAGATGTATCTGGTCTCATAGTTTTCAGTTATTTTCCTAAAATAGAGAATAATCTGAATTGTATTTTAATGAAAAACTGCTAGAAGGGCTATAAACTTTATTTTTAATGCTTTTTGTAACTAAAGGAGCAGAATTGAATACTACTTTTGAACAGTATTAAAATAATCTGTTTCTGATAAGAAGATACTCAGAGGAATTAGAAGCTTGTAGCACAGAACTTATCAATGGTTTTCAAGTATTTCTGTTCTCAATTGTCACAAAACAAAAACGTTTTTCCAACTTTCACTTCCTCTAGAGTGTACAAAAGACATGCAGTTAACCAGCCATTCTGAAGTTCTGAAAATTTACAACTTACTGAAAATATCTGGGACTTTTCTGCAAAATTAATGAGGACTTTTTCCACTATAAGATTTGTATAGAATGACATGCTCAGAGCAATAACAAAATAGAGCAAAACAACTGTCAGGTTAATCCCTGCAGCAGAGTGGGAATCTGGCAAAAAGTTGTCATCACTTGTTACCTGTCTAGTTATAGAGGTGTTATAAAGTGTCTTAAATGACATAAGAGTACTTGAAGAATACTAATATTAGACAATAAGAAGAAAGATTCAACTAAATCTTAACATTACTAGTATCTGGAAGAAAGTATATAAATTTAATACCTCAGAGTTCATTTGCTCAGGGTAAAAGATGAAAGTATCAAGGAAAATAAGCCATCATGCAACTGTGAATTTGTGCTGGAGAGGTGTTTGTCTAAAAGGGATTTAACTCTAGTGCACTTGCTAATTTCAGTAAATGTAAAGGGATCCATTTAAATGGGTCATCTCTGATTAGAACTTTGGAAGGCAGAATGACTCCATTCCAGGGAGGCCAATAAGCTAAGTAAACATAGAGGCCTTAGTTACAAAGGGCTTGATATTAATATTCTGGGTGATGAAACTAGGTTGATACATTGTTGTTATTATTATATTGTCCATACTGCTTACAATTTTGTCAATTGTTTCCTGTACTGTGTATTGGCCCATTGTATTTGCTTATCATTTAGCAGGGCAAATTGATTTTTCTAAGTGTGTCAGGAGTACAATCCTCTGCCTCACTATTGCCTTCATGCATTCTAATATGTGCTAACAATAACATTAAGGCTGTGCACCTTTTGCCCCTGACTGCCATCTGCCTTTTCACTAGGCCCAGTATTGTGAACAAATTATCAAGCAAAGCAAGCCGTCAGTGTGGTATGCTTGGGTATAAGTGTATGTTGACATTTAAGTTCAGAAGTGCTAGTATATGTGGTGTACAGGCTGCTAAGCAGCACAGATGCATAATTGTATTAAACTTTCTCAGGAGTCTTTCAAAAAACACAGAGAACCTGAATTCTGCTGGTGAACTACTGAACCTTTTATAAGATTGGATGCATTAAGGATAATTAACAAGGAAGAAAACAAATTTGTGAATGGATAGATGCAAGCAGACTGAGAAGAGTAGTAAGACAACCATCCACCCAGTGACCAAATAAAGTGACATTTAAAAGTTAACTGGAAACCATTACTGGAGTGCTGTGTAAGAATGCCTCAGGGACAAGGAAACAAATATAATCACTTTCAAAAAAGAAGCTATTATAGCCCTAGATGTAAGGGATATAATGACAAAAAAACCCCCAAGCTAGCAACAGTTTAGTTGGAGATGCAGTTGTGTAAGGACTGAAACAGGTATGGACCACATGGAAATCACTTGCAAAGCATTCATTATCCTGCACCACTGTAAACAAACCAAGCTATTTTTTTGTCATTAGAAAATTATTAGGGGCTTTATTTTTAATTAATTAATTGGAATTTGTTACCATAAATTTTCTTTTTTTGTGAAAGAGGTGATAATTGTTCTTGAGACAGGAAAATTGTTTTGAAGTAATGATGAGAGTTATGTCTCTTCCTTCTTTCAGCCATTCTTCCCACACTATTCCCACAACATTCAGCCATTGCCCTGCCTGTTCAGGAGGACTTCCAAGAGTCTAAACTTGCTACTTCTGCCATGGTAGGACAACCAGGAGAAGAAAAAAACTGGGCGCTTTTGTTAATCCTGTTTGCTTCTGGTTCTGCCTTTCATCTTTCCAACTCTTTCCTCAGAAGCCAAGGTTATGCAAGTAGGAAGTAAAACTGACTCTTCAGGTTGCATAGCTTGCTGAAATAACTGATTATTTCTGTATTATCCCAAAAAAAGCAGGTAGTCTGCTCTTCTGAGTTACTTTCTACTTTGCCTGGGCTGAGAGGCTTTTTTTTTTTTTTTTTTACTTGTGAGACTGAACAGGCTGCATTTTAGAAAGAGCTGTGTTCAGCAATCTAAATAAAGATTGCACAGGCATGTCTGTTTCTGAAGCCACTGCACAGAGGGAGGACTTTCCAGAAGAACCCCTGAGAGCAAAGGTGTGGCACTAATCCTTGCACAGGGCAGATCCAGACTGGAAGGTTAACCCTAGGTACACTAGCAGCATGCTAAATTCAGAAACCATCCCAAAAGTTAAATAAAAATTGTCCACTTAGAAGCTGATTGGCTAGTTGAGCAGACTTCTTGTTGCCTGGGGAATTGACCTGCAATACCTGTGCTTGTCACAGCATAGAATTTGTAAATAAAGGAGTTGGATCATATGCATGAGTAAGGGCAATAGCAGCAAGTTGTCATTCCAGCCCAGCTATCCAAAACTCGTGGATTGTTGAAGAATAACCCAAATACACTGAGTTTCTCTGCTACATAGTCAGCATCCACAGAGAATAACACTGACAGGATGTGAAACTGTATTGCTCTGGCAAGTCTAGAGATGAGGCTCCATTATCACCATTGTTGATGTATCCATTGCTATTCCTTGATTCCTGTACATCAACCATTAAACACGCAAAATTTTGACCACTTTGAAGAATGAAGGATCCTCCCCCAAAATACTGGTACTTCTACGTACTCATTCTCTTTCCTATACCTATTTCCTGTGGGTTAGAGTGGATGGGTTTTTTATTTGTTTTGTGGGGGTTTTGTCCATGTTTTTGTTTTTGTTTATTTGTTTTTCGTAAATGTGCCTTTAAATGTACATGAAACTGATTTCTTGTGTTTGTGCTCCTAGCTGGAATGCATAGTCTGCTGAGAAGAAAAATGGTTTTTTTCTTATATGGGAGAGGAGCTGAGGAAGCACAAGAGAACGTGAGAATAAGAGAAAAGTTGTAATGGGAATAAGAAACAAACCAAATTAAAACTAAACTCTGGGAAAATATTCAGGCCAAGGAATGTAAAATAGAGGTTCCTAGTAGTTAGTGGAAAGCACATTTGACTGGGACAGTTCTTTTTTCTCCTCATGGCTGGTGCAAGTTTTTCAGGTAGCTGGCATATAACTTTAAAAGTGACTTGTATGCTTTGTTTCATCTGATAGGCGTACTTGGAACACCATGTATAAGCAAATTCACACAGAAGCAATTATGATTGTAGTTGGTTAGAGGATGACCTTAGGGATAAAGAAGACTTAGTAGAGATTGTAAACAAGTAACATTTTTATCGTGCTACTGTGGCTCATGTACACTACTATTTTTTGTTATGGTTAAAGGAGTGTTATAACAATTTAAGGAACAAGTGCGTTAATGCTGCTGCAATTTTGGAGAGGCTGAATTGAGAGTTAAGGTAGTTCACCTTCAGAGATCTCAAATTTCAGTCATTATGAAAGTGCTTTTTTCCAGGCATAGCTTATTCATTTCAAGGATTATGTTGTTGTGTAATTTTACTCAAGAAACAGCCTGGCTATTAGTAGACACTGGTGAGTAGAAAATTTGTTGTTAAAAGGGCTGTGATTGTGATAGTTACCAGAAGCCATGAAACAGACCAATACAACCTGCACATCAGTTTAGGAGTGAAGGTCTGCAGTTATATTGTATGTTTTATTTAATGCCCAGGCTTTGCCAGAGGCCCTCTGGAAAATCAAAGCATTGGTTTCAAGAACTGGCAACATGTTATCACAGATGGGACTTGAAAAGTCATAGATTTAACCTTTCCTACTTTGTTTCTAAAAGTACACATGTGGTCTGTGTTTGTCCCTCTTTGGAAATCCTTTTATTTTTAACTCAGATAACAGCAAGTGATTTGCTGCCAAAACATTATGGAACTATGCTGCACATAGCTACCATATTTTCTTGTCCTGACAAATACTACTTTCACTGTTTTTTTGGTTTTGTTTTTGTTTTTTTTTTGGGGTTTTTTTTTTGTTGTTGTTTTTTGGGTTTTGTTTTTTTGTATCTTGGCTTAAATAAAGCAGCATTTAATTGCGTTGGAAGCTAAACTGAGTAGACTGTATTGATACTCCTGTTCAGATCCCTTACACTGGCCTTGTTTTTAGTACTCCTGGCATATGGAGGCATGTTGACACGTGATGGTAGAATTTCTAGCTAACCATGCCATGATGGTGCATTTTCTCCCCCCAGTGTTTCCTTACATCTGCAATTACACCATGGAGAATAATATTCTTGTGCTGAAAATGTAATTTGGCTAAACACCTAAATTCTTGCGAGTCAGATAATCCCCACTTTGAAAGCACAAACACAGCATGCAATTTCCCTGAAAGAAAGAATAACTTAGTGGCAGGTATATGGACAGCACATAGAGGTTAACTCTTTATCCACTGATCTAGGTGGCAGAAATGTTGAGTCTGTGTTGATAGAGTGAATTTCCTCTTTCAGCTTGATAATTTGCATGAATTACTTGATGGGAAGAAGGGGGATATTTTGAATATCATTCTGTAAAATGAATATAATTCTGTAAAATTCTATCAAATTCTATTTTATATCATTCTGTAAAATGACCATGGTCAACAAGAATTTTGACAGGTAGGTTTAAATACTTGTAGTTTTAAATTTGGGTTCTCTTTAGTAAAAATTATTTAGTTAACAAGCCATCCAAGAATGGATAGTGAAAATAAATAGTGACTTATCTTATCCTTGTAATGATTTGCTGAGTAACTTCACGAGGTGGAAGTGTTTGTAGGAGGATGTACTTTGATTTCAAATACAAGCAGGGTGTGTAAACATATTTAAATCACTGTGCACATGGCAGCTTTGTTTGCTCCTAGAACCTATGCTAGACTGATTATATATTAGAAATCTCATGCAACAATTACATTATTGTGCAATTACTATCTTTAAAGGTTTGCTAAAATTCTTTGCAGTTTTCTTTCTAATACCATAGAATTTCTGCTATCCTTCCAATCATAGATTTTTGCCTTACAAATTATTTTGGTGCCATCTCCAAAAAGCACATTACAAGTGTGCTGCAGTATTGGGCCTGGCTGGCTTGCCTGCTAGCTGGATGCTGGCTGGGTATCTGTGGCTGTTCAGTTCCAAAATAGCCATTTTGTGGTTGTGAGGTTTGAGGGGGGTTTTTTGCAATATGATTCACAATTCACTTTCTTCAAGATCCAGCACCCACAACTACTTTTTGGCCAAATTTAAGACTAAAAGAGGGGACCCAGTAGTGACTGAGTCACTTCTGTTTTGTGCCAACAAGTTGCTCGTTTGCTGATTAGCCACCTGCTTTTGATCTGGATTATATCCAGACCTGCTCCAGCTGGCCAGAGAATGGGAATGTCAGCTGTAGTCAAGGATACCTGCAAAGCACTGAGAGCTGCAGCAAAGCATCTTTGAAGAGAAGCACAGGGAAAGGCAAATTAAAGGGAAGGCAAGGGAAAAATAGAGGCAAGGAGCCAATTTCTGATCTCAGCATCACTGATGTCACCAATACAAATTTGGTCCACAGAGTGCTGAGGAAATGAGAATAGAAACAGGTCAGAGGGAAAGGTGATAGACTAGCACAGGTGACAGCAAGGGGAAAATTAATCATGTCTCAACTATAATCTTAATGGCTACTCTGCTTAAACACTTGAAATGTCTCTTACTCATCCAAGAACATAAAATTAATAAAATCTTTCCTACAGTCTGCTTGTATTTCGTAGCAACTCCAGACAGGAATTTTTGCTAGTGGTGCACTCATCTGCAGATCCATTTGAAAAGCAACATGCTTTTCAGATCTGATGAAGAGGAAAAGGTTTAAATCTCCTCATGTTTCAAGTGAAATCTTATAGTAACAAACATACTTATACTTAAGGTCTTCTTTCTTGTAGTGTTCTACACATTTCCAAGGTTGCTTAATTTACTGGTGAATACCAACAAGTTTCAACTATGCTTTAGAATGTGTTTTTGTAGAAAATTGCAACAAACACACAAAAATTATCTTCTTGAAATATTTTATTTTGAAAAAGATCATGAAACTCTATTGGTGAATCAAAAAAGATGAAAATGAATGTAAGTTTGCTGCAAGGATTTTTTAGTTATTTCACTAGACTATTTGTTTTGGAAGTAGTTTTTCTTCTTCTAAAATAAGGAACAGAAAGTATGCATGAACAACCCCTCACCTGCTTTCAAGAATTCTTCAGTCTAAAAAGGTTGTCTTTAATTATTTGTGTACAGTGAGTCCATTCCAAATGCTTTAATTTTTTGGCCATTTGCCCCTGGAAAGTTGTTGGTTTGGTTTTTGGGTTTTTTTGGTAGATTGAGTGACAATCATAAAACTAAGGCAAACAGTCATTTTCATGTGTCTAGGTACCACAAGAGTTAATATAATTCAGTATGGTAATATACATTGCAGTTACTGACTTTAACTAAAGAGAAACAAGGCTTTGGAAATCTTTGTCTACTTGAATAGCAGTACCATTTTTTTGACGTGTCTGAGTAGTCCCACTGAACTGAGGGAAAGGAAGCCATGTCTCATATTCCTATTTGCAAATACTTGGAGGCCTGATCTAGCAATAAGCTGTGCTATGTTGGTTTTCTGACTGTTGCATTAGAAAGAACAGGGCTTTTTGCTGAAGTTTGGTTGTTGTTTTTTTTTTTTTAATTTTAATAAGTGTGAATTTATTGGAGATTGTCTTTGACTTGAAGCTGACAAACTTGGTCAAGTCTGAAAAATCATCTCTCACAAAAAAGAAAAAAGCAAAGAAAATTCTTCTTCCAGTTAGTTACAGTTAGACATAACTAAGAGATACTGTGTATTAAAATATATACACATACCCCTGTGCCTAGAAACAAAACTGTCATCTGAGGTCAACAGCTTACATTAATAATATATTTTAAATTCTCATTTCCTGATATTTCCATTTCAGGTTGATTTCTTTTGTTGTGTATTACCCCAGCCATGACAATTTGCAAGTGGAAGCAGTCTTACAGCCTCAGACAAGCCTCTGTGGAACAGCTGCTCACGCAGGATTGTCCTTGTACTTCAGCAGCATTGCCTGCAGAATTTAACACTTGTCATGTTTACAGATCTCCAGCTTGAAACCTAAACAGAGCAGGTGTGTGATTAGCTAATTAACACAGCCAGCTGAGCTTTCTAAAAATTAATTTATGTATAAAATATATATTACATATAGATACCAGTTTTAATACTTCTGGATGAGGTCATTCCTCCTAATTTGGAAGAAGCTTCAGTAGGAATAGGTATCTGTTAAGCAAGTCAACAGGATTGTATGATACTCTAATGAAAGTCAAATCATGTTATTTAGCAAATATTTTTGTTTAAGATTAGGAAATATCTGTAGGTTTTTGCAACTTCGTTCCAAAGTTGAAGAAATTTCAGAATGTAAGATGTCTTGCTGTAGTAGGTTTATAAAATACCTTAATGCTATTATATTGGAAAAATAAGTGTCATTGTTCTTTATTTTTCATTCTTTTTATTTCTGCATTTCTTGTTATTTCTTTATTTCTTGCAGAAATAAATTTTGTTTCCCTTCGCAGCAGCTGGAACTGAGTTATGCTTCATATCCTCCTAGTAAAATCTGTTTAAGTACAACCATTAGGGACAGAAATTTGCATTAAGCTGCTAGTATAAACTTCATAATGCTATAAATGCAGCCAGTCCACTTTTTACCATGGCAGCTTCTTTATTGGTCCACTGAAAAATGCTCTCCCTACAGTGATTCTCCTTGTAAGAGTGATCTGCTCTTTGTTGTATTCTTACTAGGAAATGTGAGTGAAACCCAGGATGTGATTGTACAGGTTTCTTCCCTTCAAGCTTGCTTGGCTTTTCTTTATCATCTCTTAAATAAAAAGTCTACCCCTGCAAAGAAAACCTTCTGCATTTGTCTGGAGAAGCAGTCATGAGATGATCATGTGCAGCACACCTGCATGCTTCCCTTTCAGCAGTTCATCCTCTCTTATCTGGCAGCTGCTGGATTGGAGGTGAACCCTGTCCTGCACTGGGTTGGTCCAAACCAGATTCCACTTCAGCTGTTCCTAAATAAAAGTAATCATCTTTCAAAGTTGAGGCTGCAGTGAATTGCCAACATTTGTTAACACAAAGCATACTTGTGAAGATGTGTATTGATGACATAGGACCATAATTCTCAAAAGGTTTGATTTCAGGCAAGTGCTTGTATTAACATCCCTCTTATATACCACTCATGGACAAGATCCCCCTGATGCACGAATTGCAGCCAGGAATAATGAGGACATATTAGGAGCTCTTAGGAAATGAGATGACACTTCAACATCACCATGACTAGAGTTTATGACTGATATCATAGTGGTGGGGTCGCTCTAATCTCTTGTGGAGTGATTTGCCACACATTACAGAATACATGCAGAAAAGTTATTGAATCATATATAGTAAAAAGATCCTGAAATCCCTAATAAAAATGTTTCTCCAAATTCTGCAGTGAAGAGTATCAGTTGAATGTGAAGGATATGTATCAGGAACGCATTAAAAAATCTGGTTTTGTCTAAGGATAAAAGCGCATTTGACCTCTTAGAAAAAAATGGAATTTAGCACAATCTGAATAAATATTTTTTTCTGTTGACAATGCCTCCTGTGCCCTAAAAGGATAGTCTAGTTGTTCATAGGATTTTTCTTTCATTTGTTGATTGTACAGACTCACAATTTCTCCAAGAGTAAAGAAATTGATACTTCAGCCTCATCTTTCTAGCTCATAGAGGTGACAGAGAAGACAAGATCCTCTTTCTAAGCAAGAGCATTCCATTTTCTAGCTTGTAGACCACAGATAACACAAGTGAAATTGCTTGGGAAAGTTTTCATGATTACTTGGGAAAGTTATGGAAGAGCTGCTTCATTCTCATTCTTTCTTAAATCAGGTTAATTTAAAAAGCAGCCTCTATATATCTTTAATCAAGCCACAGTATTCTTTAAGTTGCCTAGATGCTTTATAATCTCATGTAACATGATTTAGAAATTTCAGTCTTGATATGGTGTCAATAACAACATTAGCACAAAAGAATAAATTTTAAGTGTTTTTTATTCCATCCTGCATTTTCAAATTATTTGATTCTTTGATAGTTTTTTCAATCCAGTCATTTAGTCATTCCTGTGACTTCCTGTAGTTCAGAGATTCCTACATAATATGCTGCAGATGTTGAGAATAGGTAGAGGTTAAAAGAAGCGCCAAAATCTGTCTGTTTTAATCTTCACCACGGCTTGAAGTAAGAAAAACAGCAAGGAATGCTTTAAATGCAAGCTGAAAGTCAAAGATGCATCTGAAATGTAGGAAGTGCTTTTCGAACCCTCAAGGAACTGGATTTATATAATAAATATGCATAGCTTTTCTATAAGTCCTTTTGTATTCTGGCTTCTTCACCTTATGACAGGTTTGGTTGCAGGCAGAAGTTATTCCTTCAGAGTTTTGGTGATCCTGTCTAACTCTGAGTGTCACTGAAGTGGTGGAAAGTGGTGTATTGCTGCTTTCTGACAATGACTTGCTAGTAGCTCTTTAATGTAAATACCTATATTGCTTCACAGCTCGTGCAAGTGGTTTGCCCATAACAGGTTCATATTTTGTCCAGAAACTGTAATTCCATTGTTTTTTCCAGAAGATGGATTTTCACTCCCATAAAAATGTAGCCTGTAAAAGGCTGGCTATGTGTTGTGCTATGTGTTTCTCAAAGCTTTTCAGAAAGCTTTTAGAACAAAGATGTTTTTAGAGAAAAATATTTTTTAACTTCCAGGTATAACCACACTTCCAGATATAATTAGAATGTGATTAGGCTGGTTTCCCCTAATTTCAGTAATTTCTCAGCATTTTTGCTGTAACATTTTCCTAGGCATTGTGACAGAAGGGGAGAACTTAATATTCTTAGTATCTTTTGATCATCTGTGTCATTCAGCTTGTTCTGATGCATCTGCCATGGCAAAGGAAAGGCAGTTTTACTAGCTGGGGCATGTCTTTTTTTCCTGGTTATCTTTCTGACTGGAAATGTAACCTAGTACAATTACAGCAAGGAACATTGATTTGCACAAGGTTTTGGGTATTAATGACATTAAGCACCATCTGAATATAAGTTGCTCAGAAGAAGTCTGTGAAAAAAAGACAATCAAATAATTTTATGAGACTGGGACTTCCACAGTTTCAACTACCAGAAGTATTCCTCTGTGGGTTAGTTTCTTTTCTGAAAAATTCATGGACTTCACTTTAACAATCTTAGGTCTAAGAAGGAGGATGAAAACTAAGCAAAAATCCCCTAACAATTCTTAGCATCTGACAAGATTATAAAATGAGCACTTTCTGTCCAAGTAGTACAGTTGGTAGCATCACTACTCTTACAGTAAAGAATTTCTTCCTAGTAGCTCGTCTAAACATGCTCTCTTACGGTTTAAAGCGATTGCCCTTTGTCCTGTCACTATCTATCTGGCCATATGAAAAGTCTCTCTCCCTCTTTATTATAAACCCCCTTAAGGTACTGGAAGACTACAATGAGGTCTCCCCAGAGCCTTTTCTTCAGGATGAACAAGCCCAGCTCAGTGTCTCAGCTTTGTGTCATCTCTGAACCTGCTGAGGGTGCACTTGATGTCACTGTTGATGTCATTGATGAAGATACTGAAGACCATCAGACCCCAGATCTCTGTCTGCCCTGAGAAACACCACCCCTCACCAGCCTCCACCTAGGCATAGAGCCATTGACCACAAGTCTCTGGCTGTGTCTGTCCAGCAGATTCCTTATTCACTGAATAGTACATCCATCAAAGCCATGTATTCCCAGTTTGGAGGTAATGATGTCATTAGGGACTATAAAGGCCTTACAGAAGGAGACAGGAGATGTCTGTCGATCTTCCCTTGCCAATCATTGCTGTCTCTGGACCATAGAAGACCACCAGATTACTCAGGCATGATTTGTTTTCAGTAAAATTTGCTGGCTGCCTCAGATCACTTCCTTGTCTTTTCTCTGCCTCAGTATATCTACAAAGTAGATTGGTCCATAATCTTCCCAGACATGTAAGTGAGGCTCACTGGTCCATAGTTCCACAGATCTTCCTTTCTTCCATTTTTAAAAATGGGAGTGATATTTCCCTTTTTCCAGTTGCTGCACCTATCTGCCAGGACATTTCAAATATGATGGAGAGTGGCTTGGCAACATCAGACACTTTCCTCAGGAACTGTAAGTGCATCTCAAAGATCTCATAGACTTGTGGCTGTTCAGCTTCACCAAGTAATTCCAGACCTGTTCTTTGCTTATAGGGGGAATGACTTTGATTCTTCAACACCCACAGATTGGACAAAGGGACTTGAGAGAAATGGGAAGCTTTACTGCCAGTGAAGACTGAGGCAAAGCACTTGGTGAGTACCTCAGCCTTCCAGTTACCACCAATTCACCCTTCTCACTTACCAGTGTGGATACACTCTACCTGGCCTTTGTTTTCTGACCTATGTTCTTGTAAAAGTCCTTCTTGTTGTTCTTCACATCTCTTGCCAAGTCCTGTTCCAGCTTTGCTTTGACTTTCCTGAAGCCATCCCTACACATCCAAATTATGTCCCAGCAGTCTCCTCAGGTTACCTGTTTCTGCTTCCACAGGCCATACATTTCTTTCTTATGCCTCAGTTTGATGAGCAGATACTCAGCCATGCCAGTTTCCAGCCTGCCTTCCATGATTTTCTACACATTGGGATAAAGATCTCTTGTGCTCTAAGAGAGTTCTGATCAGCCCCTCTATTCTTAGGGGACCTCATTCACCTTTTTGTTTTTTTCCAACAGCTTGAATTCCACTCTTGCAAAGTTCGGGGTCTTCATTTTGCTCCTTGCCAGGCCCAAACTCCTTGAGATCATGAACTCAGCCAGGGTGGTTGTTACAGCCAAGGCTGCTTTTGATCTTAACTCCTTTGATGTGCTCATCCACCGCATTGGTGAGTACCAGGTACAGTAATGTCTCACCTCTGGTTAGTTTGTCTAATACCTGTACTAGAAGTTGTCCCCCACATTTTCCAGGAGTATTGATTCCAGCTTGCTGTATTGATTTCCCAGCAGATGACCAGGTGGTTGGAGTCCCCATCAGGATGAGAACTAATGAGTATAACGCTTTCTGTATCTGAAGATACAGAAACATGCAACAACATGCCTTGTTGACAGGCTCCCTCTGATCAGGCAGCCTATAGCAAACCCCTGTCACCAGGTGTCCTGTCCTTGATTTTCACCTACAGGGTCTCAGTCTCTTTATCAGGGGCAGCTCTTCACAATCTGACCCTGCCTTAGCATTGAGCACAACACCTCCACCCCCCTTCCCAGCCTGTCTCTTCTGAAAAGCTTGTGGCCCTCAGCTGCAGTGCTCCAGTCATGTAACTCATGTTCCATGTTTCTGTGATAGCAATTGGGTCATAGTTTTCTAATTGCACCATGGTTTCCAGCTCCTCTGGCTTGTTACCTGTGCTGCGTGAATTGGTGTAGAGGCAGTTGAGCTGGGCTATCCACCTCTTCATCTCCTGGGAAGAGCACTCTCTAATTCTTTCAGGATGATTTACAGGTATTTCCCTGCTGTTCCCTGAAGTGCTGTTGTTCCTGGTTCCTTTCTGATAAGCCAGTAGAGCATCCTCTTTCTCTACTAAATGTAGTTTAAAGCTCTTCTAGTATGTCCTGCCAGCTTGTTCCTTAGAGTAAGTGTCTGAATGCTTCAATACCAAGGCCTGGTTAAGAACAGCACAGAGAGGTAGCAGTGTTTATAAAATGTGTTCCTAATTCTGCAGAACCCTGAAAGCCAGAGCATGAAAAACCATCTGGAAATAAGAGAAAGGAAGGAATGTTGTGCAGAGTCTAATAAGGTCCATTCTTTTTTTTGTGAGAAAGCTGTTGAATGCATGACCATGTGCTCAACAACAAACAATGCCTAAATAAGAAGTAAGGACATCTTCTTAATAATGATAATCAAGGTCAACATTTTTAAAACTGCAAACTACTAATTACAGAAATATGGTGCCTAATATAACAGTCTTTCTCACAAGGAGAATTTTCTTGGCTACACCTAACAGTGCTTACCAGTGTAAATACTGGAACCATAGAATGGCTTGTGTTAGAAGGGGCCTTAAAGATCCTTCCATACAGAGTCATTGCCATGGGTGGGGACACCTTCCAGTAGACTAGGTTGCTTGGAGCTCCATCCAGCCTGGCCTTGAACACTTCCAGGGATGGGACATCTACAGCTTCTCTGTGGAACCTATTTCTGTGCCTCACCACCCTCCTAGGAAAGAATTTCTTTCTAATATCTTACCTAAATCTACTGTCTTTCAGTTTGAAGCCATTCCCCCTTGTCCTGCCACTAGAAAGCCCTTGTAAGAAGTCCCTCTCCAGCTTTCTTCTAGACCTCCCTTACACACTGGAAGACTGCTTTAAAGTCTCCCCAGAGCCTTCTCTTCTCCAGGCATAGTAAGTCCAGCTTTCTCAGCATGTCCTTATAGGAGCGGTGTTCCATGTCTCTGATTATTTGTGGCCTTCCTCTGGTCCTGCTTCAACAGGTCCTTCTTATATTGGAGCTCTAGTTACATTATTTATAATGTTTCCATAAGTGATTCATTCATAGATGCAGACAAAAAATAGCTCATTTTACCTTCTTAAGTCATGAGGGATATACTTGGACTTGAAAGCATAATTTCTTTAGAAGCTCTTGGAGAAGATTCAAAGCTGACCAAAACTCAGGTGTTCCCAATTTTGTTGATTGTTTAAGGTTTCCCTTCTGCAGAGTGATTTAAATTGGGCTGGCAAACTGAGTAGATGAAAACAGGCAGACTTTCATCTTATTTTCATTGTTTATGACAGATTGGGTGGTGCCTGGAGGAAGGTGCATGTATAAACAAGCTCTAAGGTAAAATATTGGCAAGTCTGCAAATGCTGAAAATTGAGCATGCATCATGCTGAAATGATGCTTTCTCAACAGAGAAAAACAATCTTTGTAGATGTTTGTCTCAGAGATGTTTCACAAGATGTCTAATGTTTTTGGAAGAAGTGATGCAGATGCCAGACTTGTTAAACTTCCTCTATTAACCTGCACCCACTGAAAATGAAATTAAATGTACTAGCTAGTAATTCCCTACTCTCGGTAGGGAAAATTTGTTTGTCAGTTTTGGCTAATTGAAAAGTGTTAGGTAAATTTAGATGAAACTCAGCCTCTTTTCCTTCCCTACAAGTTCTTCACTGCTATATCAATGTTTTTCACAGTCCTCAGATTTGCAAGAGGTTCTTTTTCTTTTAATGCTGAAAAGTGAGAATTTGCTTCAGCTATTGCTCAACTCTTTCTGTTGTGAACCTTCCTTTCAGAAAATATGTCCAACTTCCTGCATCTCTCTCGTCATGGGACACAGTATAACTCTGTGCTAAACTTAGTTTCAATATGCTGAATGGGTGTTTTCCTAACTTTTGTAAATACTTGAATAATTTTAGTTTAATTCCATTGCAAATTTTCACTCACAGATTTGGGTAAATATGATATTAACTAGCATTTTCCCTTTCTCTGTAATTTTGGGAAAATGAGCAAGTATTGCCCTTGGCTGGCAGTTAGGACAGAATTGTTAAGTCATTTAAGTAAATTGTTAAGTCATGGAAGAGTTTAGGCACCTAGAAACTAAGTGGACATATGGAATCCATGAGAGCAACACAACAGAACCTTAGCCACTGAGGTGGGTGGGCATTTATAGCAGAGTCAGGTACAGCAGGTTGCTCAGTGCTGTGTCTGCTTGGTTTGAATATCTTTAGGGACAGAGACTACCATCCTCTCTGGAAAACCTGTTCTTGTGTTTGGTCACCCTCACAGTATTTTTTTTCCCTCATGGTTAAATGGAATGTCTTACTTTGATCTGTGCCTACTGCCTCCTCTTCTTTCACTGGGTATTACTGGGAAAGTCTCACTCTATTTTCTTTATTCTCTTCTGTTGGGTGTTTATACACATTTATAAGACCCTCCTGAGACTTCTCTTCTTCAGGTGGAACAGTTCCAGCTCTCTCAGCCTCTCTTTCTGTAAAGGCTGCTCCAGTCCACATTGTTTGTGGTCTCTCATCAGACTCAGTCCAGGACGTTCAGTGTGGCGCAGACCTGGACCCAGCATCCACGTGTGTATCACCAGTGCTGAGCAGGGAGAAAGGATCTCATCGCTTGGCTTACTGGCAGTGCTCTTCCTAAAGCAACCCAGGATGCCACTGGCCTTTTTTTTCTTCAGGGGCACACATCTGGCTCGTGGTCAGCTTGTTGTTGATTCAGACTCAGCAATTCAGCACATTTTCTGACAAGTTGCTCTGTAGCTGTTCAGCCCCTGTGCGTGGCCCCACTGTGTGGCAGACTCGTGTATGTCCATTTTGCACATAGACCTATTCAAGTGCGTAGGCACCTGAGTTTTCATCATAAGGTACTCTAGGTATGTATCTGTGCCTAGGCTGCAGCTGGCTTGACAGGTCTGAGGGCTGCATTTCAGGTCATGCCTGAGCCTGCTCAGAGGTTCTTTGATAAATTATCCTGTGCCTGCAGCCCCAAAGGGATCCAGTGCTGTGACTGTGTTTTTAGCATGCACCTGAATGTGTACTGCTGTCAGTGAATCATCCCAAAAGAGAGCAGCTGTAATCATTCTCCTTCTTAAATACAGCTGCCAGTCCAGCTAACTTTTTTTTTTTTATCTTTAATGCAACAGGACTTGCTCAGCAAACAAGGAACCAGGTTTCTTTGTCTTCGGCAGTTTCAGGAAGTTCAAAATCATAGCTTTCAGAGAACCCAAGTTCAAATTAACTCATTTTCTTTTTGAGCCAATGCATACATGCTGTTGATCATCCCTGGCATGACAGTACTTCTAAGAGCTCAGTTAGGCTGGGTGCTTGTTTGTAGGCCTGCAGGAACAAGCTGTCTTTCCGGAGGTGCTCTGATACCATGGCAACTGTCACTTTACAAGGAGACAGATAGCAACCCAAGCCCCTGAGCCATCCCATTGCCCGGAGCTACTGAGCCTTTACTAGTTCCAGTAAACATTAGAGGTTGCACTAAGCCTGATGTGATCAACTGCAACTCCAGTGACTTCAAAGACATTTGTCCCACTGTAACCCTCACTGGAATTACTATTTCAGTGACAGTGAAATAATTCCCATCAAGTACAAATTACTTAGAAGCTTTTGGATAGAACTTAACCATACAAGTTAAACCTATTTGTCATAGCTATTATCAGTGAACTGAAGACAGGAAGGCAATCTAATTTTACTGTTTTATTCAGATGTAAAAGTTGGACATGGCTACACTACAGGTAAATTCCTAGAGAGAGTTTCCATTACAAACACAAAATACTGTCAGGAAAGCAGGATCAGGGTATATTAGAAAAATTAATTTCAAGCAATTTACATCTGTTCATTGCAAAAGCAATTTGTCTTGCAGCTACTACATCAAGAGAAATAGAGAGGCATTTTTCTTTGTTCTGAGAATGTAGCAAAACAGTGAAAAGCAAGGGGAATGCCAAAGGCCAGACTGAAAGGATTTATGGGTTTGCCAGATAGGTCAGAGTCAGGACTGTCTGCCAGTTAGTGGTCTGAAGCCATTTACTAGGTCTGACAGGGATGAAGGTTTTTTCACTATAACAACTCCTGTGGTGCTGATAACAGACCAACATTTCAGATGCTGCTGAACAGCATTGGTGCAGCATGAAAGCATTCACTGCTCACTCTTACCCCAGTGAATAGATTGGAGTGTGTGAAAGGTAGGGAGAGGACACAACTAGGCATATGACCCAAACTGACCAAAGAGATTTTCCATGCCCTACAGTGTCACGTTCAGCAATAAAAGAGCGGGAAGAGTGGAGTTAGGTAGGTTAGCTATCTATTGCTTGGCAACTGATGGAGCATCTGTCTTGCATGGGAGGTGATTAGTGATTGTCCTTCTATCATGAGCTCTGGCTTTTTTTCTCTATATCTTCTTTCACTCTTCCATTGCCTGTTAAACCATTCTTACCTTGACCATGAATTTTCTGGGGTTTGCTCTTTCCTTTTGTCTTTCCCATAAAACTGTCTTTGGGGGTAGGGAAGGGAGCAAGTATCTGTGTGGTGCTTAGGTGCCCACAATAATTCATAGCATAATTCATATAAATATCAGTTTTCAGGACAGCTCTTTAGGTGTCTGTTTAGAACCCATTAATTAATGAAATTGAAGCTTTTTGTAGAACAGTTTTGTGCTCTGAAGTCCTTGGAAACAGGGAGCATTGAACAGGCAGAGAAATTCCTCACGCTTTCTGGAGAGCACCATGTGGAGCAAAGCAGGGCCTCTGAATCACTCCAGTCCTTGCCTTGTCTCCTTTGTTTTTCATAGTCAATGGTAGTGTCTGATGAGACAGCCTTTAAACAGCAGCCCCCATGAGAAGGCTTTTATCAAGAAAGATGAAGACTGCTAATAGCACTTTGCTTGCTTGTTTCAAACCATTGTGTTCTTTCCAGCCTGAAAGGTTTACTGTGAGGAAAACTGCAAAACCATGATTTTGAATATCAAATAGTCAAAATTTTTGCCTGGTGTAGCTGAGGAAAGGGTAATTCTTGGAAGGAGATTCCATGCCCATGAAAAGCCAGTCAAGGAAATAAAAAATGTATTTCTATGTTCACTTCTCATTGATCCTCCAACAAGAAGCTCATCTAGTGTGCTATCCTTGCAGCCAGTGCATCTCTACTCTGCATTATCTGAATGCAGGGTCAAGTCCTATACTTGCTAAGGATTGAATAGGGAGCACAGACACAAAGATAAACATTATACACGGTCTGGCTGGGATGGAGTTAATTTTCTTCCAGATGCTGCTCTGTTTTGGATTTGTGACTAAAGCAGTGGTGATGGCACGGCTTGTGTGGCACTGGGGCTTTCTCTTTTCTCAACTCTGCCTCAGCAACAAGAAGGCTGGGGGATCGTGAGATATTGCGAGAGGATGTAACCAGGATAGTTTTCCCAAATTGACCAAAGGGATATCCCATGCCATAGAATGTGTGGGGAGGGTTTGAGGTTTTTTTGAATGCAGACATTGCTTGGAGACTAACCAGTTGTCAGTATGAGTGTGCTTGTGGGAGGTGAGTGGCTTCTTCGCATCCCTTGCTTTTGTTTTATTCTTGCTTATTGTTGTTTTCTTTCTTCTTCCTTGTTCCTTCCCATTTTAAACCATTTTTATCTCAACCTCTGATTTTTCTTCCTTTTGTTCTTCCTATCCTCTCCTTATCTGACAGTGGGAGAGTGATAAAGTGGCTGTGTGGGCCTGACATGCTGATCAGCATTAACCCACAACATATCCTAAAATAATAGTCATCTGTGGCACCTGCCAGGCAGAAATCACACAGGACCTGATTTTCACTCATATGCATGAAGTTACTAATGGCTTAAATGTTGTATAAGGCCCCAAAACAGAAAAGAGACATTGAGGCTTCTGAGGGGGAGAATGGCACAGATGAGTCCTATAATATTAAGATTTTTTAAAAATTTGATAACTGGAAAATCTTACATTGTGTATCTGTAGAACTGCTTTTATACAGGCACTGCCTGATCCAGTTTGTGTGTAGCCATCAATCTGTTCACCCCAGAAAAGAGTATAATTTGAAAGTTTGTCTGTTGAATTGTGCCTGGTATCTCCCTAATGACAACATTTTTCAACAAGTTGTGGCAAGAAGCCCCCCTGCCCTAGGAGGGCCGATCTGTTACCTATCAGCTGATACAGTAGCTCAGGGCATCTTCACCTCACATGTATTTACTAATTGCTGAAATAACTCAATCAGGGCAGCTTGTCTTGTAGCAAGTAATTTCGGCACCGTGGTGGTGACATTCCCAGCTGACAATAAACATCTTGTCTTAAAAGCAAGCTTGTAGGAAGATGAGCTTGAATTTCTGACTGACAGACACTTCACTTTACAAACTACAGAAACTACACCATACTTTCATTTGCATATTCCCTGGAAATGTGTGGGGATCTCTCCTCAAGGTTTGGGATGCCTGTCTTGAGTTATTCTCTCAAGGGTTCAGTGAAAGGTCTCTGTGTACCCCATGATCAGTTTGGTGGTAAGTTACGTTCACTCCTGTTCTATACTATTTCTTTCCTAACTGCTACATAGGTACCTTTATGTCATGCACTGTTTTATGTAATCTATTAGTAGTTCTTTTGTTTTATCCCGTGTAGTAAGTAACTCTCTTTAAAGCCTTTTGTCTGTTAATCTCCTGTCTATTTAATAAATAACCCATTTTATAATAGACCTGATCTGCCATTCTTAAGAACTTGTGAGCCAGAGCAATTTAGGTGCAGGTCACCTAAGTAAAGCTGCTGTGAAAAATCTGAGGCTAAGGCACGGCACGTTCAAAGCTCTCACTCAATCCACAGCACAAGTGTATGAAAAAGGACTTACATCTGAAAAGACACCAAGACATTTGAATTGTTAAAGGCTTTCAATATTTTTTGCCTCCTGGACAGAAGAATCATATATCAGTAACAATGGAAAAAACTAGCTTGGCTTTAAGAAAAAGATTTTTTTTTAAACTTAATAGAAAACTTGAATGCTGAACTTGAGCAAATGCTGTAATTTATCTGTTTATTGCAATACTGCCTTAGTATAGCACTGTATAATAAGCATTTCTCAGTAATTGCTAGCATTAGTGTCACACCGCCACTAATACATCACCTTGGGTGCACTATCCTAATATGTGAATACTTCCCACTTGGGAAAGCTGAGACATCATCTTAGTCTTTTTCTACTTGATTTAATGTGCTCTAGCCAACATCTTGTCAAACTGACATTTGAATGCAGATAACACTGGCATATATATATACATATATATATATATATGTATGTATGTAAAATAAATGTTTTGATACTGTTAAGAAGAGATAGAATATGAGTAGTTTACCAAAGACTGCAGATAGTGAGCATGGAAATATCTTTTTAGACCAACAAACACAGACCTGTTAATATGAGTGATTACCTTCATATGGTGAATTAGGGTTACCCGGACACTAATCAGACAGTGTTAAACACAGTCCTGGGATAGTTACATGACAGGTAAATGAATTATAGCATAAACAAGTGATACTGCATGAGTTTTTGATTGGATTCAAGATCAGAATATGCAAAATAATCAGAACCAAGCTGGGTATTGTTCAGCAGATCCTGCTCTGGTTTTTAATCACAGGTTCAGCATTGAACATCATTCCAAACTTGTGGTAAAGTTAGAATTTTCTGTCTTGATTTATGAAAATAAAAAATGATCCATGTCCTCTAGCCTGAAAGATGCATCTTCTTCTATCCCTTCCTGTGTCAGCTGAATTCAGCTGACAAACTTAGGTTCAATCTACTCCAGTACCTACCAGATACAGAGATGTTAACAAGGTATTTTCAGCTGGGTCTCATTTCCCTCTCACAGTGGCATGTCATCTATAAAATCACACCTTTCTATGTACTTGCTTACACTTTTTGTCCACAGCCACTCAGCTGACATAGGCTTTTATGAGTCAGTCTTGATAAAACAGCTTGAGCTAGAAATCAATGCTGATATGACAACTCATAACAGCAGCTTCAAATCCACTCTGTTGAGAGCAAATCCATTTTCTTTTAATGAAGGCACACCTGCTTACTAAAGTTATCAATGTGGCAAGACATAAACATGTGTTTGACTGCAAGTATGTGCTTAAATTTTGAAGCACTCTCAGGCTTAAAGCTTGTGTTCATTTGAGCTGAGGATTCTATTGCTTATTCTAATAACTGTGAAGAAAGCTGCTAAACTGATGATGCAATAGGAGCTGAGATGGCAATAACTATGTGTGTGTCGTCTTTAAAAACAGATACTTTCTCTCTTGCTGCACTTGTAAATGCCAAAACAGAAGAGACAGAAGAAAAGGCTTTCCAGGCTATTTATTTGTTTGTTTATTGTTAGGATTAATGAAACAGATGTGGACAATCACAATATTTTCCATGGGTTTTGGGTATTTCAGCAGGTGTTTATGGACAAGATTTAGCCAGATGACTGATTTTGTAAGAGTAGGAGAGAGTCTAGTGAAGGAATTTGAATCACTAGGAAAGGGGATCAATGTCCTGTCAGATTTCTTCAGGGCTTCCAAGCAATGTTGTATACTTTTGACTATAACATCAATATGAAGAAGATGTTTTCTTCTCCCTGCAGAAGTAGCACCACTGAAAGAACAAGATGAAATGCACTTGTTCTCATCATTGCTTCAGCTGTAATTGGAGAATAACTGGTTTCAGGCAGTGAAGACTGTGACTGAAAAGCATGTAGCATCATGCAGTTTGAGCTAAATTACATCCATGCTATGAATTAAGCATAGACTTCATTGTGCTTTTTGCCTAGGCATGTTCAGCAAAGGCACTTCTTTAGTAATGCAGTACAAAGATACTATATTAGACTGACCTCCACAATACTGGAAGGAAAAAATGTGAGCCTGCATCATGAATTAACTTAGGTGAGATGTTTCCTTTACATATTCAGGAAGGGCTGGACATGTTCATGATAAGTCCACATAGAGCTGTACAAAGCTTTAGTCTTTCAGACAGTGGTGTGAGTGTTTTTCAGTCTTTAGGGGTTTTTTTTCCATTTGCCCAACAGTATTTTCCTGGAAAGAGAATGCTTGCTGTGAGCCAGCCCTGCTAATATCTGCTGTCCATCTCCTTCCAGGATGAGTGAAGCCCATCTCTGTCTGCACATCCTTCTCCCCTTTTGCATTTGAAGTTGCCTGGCCACTGTCTTGTGATTTTTTTGTTTTAATCACTGCTTTTTTGTCCTTAGTTATTATTGCACCATGCATTGTGAAATGTTGATAGGATTGGAGGTCACTGTATGCATAATAATATACTTTTAATTTTGTATTATATTAATATAAATATTTTCTTGTAATATATTTTCTATTACATATTAGGGTGATTTGTTGTTACAGTGTACTGTACTCCTTGCATTTCAGAATGTCATGTGTTGAATCAAACATTACTCTAATGATGTGACAAATGCCTTTGTCATGGTTTCTTATGCATTTATACCCCTCACCAGGTGACATATTCTGTTGAACTAACTGAAAAATGGTACATTTTCTATCAGCACACTTATGCTTGAGCATGTATTGTACTTCTGCTTTGAGTATTACAGCAGCTCATGAAGAAAAGACTGGATTAACTTTATCATATTCACAATAAGGAAAGAAAATACATGCATGCTGAATACTTTAGTTATAGTGGTGCATAAGAAATTGGTTGTCATTTCATGAGTTATCCCAAAGTACAAGTACAGATAATAAATGAAAGCTTAAATTGTCTGAAGATAATAGCTTAGGTAGCCTGCATTTGTAAACAAAGAACACTTATACTAAACATCAGAATATTTTTTCCCATTTGGGAAATCTATTAATAGTGTTCTTATTTCCATTCTGCCTTAATTTTCTGCAACCCGTATTGGCTCTGGCATCATTCTATTTCAATTTCCTTCTACTATTGTGTGCATGGTCTTACTTATCCATGATTTTATATGCCCCCACCTTTTAGATGTTAGGTGTAAGCTGGGATATTTATCTCGGCTATCACAATTTGGAAGAGTCACTCAGAATGCTTTGGCAATGCTCTTCAAGAGAGAGACAGAGACCTTCAGTCTGATTCAATTGTTCCCTTCATTCTCCCCACCATCAACAGTTGTTACAGAAATTTACAAAAATATATGTATTACACACACAGACACACACTCTCGACTGCTGGACAAAGAACACTTTACCACTTTGTACCCTTCAGATAAATTGTAATAAACCCATTGCAACTCCTTTTAGAGTTACTACACTGAACTACACAATAGCATATGTCTAAAAAGATTGTCTTAGCAAGAGAGGTATCACAGAACTGTTGAAATTTAACTGGATTCAGCCTATAAAAGATATGCAGATGGCAATTTTAAGTCTTGTAAGCTATCGAGCTGAGTACTATAAAACAGGAGAAAAATAAATTATTTCGTTACTGAAATGCATAGACTCTATATAGACTCTAATTCAAAAGGAGAGGGCCTATGTAGGACTGACCTAACTTGCTATTAAGGGGAGACTAAAATTCACTGGCTTTTAACTAAATTATGCAAGTTTTATTATAAAAGAAAATAAAGACCCAGGTGATAACTGCTCAAACTTTTTACAAGGCAAGCTGATCCATGCAATCTTGTCCCATTCACACAGTACTAGATTGATATCAATTATACTATGTGATCTTTGCAGCCAAAATCTTACATGAAGCCTGTTAATGCCTACTCTGATCAAAAGAAAAGTTGCATAGGTCATTGAAGAAAATAAAGTACATAGATATAGTGTGACTAACCTATAATAATTTTGCCAGCGATGGGGAAAACGTGATTAACAATATTCAGTGCATGCTCTAAGATTACTACAGGCACTAAGGGCTGGACATTAGCTTGCCTATGGAGAGGGAAGCTGAAATAACCATTTCAAACACACCTAAGCTGTGGAAGTAGAGCTGGAGGTCCTGGCTCAAATACCTCTTAAGAATAAGGTATCCCAAACGAGCAATGTAGCCATAAATAAGCTAACAACATTTGGAAGATTCAGGAAGAGTAGACAGGAAAATAAAATGTATAGTGATGACATTTTCATGGCCTCACATTTTATGAACCTCCAACACTTTCTCCTTGATTTATAAGTTGGGGTTTTTTAATGCAGAAATATGGGATCTGGTAGAAAAAATAAAGATGGAATTAGAATGCAGCTCCTCTTATGTCACAGAGAAGGAAGTATTAATCAGAACTATGCAATAACTGCAAACAACTGAGAGTGTCCATAAATATGGCTGAGACATAGAGCTTTCTGTGCAACCTCAGAGGCGTATTGTAATGACAAAATGGAGAAATAATTGCGAAACTGGTGATGGCCATCATGGTTCATCGTGCTTTGCATAGCAATGAGTGTGCTGAGTGCCCTTCCCTATGCCAGCTACCTGGGCGAGCTATTGGAATTTTGCTAATGTTGCAGGTAAATTAATGTCAGGTGGCAAAAATAATTGGAGTAAATGCTTCTTTCTCTTCCATCACTGTAAAAAGTGTCATTTACACTCACAATGGTAGACAAGGACTTAATACATAAGGAACATTTTATCAATGAACACCTTGGTGATTATTCACTTATTGCACAAAACACGTGTGGATGAAGCCACCTTGCCTAGGTATTAATCAGAGAATTATAGGATATGGTGAGTTGAAGGGGATTCCACAATGGTGAAAGTGTTTTAAAAACTTCTACAAAGCATGTTTGTGTCCCTCAGAGTCCATGCCATTTTGGGAGGAGTGTGGCAGAGGGAATAAATAACCTGCAGCCCAAGATATGATTATTTCTGAATTTGAAATAAAAAGACATGGAACTTCCTATCATGAAAGGAACAAGAAAATGACATCTCTGGCCCCTTTTTTTTTAAAAAAAATACACTTTTTTTTCTTCAGGACCAATTTTAACATGCCTTCAATCAAACATTTTGAGATGCTGATGCTAAATATCTCTAAACAGACAGATGTCTGAAGTGAACTGTTAGTTTTTTGCTTTTCCAGAGTACAGCTCATTTTCAAATGAAGAAGCTGAGAGCATTCTCTGTTTTCCCATAGTACATGTTGATAACTGTGGGCAGCTGCCCAGTCCAAAGAGAGTTCCTGAAAGGACCATGCTTCAGGGCTGTTAATTTGTTGGCATGGCTTCTTGGGTATTGAAGGTGTATTTTAAGAGATTTGTTAGCAGTGATTTCACCAAGAGCTTGTGACAAGATAGAAAATGACACTGCAAAATATCCTAAATGATGGATTTCCTCTCTTTTTTTAAAATTAACTTCTGTTTCTATATAAATAGATCAGGGCTCTGCTATTGGTTTGCATTTACATAATTTCCATCCAGTATGTTTTTTACAGTATGTTTTTTAAGTTTTGGCTTTGTAGGGCTCAAAATGACAGAACACAAAAATCACATGTCTGTATGCAGAATATGTTAATATACTCCTTTTATCAACCTGTTTTTTTTCAGAACATACTTATGCCATTCAAGTGATTTAGTTCAAAGTTAAGGTCAGGTCTGTCTAGGAACTTGGTAAAATGAGTGAGCTTGACTCTACTCAGCTTAGACCAGATCTTTGTGATTTTCTTATCTTGATATAAATCCTTGCGATTTAATTCTGAGTGTTAAACACAGAAGCACTACATAGGAAGGGCAGCTGATAACTCAACAAGTGCATTATTACGCGTAAGAGCTCCTTCCAGCATAAAATTATATGATACGTGGTGCCACCAAAAAACATGGTAAATTAGTCTCAGTTGGCATTCTGTTAAGAACTGGAAAACTAAGAAATTAACCTAAATCAAGCAGTCCAAAGCACACAGGGGTGTGTGCTTATATGCATATGGGAGCATATAATGTGCTTGAGAGTAGGAAGGACACACTGTATGATTCATCTTGCTAACAAGCAGAAATCTTATTTGATATCTTAGATGGAACCCTAATACTTCATAACTTTGTATAAAGACTCTGGATGCAGTTTTGATAGACAGCAAAATATGTGTATGGTGAACCACCTGCTGTCTTCTTCTTGTTAAAAAGTTGTCTTGTTTATTAATTTATTCCTGACAAAGATAAAACTTCAAATAATAGTCTCCATTCTATTTTCAATGAAGTACTCTTCTAATGAATGAAACACATAATTACTAGTCTTTATTTCCTTTACTTAGTCTACCATTGACTTATATAATGTGTAGTGTGTACATGAAAAAAAGAGATAGTGGCAGTGCTGTGGTGAAGAGAGAAAATTGAGAGAAAGAAGCTTTGACAATTCCCATCATAACTCTAATAGTATGTCGTAGTGAAGGGGATATCTCTGTTAGCAGTGGACAATTAGACTAACCAGCATGAGATTTCTGCCTGCTAGGCAGTGTACTGTGGGATTTTAATATTGAAGTGTTTAGAATTAAACTCTCCTAATAAACCAAATATGTAAGTGCTAACGCTACATCAATGAAGTTGATTTACATATGAGTAGAAGGCTAGGATACATATCTGAAATAAACTGAGAAATCCAGGCTGCTGCATGTAGGTAGGGGAGACACACATTGGTGCAGTATGAAAAAGTCAGAGGGTTAACTTACACAGTTTATTTCTCTTCTTCTCCCCACATTTACTCTCAAAAAAGCTGCAAGTAAAGTCTTTGGGAAAGAGCACAAGTGCAATTCTGAAAAGCAAAGAAAGGGCTTTAGAGATCACAGATGAAGTTGTTATTGAGAGCAAAGAAATAGGCAGCTGAGGACATTACAACATTCATGTTGGCTGAATTATAAACTGTTGAAAGTCTTTCCACACCTTTAAAGAGATGCAGAAGTCAGTGTAACAGGAAATAAAGATACACATTTTTAAAACAATAATTAGACTGAGGTCTGGATTCCCTTAAGTGTTAGACTAACACCAATTCTCAGGACTGCCTGGTCCATGGCCATGTTTGTGATTGGAGAGTTCTTCTAGTCACAAGGCTTTGTTAGACCACAAAAAGGTAGCACTTATACTTAAAACTTTATTAATCTGCCTTAGCCCAATTAGCTATCAGGCTATATGCTATGAAAAAGACACTTATATAGTATTGGTACTGTAGGAAAATAATACTCCTAACTGAAATAAGGATGTGGAAAATGTAAATGTGCATAACCTAAGGACAACTTAAATTTATCAGAATTTATTGATGGGAGTACTAATAAGATGTGCTTCTTTAACAATATAGACCATCCCATCCTTTACCCAGGAAGCTGAGCTGTGTCAAAGACCACTGAGCTGTGTGTAAAACAGCTCCCGAATCACTAGTAGTTGCAGTCCAATTATTTTGAAGTAAAATTACAACCTTTTATTTCAAGACAAATTGAACTGAACTATGGTGTTTCAGAAGCAACCTAAGCCTCTGTGTGGCAAAGGTCCAGTACACTCAATGCTTTCTCTAAAATGCTTTGAACAGCTCTTGGGTCACCCAGAAACAATCTCTTTTTCACTGTGTTTCAGTTTCTCTGTGTTTCTACTGTCCAAGTAGAAACCCCAGTGCCAGTACCCTGTAATAATCAGCGTAGGTGATATTGCCAGTTTTTGCAAGGTGATACTGCAGTCCCCAGGGGGATTGAAAAAGGGGATGATTCAAATTCAAATAAACCCTTGGCTCTGACAATCTGGACAGTGTTTGCCCAACATTTGAGCAGGGCCACATGTGACACTTTGTTAAATTTGCTTGATCTGTAGCTGCTAAAATCATACAAATACATCCATTTTGAAATGGGCTTTATCTCTTCCTTCCCACCACTGTAAAGATATGACTGAGTATGCTGGAGAAGCTGGTGTAAGTCAAAGAGCTTTTTCACCAAACAGGGCTATTGTCATCTCTGATGGAAGTAGGTGTTGCTGTGTGAAAGACTTGGCTGCATTTGGGGTTGATTCAAGTTTTTTTAATGTGCCCTTGCCTTCTTACAATATTGCTATTTATTTGTAGGCATAGCTGTAAGAAAGGTCCTTCAACCTTTACTGTCATGATGTAAGTCTAAATTCTGGGTGAACAAAGCTGTTGGGAAGGGATCAATCTGCCAACAGCCAAAGGTCAATGCCTGGGTATAAACTGAAGAAATAAAATCAATCCACCATAACCCAAATCCTTCAAAGATACAGGTAAAATGCCAAGATGGGTCACCCACACTGCCAAAGCACAGGGTGCAGTGACTGTCAGCCAAGCTAAACAGCACTTTGAGGGGATCCAGTCTTGCAGACCAACAAGCCTCTACCATGCAAGTGCCACATATGTCCTACAAAGATGCTTAGGTAGTGTCACTAAACTCCCAAAAGATCATGAGTCATGTGAAATGGACAAGGTGGGAAACTAACCCATAATTGTCCCTATGTTACCTAGATAATGCATACATAGATGCCCATCACATTTAGCTGAGTGCACACTTCAGAGCTCAGCATCAATGCCAGCTCCTGGTTCTAAAAAAGCCTGTCATGAATCCTAGTGCATAATGGCCTTGAAAGAGAACCTTACCAAGCTTACTTTTCCATGATACCTCCCTGCCTAGCCTTGCTCTACCCTGTCCTTAAGTTTTCCCTCTGCTCTCGGGTTAATCTGCTGTGATCTTCTGCACATTTGTAATATAGAGGAACTGTGCTCCAGATGTCTGCTGCCTGCACTGTCAGTGGCCCAGTGAGGTTTTTGTTATCTAACTGGGAAAGCCAGAGCAAGCAAGGAGCATGACGGAGGATGGTGAGTGGCTCTGTGCAGGAAAGGAGTGTCCTGGTCCTAGCCACAGCCCACAACAGGAGAGGAGTGTCCTGGACACAGCCGCTTCCCAGACATCACTGTGTTCTCCACCAGGCTCTGCCACAGCATCTCTGGGATTAATTTCTCCCCACTCTGATGAGACAGAGGAAGGCCATTGATACCATGAAGATTGACCTGCGTGTCAAGACACCAAAGTAATTAAAAATATGTTTTTAAAAGACAGACAAAGTGCTGGATGTTGTTGATAGATAAAGTTGAGCAGGATCTTTCAGGGATTGGTGTGCAAACCTGGTGTGCAATCCTGGTGTGAAAGATTAGTGTCTTAGCAGAGGAGTTCAGTAGATGGCCTTCACTTTTTTAGGTCGCTTTGGTATTTTTTAAACTTCATGAAAGGAAAATCAGGGCAACACAAAGCTATTTTTTCCTACTTAGCAGCTGGAAGTAAGGTGAATTTATCAGCCTCAGTGGCATCCCTTCTGAACAACAGCATCCCACAAAGAGAAAAGGCAAACAAGTAAGCCAGCACAGCATGGCATGGTTGAAATTATCTGTCTTGTTTTGTGCACCTGGAAGAACAAACTTTTTGGTACAAGGCAGGTGTAATTCAGTCTTTGTGATGACTCACACTTGGCAATTAGCTGAGAAAAAACTGCAAAATATGATGCATTATTTATTAATAATGGGGGATTTTGTGTGTGTGTGTGTGTGTGTGCACATGTGTGCATATGAACAGCTGCAGCTCAGTGGGACTGAGAAACTAGGGTGGACTGCGTTTAGAGCAAAAGTGAGGACTTCACTGGCTGCCTCTGGTTGCATCTTCAAAGCCACCACTGCCTCTTTTCTTCTCTTTCTCCCCCTTTCCACTCTTCCATATATTCACCATAAAGTGTCTTTATCCATATTCAAGTGCTCAGATATAATTTAATCCACATAGTCCCATTTTGCCCATCTACAAACAAATTTGTTCCATTGCAGTGGAAAGTTACAATGTTTATTACATGTCTGTCTAAGATGAACCCCAAAGGATGTGTTTTATCCTCATTCATATAATTGTCATAAGGTAGAAAATGAAATTTCCAGAATCAAAAAACTGTAGAAGAATTTCAGAGAACTGCATGTCAGATTTTACTTTGATGTACGCCATGTTTTAAAAAAATCTGGAAGGGGGAGGTAGTGAGGAGAGGAAAAAGATTCACTGAGTATCTTATAGGAGATTTCATCTCTATTGCTTAATTCTTTGGATTGTAGAAGGAAGAAAAGAATCTCTTCCTGCTTTCTGAAGTGAAAGTATTCTGAAGAGACATTGTGAGAACTTCATTTAGTACCATGGATGGTTTCTCATTCCTACTTGCATCTTAATAAAAGTAAACATCACCTCAATGTTTGCTGTGAGGGTATAATGATTTTTTAAATTTCAGTGGGATTGGCAGAGAAATACTTTTTTTCCTAAGATGATTTAGAAAAGAGCTTTATTTCAGACTAGTGAACTTTATCACCTGGTTCAGAAATAAGGGAGGAGCTGGGGTTAATGGTGTGTGTTTTTCCAGGTGAGGAGTGCTAGTTTCTGAAATGTATACTGCTGTTTATTTCCTGGGAGAACAGAGTTTTGGTCCTAACTGTCAAGGGAAGTTGAGTGTATTGTCTTTCTCTCTGTGTCCCTCTATTCTCTGTTGAGTGAGACATTTAAGCACGCACTACTAGTTCAAGAAGCATAGCCCTGTTCTCTCATTGTGGCAATTGAATCGTCTCTACCTGCTTTCCCTATTTGGTTGCATCTTTAAAGTAACAGCTCTTTCTCTTTCACAGTTTTCCTAAACTAACTCAGTCTTTCCTCACTCCTCTCTGCCACTGCCTATTTGCACTTAGAGCTACTGTTAGTGTCATCTGTGCCTGCCATCTGCTTCTGGAATATTATGAAGCTGTAATCACAGGACATTTTGAAATTTATTCATACAAATCAAAGACATTCAGTTGCTGTCAGGGGTGGATTTAGAGCTAGGAAAGACATAGGTCTCCTGGCAGAGGCGTTCAGAAACAACAGCTGGCAGAAAGAGGCTGGAGGAGGTTTCCCTGCCCAGTTTTCCATCCCACCTGGCTCCTGACCTCCAGCATTTTTTGCATTCTCAGGGCTGGCTTCAGCTGATATCAGCTAACCCTGCCAGATTTGCAGTTTAAGGGTAAACATGAATCTGGGTGAGAATGAGAGTAAAGGAATTTTTCACTTTTGACCCAATTTATGCCTAGCCTGTAAAAGTATAACCACAGCGGTAATCTTGATCTGTCTTGATCATTTTACAAAGAGGCTGCACCTCAGCATACATTTTTTCTTCATTATTTGAGGTAGAGGCTACTTTATTAAGTCCCAGCAGTATCTACAACTGTGGCTTAATCCCAATCAAAAGCCTCTAGCTGCTACTCTAGTAAATGGTAGTCGTAATATCAGATGGGGAGCTATCTGTATCTTCCCACTTGGAAAGCAGATGCTAAGGGTTGCTCCTGCACTGCTCAGTTTGTACTCTCTACTTTCAGAAAAATGGAATAGTTGCAATAAACTATGTTTTCATTGTAAGATGCTGTAGACTGCTTCTACTGCTCTAAGAGAGGTTCTACAAAATGAAATAGCTGGTGCCAAGGACCCACATAGACAGTATGTACAACTCAGGGTGGTGGAGTTTTTGCTTTGGACTTTCTGTACTCTGATCTCCTGGACTGGTCTGGGGCAGAAGTGCCTTAGTTGCTGTTTTGGTGTGCAACTTCTAACTTGGCTTCATTCAAGAAAAGACTGATCCATGCTGTAGGCATGCCAGGGTGGAGGTGATGGAGAGCTGCACATTTCTTATAAAACTAGAGGGCTGATTTTTGCAGTATGCTCCACTGACTTTGAAACTATTTGAAATCAGTTTTAAAATGTTTACTCTTTCACAGTTTATTTTCATACATTTGGCAGATTGGTGTGCCTTTCAAAATGTCTCTTCTAGGTCTCCTGCTTTCCAGAAGCACCTTCAATATGTCAGTGTTTCTACAGATGTTCCTACATGGAAACATCATTATATAGGAAAAGCAACAAAAATTAAAAAATGAACTGTTATATATTTCTGCAAAAACAAACCAGTTGCTCAGTGGATTCCCTTTTCCCCCACGACCTATAAAGAGTTGGAGATCCAACATGAATTTAATGTGCCTATGGCCTCTGTGCACACTGCCTCTGCTGCTGTAATCCCAGATAAGTAGTAGTAGTCTCAGCTACTAGCTGGATGCAAGCCAGCTCAGGGTCCTGGAGGCTGTGGACACAAGCCTAAGTTCTGTGGTCAAGCACTTGGCAGGTATTAGACCACAGAAATCAAATGAGTAGAAAAGCTTCATTTGGCTGTTGTGGCTGCTGAGTTGCTGTGTGGGAATAAAGAAGTGTGACCTACTGATTTACAGTGGCAGTACAGCAGCTGAAGGATTGCAAAAGCAGGATGGTTTATCCCAGATGTTTTTGGGTTTTGTTGGGTTTTTTAAATTTTATTTTATTTAGGGGGACCTCTTCAAAACACACACAAAGGAGCTAAATTTCACACAGTGAAAACAGGAGCAGTGTTTTCAAGGGATCAGAATTAGGATGAGTTTCTTCCCTATAATTGTCTACCTATCTCCTGGTGCTGCAGCACTTGATAGCATTCCCTCACAGGTGGAAAACCAGTGAAGCTATACATAATTAGAATTTAAAATGCCTGACAAGGACATCTTGAGTGGAAAGGTTAGTCCCCCGGTGCACTGGCTTCATGAGGGATGTGGCTGGTACCATGTCAACGAAGGCTGACAATAGTGCAGATGAAAGGGCAGACATGGAAAGGATCAATGAAGGCAATGGTAATATGAGGGAAATACAAAAGACAGGGGACAGACCATAGTATATTACCACCCTTGATGAAATGCCTGAGCCCCTTGCCCCATGGTGGCAATTTGTCATGTTTGCTGTCAGGTAATGTGGTTTGGCAGCAGAGCTCTAAAAAGGGAGGAGGAGATGGTGGCTGTGCACAAGCAGGCGGGAAGGCACTGAGTCCTTGAGTCATGCTGCCACGGGGAGCTGTTGTGGGCACACAGTGGTGAAGCAGGCAGTGGTACCTACCAAACCCCCTTTTCAGTGCTAGTGGGCGATTTCAGCTCCAGGCAAATACAAATTTCTTTTTAATTGTTCAACAAATCACAAAAGGACTGTATCATTGAAATGAACAGCAGATTGTTTTAGATGCAGGTGAAAGAGTTACAAGTGTTTTTGCTACATCCAAAATTCACCAGAGCAACTGAAACTTACTGGGACAATTTGAAGCAACCTTCACCTCCTTGCTCCTTCACACAGATCCTGTATGAACATGCTGATGTGCATGTTTTGGGATGGGATGACAAGCCCATTTACCTATTAAGCTCTTAAGCACAAAAATTTTAACAATGCAGACAAGAGCTCTTACCATGCTCGTCGTGGAGTTTGCAAGTCGTTCTTCTGGGCCATAACCAGCAGGTGTGACAACAGAGGCTGGAGCAAAGGCCCTCCAGCTGCGACCCTGTGCCTGCACTACCACTGCTTGGATAGGGATGGGCACTCCACCTGTTAATGCATTGTGGTGGTCAGCAAGGGTAGGGGCCACAGCCTAGGGATGGGAAAGGGTAGGTTTGATTATGGTACAGGACACTGGAGAGGACTGGGGTTCCTGGGAAGCAGAAATTCAAGGTGGGATAAAACCATTTTCTTCTTGCCCAAGTTAGCCATACATAAACTTGTCTAGATTTGAAATGGGTGGAGTGTTTTTCAGAAAATATTTAGCAAGACAATTGTAAAACAGCTTGACTCTTGGCTAGTTAGATCTTCACAGCTTTAAACTGGACTTGTTTTATATGCATGGCTACAAAGTCTTTCAGGTATAAACCAACAGTATATTAGTATGTTAGGCCACTATACTGTAAAGTCTGAATCTTAGCTTGTTTCACACAGTTTTGTCGCTCACTAATCTTTTATCTGTCTTTGAAATAAAAAAGTTTGCTGAAGTAATTATTGATTTGTAATAGGAAATACTGTAAACATTTTTTTTTAAATGTATGGCCTGCAGTGAAAAAGGTAGAAATCCATGGATCATGCATACTTTACAAAAAAATCTGGTTTTGATAGTAAACCAAATCTGCACATTTCAAAAATGTTATTTCTTCAAATCCAGCCTAGGATTCCTAGTGGAACTGAAAGCAGGATTGAGTTCTGACTGTTCAGGTTCAGCGCTCCCAGGACTGTCCTTAAGAAGCACATGTTTGCAGGTACTCAACACCTTGTTCGCTAAGTTCCTAGATCTGATCCTAAGTAAGCACCAACAAAATTTAGATACCGCAGTCTCATAAGTGCTGGTGTGAAGGCTGAGATTATGAAGTCATAAAATAGCAACTGGTGAAATTAATTTGGAAGCAAATAAAGCAGAGAAAATTGTATTTGAATTTTCTTTGTTTTAAAGTCACAGTATGGCAAATAACATGATTACACAAATAATGTAATTTTTTAAGGTGCTTCTTACTAGAAGATTCCAATCAAGGTGTACTCTTTGTTTTCTACATCCAAATGATAAATATTTTGCCTTTTACAGAATAATTATTTTATAACCTAAGGGCTGCTACCTGCAGATAAACTTGTGCTTCAGCACATTCTTCTGACATGAAAAGCATTAATAAATCACAATCTAAACTGCAATTTCACATCCTCTCAGAAACCACTCTAACAGAGGCATGGCAAGTCGTTTAGGTAGTTGGCAGAACAAAGCCTGTCAGTACACTTGCACTGCAGGCGTGCAACCTGTTTTCCCTTTCTCCGTCTGCTGCATCACTTTGGGGTTGGGTAGGCATTATGCAAAACAATGGCTTCTACCATGTCAGAAATATGTAGAATTCCCCTTTAGCTTGCAGCCATTTCTATCCCTTTATATTGTATCAAGATTTTGTCATCACACATGTGAGTGCTTTATTGAATCTGAGGGAAAAGAAACTGAAATGTAATGGGAGGTATGGTATTGCCAGGAGCATGGTAGACCATGAGAAGATCATAGGCAGATGGTCTGTTAAGAGCTTGTCCTTTGCAAGTGTGGGGAATATTACACACAGAATAAAAATCATGGCCTTGGGCCACCCCCACAGCTAGGAAACCTGCATAGGAGAATTGTGCTGCATTTTCCACGGTCAGACAGGGACTGTTTCCTGGACAGAGGCTGGGAACAGTCATCCTGGAAGAGAAACCTGCAGGACTGAACTAAACTTCCCCTCTGTAGGTAGAGCCAAGCAGTGGAGCAGGGTGTAGAATCATTACCAGAGCCAGTCTTGGTTCAGTGGAGGCTGCAGGGAACAGCAGAACTTCAGGTTAGACAAGCATTCCTGAAGGGTACTGCCAAGATAAAGCATTCCAAGGTTACTGTCTCCTTATGCTCTGGGCATAAAGCATAAACAAAATATTTCAGTGCAAGAGATGAATGATACCTATGTGCCTTTATTATGGGAAATAATCTTTTGAGATCCCTGTGGATTTTGGGTGGCAATACCACCCTTTTCTCCCCAGTGCCAGGCCCCAGATCCCACCGTACCCAGGTGATGCATTCAATGCAGCTGCTTGATGATAGAGAAAACATCAACAGTCTAAGTGAAAACACTCCAATAATGGGAATGTGAGATGAGAAAGTGGTGGTAACATCAAGGAATGTTTAAGGCTTTTTCTCAGCCAGAGAGTTTCCCTTTTCAAAAGCAAAATCAGGACATGTAACAAACAAGGACGAATTGAAACAGAAAGTATTCCCATGTGTTTTGTTTTTGTTTTCTCTTAGGCTCAGATTTGTACTGCAATGTAGCCCAAACTCCTATTACAGACATCTGTTTTAAGTCTGTAGGGTTATTTGTTTATGGGTTTGGCTTTTTTAATTTTCATTCTTCTGCCTTTTACTTTTGGTTCTTTCTTCTCTCTGGCTTTACTCTAGTAATATTTTCTCAGCTTTTGTCTTCTTTGTTTCTCTTTTATCTTCTCTCCTGTCTCTCCAGTCATCTTTACCTGCACTGTCTGCTCAATGCACTATCTTGCAGAGTTAGTAGGTCCTGCAGATGACCAGTGCTCAAACCTTAAAAAGACCTCTTCTTTCCTTTATTTTTTTCCCCACAATCTTTTACTGACTGCAAAAGCAACTGCAAAGGGAGAGAGGCTCTCCTTTCTTCCAAGTACAGAGTGCCACCTTTCTTGGAAGTGGTTTTTCCTGATTTCTGCGCCTAATGGAATAATTTCTCTTCCTAGTTACTTTGATGAGTCTCTTTCTGTCTCCCAGTGAGTGGGGCATCTCTGTGAGGGTTATTGGCATCCAGACACTTTACTATATCCTCTCTCAAGTGATGGGTTTGATTTTCATGTTCATTAAGGTTGCTCAACACATGATGAAGTGCTGCTTTTAGCACTCTCTAGTCTCCCAGGCTGGTGTGAAAAGGGTTTTGGCACAAGTAAGAATAAAAGCCAGTACTGTCATTAGGTGCTGTTCAAAATGACTCATTACTTACTTTTCTTTGTGAAACTGATGCTATCAGTGATGTGAGAGAAGAAGGATGTTCTTGCTACTAGAAACACTGCACAGTGACTTGAAGGATTTTCAGATTTTCATTCACATTTTTGCCCATTAGGTAGTGCATGATGCTCATTAGGAAATACAGCTTGAGACCAGTTTTGGTCTCCAAAGAATAAAAAAACCCCTTTTTTTTTAAAGGTGCTGTAGGATTCATGTACTTTAGAATTGATTTTTATTTGTACAGCACAGATGGCCCAATCACCTCTGTCTTCATGTAGAATAAACACTAATGAATCAACTTCAAGAATTACTTTTTTGCAGATGAACTCCTTTTCTTCTCCTTGTATAAGTTAATTTGTAGGATGTTCATGAGAAGAACTTTTGCATGGCCTGAGTTTTGTTTAGTTCAGAGGTACATGAAGTCCAGTTACCACTTCAGAGAATTTATGTTCCTTCCATAATTCCTTTTTCAGTCAAAATTTACCCTTTGAATAACTTGCACATAAGTCTTTTACACACCATTGGCACTTCGTTATCTCATACTTTCATAATAACTGTTGTATTGCTTCAATCATTTTCTTTGTCAGTGGGATGACATGTACCTCCATTAGATGACCTTTTAAGTCCCTTTTTTTGTGAAGGAAGCAAAACCAGCTATCATGTCTGAATAGGTTTTCTCTGTATTTTAAAGTCTCCCTGCAAAAGTATCTGGTTCATCACCCTAAAGGACACAAGGAGCGTGAGTTTGCAGAGAGGTGTGACCCTGTCTTCTCAAGATCACAGTTTTCAGTGGGTGTATCTACACTAAGGCACTATTTTGCACAATGACAAAGATTGCCAGCCTTTGTCTGGTAAGCAGTCAGGTATCAAATCCATTCCACTTGCAGCCTGTTCTGTCTTCATAAAGACTCTTCTGGAGTTTGCAAAGAACTGTGGCAGATAGAGAAATTTTTTAGTAGTTATACATTCAGTAAATCTCATAATAATGGGGTATTATATTTAATTTTTATTGTACTTATTTCTAATAAGATGCAGAGTATTAACTTCAGATGTCAGAATTCAGCTAGTTTGTACCTTTCTAGTGTTTCTTCAGACCATCAGCACACTTTAAAAGACAGTATCATTCACATGCTGTTCACCTTTCCCTTTTCACCTCAGAAACAGAGGATTAGAGACACTATTAGTAAGGACTAGACACACTGAAGCAATTCTGCAGAAGTGGGTAAATCTGATAGTAGAAGCAAATTTCCATTATGTACACATACATTATATACATACATACGTATGTGAATTTGCTGCAAGAGATCCCCGATTCATTTAAAATTATGGTACGACGTAGTTCTTTCACCCTTTGTCCTGTTACTGAAAAATTAATACACATTTTGCATTAGGTGATGAAAGCAATATTTTATTTCCATCTACCTCTGCCTTTTAATTTATTTATTTTCTAATTATTTCACCACTGTCGTTTTATTGGCTTCTATTTGCAAATTCAGTCTTTTAATTTGCCCTGTGTAATGAAATTCTTCTCAAATTACCTGCTGTTTTCCATCAGCCAGTACAGCTACCTTGTTATTCTGCTCCTTTTTTTCTCCCATGACCATCCGTCTTTTTTTTGAACCTGCCATTCTGTATACAAAAGTAAAGACCCCTCCTTTACTGCTCCAATACTCTCAGAGAGGGAAGAGTTTTGTCTGCTGTTTCACCTTTGGCTAAAATGCAAGTGAAAGCTTGTGAATTTATTCAAATTATAAAAAAATTATTAGAACTAGAGAAGAGGCCTGAGGTCAACTAGTAGTGCTGATACGATTGTCTTCTCCATCCTTCATGAGTCTTACCCCTGCTGATCCTCCTTCTTCCTTCCACATGTGCATGTAAATGATGAATATTATGCTATGCAGGTAGGGCCAAGTGGTAGCATTCTAGGCTGATGGTGTTAGGGATAAAATTTCCATTGAATTCTATGGCCTTCAGTGGTTGCCTGAGGTGGTTGCCTGAGGACACTAGCTACTTATTAACATAAATAATCAGCATTATCTCTATTTGTGAAAAAGAATCTCTGTGGACTTTTTTGAGGAAAAACAGAACCAGGAAAATGAGAAATAAGTGAATTGCCTTTCTATTTCCTTGTACAGCACATCTGCCCAGCTGTGCTCTGCTTTGCTGCTGCTGCTCCTCCTCCTCCTGCTTGCAAGCACACGTGAGCCTGGATGTCTCTTTGGAAGATGCAGCTGAAAATTGTTGGCTGTCCTAATTGATGGGGTCTCCTCCAGCACTCAGCTCAGGTAACATAGACACATGCCAGACCCAGTAGCTACTCCTGGCTTTTCTGCCAGCTGTGCAACTTCTAATTGTCAAACAGCTACAGAGGTCACAGGAAGTACTTTCTTTCCAGTATCTGGTCCACACTGCATAGGTTTTGAGGCATAATTTCTGAATTCAACAGCAACAGTCAACACACAGATTTAAAAATTGCTGGAGAGGTGGTTATGATCCTCTTTTCTAGCCTTCTGGTTAGTCAGAGCTTAGACTTACACCTCATTGTGCCTGTGAAGTATACAGCTCAATTTAAGAGCAGCATTTTCCTCACCAAGGCAGAAGAAAGGTGTTTGAAGAAGAAAGAAGACATCTTCCTGCACTTCTTTTTTACAAGTTCTCATTTGTGCACTTGGGATCTGCCACCACAAATCAATTGCCATTTATAGATTGCATGGGAGAGATTGCAAAGATCAGGCACAAAGTAAAACTTGAAAATAGATTCCTTTTGCTGTGTACCATGCTCGGGGTATGAGGTGTTATCACTACAAATGGTACACCCAAAAACACGTGCTTCTGGCAACTGTGAATACTTACATGACCCTTGTCATTTTTATGTCTTCTGAGTAGAAATTCATACATGTGCTCTTGCCAACCTTATACACTAGCTGTAGGGAAAGCTTTTGCTTTTTTATGGTGTCTCACATCCTGGTAGGAAACATACTTTATCCATAGTTTTGTAGAAGTGGAATCCATATGTAAAATGTTGAAGTGGGGTCCTGTGCTTCTCTCTTCCCACGGCTCCTCAGAAGTAGTCCAAGTTGTAAAGGATGTAGTGCTTTCTGTCAAGGAAGATAATGCTATTTCTTTTTTTCACTGGTGTTTGGCAGTTCACAAAAGCTGGGTCTTTTCCCTGCCAGTACCAGTTTGGCTGTGTACACTGCACTTCTCTACTTACCAGGCAACTTCCTTTTTCACTAAGAAGTGGTGTAAGTGTCATAAAGCTGATTACACTTGAAACAAAACTTTTGCATTGATGCCATAATGACTGACATAAAGACCATTTTCTATAATTTAATAAATTACTGCAGCAATTGACAACTTTTAGTACAGGTGGCCATTAGCTGCCAGGAAACACCTGACCTAAAGCTCATTGTTTATTAGCTATGAATGTCCAACCAGACAGCCATTACACCAAGTATGAAATAATGTAATTTCCTCTTCTGTATGTCTAAAAGTTAGAAGATGAGCTGCCCATTGCCATGGATACAGCAGCCAGCTTGCAGCTGGCATGTGAGGCACTGGCCACAAGATAAATGGTCCCACCATAATCTACCAGCTCCATCTCACTTATTTGGAAGGCAGTGAACTCTGGAAATATGCTTTTTCCTCCTGTTTTCAACGGTTTTGCTCCTTCAGATGTAAACAGTCCATTTCAAGGAGCAGAAGGAAAGTCATCACATGTTGGCTGACCCTGGGTAAAGTGGTCCTGATTTGACCAACACTTGAAGTTAAGTTCACATGAAGTCTGAAACACCTTCCACAACAAGAAAAGTCACCATTGAATTCAGTAGAATTTAGATCTCATGGGGGGCAATAGGAAATCCTTTAAATCAGCTGCTGTTATGCCATTTTTGGAGGTTTATATTTCTCACTTTTGAAGCTTTGCCAAGGTAACTTTCAAGGCTTCAGGGTACATTTCCCTTGAAACTGTATAGTTAAGATGCTCTTTATCCTGATTCAGCATGATTCCTGTGTAGAACACACTTTTTCAATACTTTTGTCCAGACAAGAGGGCTCTTCAAAGGGGAGGCTGAAGAAAAGACTGTATAAGAAAGCTGGAGATGAACATTCTACAAAGCATGTAGTGGTAGGAAAAAGGCCTTAAGCTGAAAGAGGGTAGTTGTGGATTAGATTATTGGGAAAAAATTTCTTACTTTGAGGGTGGTGAGGTACTGGAAGAAGTTGCCTAGAGAGGTTGCAGGTGTCCCATCCCTGGAAATATTCAAGGCAGAGTTGGATGGGGCCCTGACAAAGCTGATCTGGCAGAAGATGTCCCTGCCCGTGGTAGGGGGCGTTGGAACTAGATGATCTTTAATCTTTCTTTGGATCTGCCACCCCAAATCATTCCTTAATTTTATGAAATCAGGTTGCTAGCACTGGGATGTGCACAGAACTTGCCTGGTACACATTGCCAATGGCTGAGATGTAGATAGAGGCCCAGAATTCCACACAGGGAAAAGTAAAATGTTTCATACATTTTCTGTACATATAAAAGCTAAGCAGCTTTAGCAGCCTACATCTGAATCTTGCTATAAAATTAAACACTACTGCATCATCTAAATGTATGACCATTACACAGAGTTGGGGTTTTCTTTAACAGCCCTATCAACAAAGCCCCAATAATACACATTAAAAAAATCATGTTCAAGTGTAAAAAAATTTATGTTTTTACAGAATTTTACTCAATAAATTATATTAAATTTTTCTGAGTCTTCTTTTTCTAAGAAATAACACAGATAATAGAGTTTTACTTAATAGTTAAAGCAACAAAAATATCAAAGAACCTTTTATTTCTCCTTATAAAACTTATAAAGTTTCTGACATTTTCTCTCAGGTCAGAAATACAAATACCTGTTCTGCCGTTCATTCAGTGAGGCAAAATCAGAAACCAGTCTCATCCCTGGAATAATTCCTCAGCAAACAAGATGTGTATAATCCATTTTTATTATTAATACTTCAGTTAAGATTCAGGTACTATATTTTACTTCTCATAATGAGAACAGTTTTACAATGGATGTTTGGAGTTTATAGTACATATCACTGACAGCTGCAGAATGCCTGTCATGTGCATCAGAGCTGGATTAAATATAAGTACATTTCGGCAGTAACAGTGTAGAGAGATAAATTGCAACATATGTCTACTCTATATGCACAAACATGATTTTCCCTGTTATTTCAGTGCATGGACGTATTTTTTTATAATTTGCTTATCAACAAGGTATATTATTAGTGTTATATTGCATGTCAGGTAAAAAAAAATTTTTTAGTCATTGCGGACTACTGCAGAAAATGCTCATGTGTTTCCAAAGATTTTACAGTATAATTCCTAATATCCCCATATGATTTGGGATGAAGACCCAAATTATGCACTTCCTCCTCTCATGTCTTTTACACTGTAGGGAGAGAAATTTAAATTTCTGTAAGAGGAGTGACTTGGCTGATTCCTGGATCCATGATTTTCTTGTGTGCTAGCCATATCTTGAGAAGGGCAAACTGGAACAGAGGGGTCATCAGAATAAATCTCGCCACCTGTTGACTAGTTTATATTCAGGATTTGATACATTGGTGGGAAATATTTTTCCTGTTTCAAACAAAGATCAGTTCCTGATTGCTGCAGTCATCATGAGGACGTTCTAGCAGCTCATTAAAGCACCATCTTAACATTTTTTAAATGGAGCTGTTAAATTACAAACCTGCCACCATGCATGCACAATCCATCTTTCTGTCTGAGGGATACTGCTGGGTCCAGACTGAGCCCAGTTGTCTAACAGTGGAGCCTGTTATATTGGCTGAAACAGCAGCAGTGTGTTCGTGCACGAGGAGGAAAGCCCAGGGAGGAAAGCACACAGATAGCTTCTGGGGCTTTTGTGGGACAGGCTTTCTCCTCACTCTGTCAATTGCAGCTCATGTGGTGATCAACAGCATCCTCCAGCAGCAGCCTGCAGTCTGAAGAGGCATGCAGGCTGTGCTACCTCCCTTGTCCCATGCACATCCCTCTTGAGTGCAGAGGGCACCAGATGTAATCCATTGGTGAATGTGTGCAGTGCAGGTCCAGTGCTGAACATGGATCCGTGGAAAAAGCTGTGCTTCTGAGGTTTTTCAGATGGCCATTTTTTAACAACATGCACAAAATTGTAGGTGGAAAAGCAAAATCAGGGGGACAATCAAAATTTAATGGTCAGCCACCCCAAGGATAGGAGTGGTAAATTTTCTCAAGATGAAGGAATTCATTTTTCCATCCTTTGTTCCATGGCTTCCTATCATTAGAGCAGGTTTGGTCCCTCTTAGTCCCTAAGGCTCATGCTTGCATCTACTCCAACAAAATAATAGAGTGGGCTCTCAGATCCCATGTGTGAATATCTAATGGCTACTACCTAAGGAAGGCATGAAGGTGAAGCATGAGGCTGATGTTTGTGTCTGAGATTTCCTCCCCTAATTTGATGCTGGGTTTCATGTTGCACTGCTGTATTTCTCCACAATATATAGAGTAAATCTCTGTATTTTCTTCTTCACAAGTGGACATCCTTCTGTATCAGTAAGTTGCACAAAACCAGATTCTTGTTTTGAACTTTATGGGTCTGTGTTTAAGATACATGAAACTCCAGTATCATGAAACTATTTAGGACAAAAAAGAACAAAAACCAAACAGCCACTGAATAATCATAAGATTATTGTTCTCTCACAGTAGGGAAATCTGTTTAATCTCTCATAATGTACTAAACACCCTGGCCTGGTCCCTGTGGAGAAGCAGACTATGCACAGTCAGAAACAGCAGCAGGAAAGAATGCATATCAGGGAGCATATTCTTCACCTTACCCTAGACACACTGAAGAAACAGAAGGGGGAATCTCCTTCAAACTGGAACCAAACCACCCACAGCAAAACTTTAATCAGATAATGCCCAGTGTTAGACCCCAGATAATCTAATGTGTTTTGTTAGGATTCACTCAGAAGTAAGACATTTGGTAGAACTATCTCAAGGATATATCAAAGAGATAGTTAATTTAGTGTCTCATACAGAAAGATCTCAATTTTTAAAATATTAAGCTTAACTCCTGACAGTGGGCATAGTGCAGACCCCAAAAAGCCACTCAGATACCATCTGCACCTGTGGAGAGTGCAGCCTGTCCTTGCTATCACTCAGAGAGAAGAGAAGGAGAGACATCTGCACTCGACTTTGTGGTCACAGGCATAACATCAAAAGACAGTATGGTCTTTAATGTGGGAAGAAGAGTGTGTAATTCATTATGAAGTTTAGCCAACAAAAGGCTCTTTTCCCTGGCAGCAATCAATGCTGGTCCTCCCTCTCCTGTTTCTGTCACAAACTTTCTCTCGCTCTGTGTCTCTCTTGTTTTTGTTTTTTTTTTTTTTTAGAAACCCAATCAGTATTCAGACAGCAGAAGCAAAAAAACAAGGTAGGATTTTCCTCCTTTACTCTCCTACCCTGACAGAATGATTTTACCACATAATAGCCAATCTAAACAGTGCAGAGAAAAATCATACTTTGCATGCAAATGTGAAGACAGTGTTACCACAGGAATGGAGTCTGTTTAGGTATGGGGTGAGCAGAAGCTGGCTGCTGTCTTCTGAACAGACCCAAGAAGTGCAGCAAGACATTCACAGATTCAGGGAGAGCAGGAGGAGTATCTCTCCTGTTTTTTGCCACTTTACTGCCCAGAAGGAGACATTTTCAGATGCAGGAAGCCAACAGCCAACAGGAAGTTAGCAGCAGGAAGATTTGTCCTCTACCCAGAGAGTCAAGTGGTTCAGTCCAGCCTCATACCTTTCATATGAAAGCAGAATTATCTGCATACACTCCAGCTGGCATTGAGGCTCTGTTTACCATCACTCTTCAACTTCAAGAAATAGTAAGTGACTCCTTGCCTGTACAAAAAGCAGGGTTTCATGGGAAGACAGATTTGGCCTTCTGCCTGCTGCATTGCCTTGGCCCTTTGGAACGAGACTGCTGAAAACACTTGACAGCTTGTTTCCATGGATTTTATACCATGCCCTGAAGTCACACCATAATCATGTAGCTAGCACTGCTGGTGCCTACATGTCCCCATGCTACAGGCAAGAGCATCCAAGAACACAAATGTACTACTCTGCACCAATCACCACTTCCCAACAGAGTGTAGCTGACATGAGTGTTGGAGATATGCTCTCCAGACACCTCTCACATTCCTGTGAGAGCATCACAGCAAGCTATGAAAACAGCTCACTTGTCAACTGGCAGCCACCCATGCTGAATAACTGGGTGCAGCCCCATAAGAGACTTTTACATACGGTTTGGTTCTCTGCCTATATTTGAAATCCCCCATCTCGTTATCAGGAATTATTAATAACCCTTCACTGGGTCCTCATAGCTGGTGGTATGTACTAAGCACTTGTCCAGCTGTGTTTTTGAAACACAATGATAGAAATAGGATCTAATATTCTTCCCACCTTGGCTATGCATGGTTTGTGCACTCTTATTTAAGTGGCTTCAACACTTCATACCTTCTGTTTCTCTTGCTGTTGCATGTCAGTATTGTCTGTTTATTCTGCAGGGAACATACAAGCTTTATTTGCACAATTATGAGTACAACAGGGCCCCAAGATTTGGCTGAGCCTTTTGATGGTCAGTGTTCCTCCCATAGATGAGGCTTGAATTTTAGCATTACTCTGGACTCAGGCTGAAGGATTCACACACTCACTCAGGCTGGGATTCAAAAGCAGCAAATAGCAAGGTGATGGATAGCTACTTCTGGCTTTTGGCATGAAAGCAAAGGAATTAGCAGGCTGTAACTGCACAAGCTTACAAAGCCTGGAACAGACTGGCAGGCACTGACATTTGTGTCAGCTGAAAAAGAAAGCAACAACAAAAAACATGGAACACAGAACAGTAGTACTTCAGAAAGGAAATCTCAGCTATTTGCAGAATGCCATCAGCTGAAATTTCTAAAGACCAGAAGGGCCCATTTTAAAGTGCTCAGCATGCCCAGTCAGGGCCAGGTTTTCAGTTAAGCTCAGTTCCCATGGAGGCAGCTAAACAAGAGCCAGATTTTTAAAAGCACTCAGTATCCAGCTGTTTCCATTGCAAAAATTCTGTCCCAGTTTTTAAACAGAGCTTAGCACTGTCCAACAGGCTGTGTTATTTCAAAAGCTCACTCTAAGTGACTTCACACCTGGTGTCATTGTTTTATTGGCTACCTGTCAGAGGATCAGGCCACCTCCATTTCTGTCTTCTTCCACCTTTCCTCAGCCCTGATGTGGTCTGAATAATCTGAACTGTCAAATAACTGTTCTGGGTACTGTACAAAGAGGGAATATCAAGAAATGCGCCTCACAGACTACAACATGGTGAGCTTCACAGTTCCACCAATTTACCAGGCACTTTTGAGCTGCAAGAGCCAGCATTATGCGTCAACCTGCCAATCATGCTGACTCACGTCAAATTATGTCATCTTCCAAATGTCTGAGTTTGGAGGTCTCAACCTTTTTTCATATGCAGATCAAGTTGAGAGTTTCTTTCTCCTGAAGTCTGCAGAAAAGCAGAAAAGACAGCAGACTCCATGATTCAGGGAAGACTGTGTGGCAGGTGATGTAAAACATTATCTGGTTATCAACACTTGTAGAAATTGCAGTCTTCCTTCCATCAGCATGTCAGTGTGAAGCTTTCTAAGGGCAGGAGTAACTCTTTGCTAGGAGAAGCCAGCCTCAGAGGTCCTAAAAGACACACAGAGCTCTTTAAAAGACACACAGAGCTCTTACACTTTCTCTCTTTCTGAGAGCTTGTAGGAAGTGCTCAAAATACAGACAACATGGGAAAGGGTAACATCTTCTGCCCTAGTGCTCCTGTCTGCCATGGTTCCTGTATAAGCAGAGAGGTGTAATTCAGAACATGGTATGAATCACAGAAATTGTCAGAAAGTGGTCTGTGAGAAGAATGTGTTACCTTTTATTTCAGTTGTTTGTGTTGGGACTTTGTTTGTATTGGGTTTGGAGGTTTTTTGTTTGGTTATTTGGTTTGGGTGGGATTTTAGATTTTTACTGGGGGGATTGGGAAGGAGGGGGGGGGTGTTCTTCTTTTATGTGAAGATCCAGGCAACAGAGAGGGAAGGGCAGAAAATTGATTTGATTGTAGAAGCAGCCCACCACACAGACAGGTTCAGGCTGTGCACTCTAAGGTATGGGTAGCTGAAGACACTTTTGTCCTTTCAGAGAGAGCTTAAAATGCTCAAAACAAACTACTTCAAAGAAGAAAAGAGCTGAAGAGCAGGTGAATTTCAGTCATTTTAAAAAAAGATGCACAGTCATTTTAAAAAAAGATGCAGTTAATTTGAGAGGCATGTATCTACCCATTTGAAGCTTCTTCCTCTGTCATTCTTTCCTCTCATTTCCTTGATCCCCCTTGCTGTGTGACCATGTGACATGCAGCCATTTGGTGAGAATCGAGAGAGATATTGGCAGTTTGGGAGCTGTTGTTCCTGCTTATGTATGCAAAGAACATAATTGCTAAGTGCATCATCTGTTGTAATTTGCACATCCACACACAGAATAGATCAGGGCAGTCTTCCCATAAGGATGCAGTGCTTTTTTTCCCTCTCTGCTTTTCTGGGCAGTAAAATATTAGGTCTCCTGGATGTCATTGCAGCACTGTCAATGCAGCACATGTCAAGCTGAACCAATGCCCTAGAAGGTGATCCCTGCCCCAAATACCTTACACTCTTAATATAGCTGCAGAGAACCAGGATGTGAAGCAGTATTACTGTAACTCTCTTTCTTCACACACAAGTTTGAAAGTACTTGAGAAATAATTTAGGTAGGTCTGCAGCAGGTATGAGAAGCTAGCAATGCCAAACCCAGCATTTCAGAAACACTCTGCAGTCACAGACACACCAAGGAGTAGCTGTGTTGCTCCCAAAGGTTATCTAAGCAAGGGCCAACCATGGAGCAGGCAGTGAATACTGGCTTGGAAAGCAAAAATAGCAGCTGAAAAGAAAAAGTAGCATCTCCATAGTAATAAGAGGACAAAATCCTAGAAAAATATAAAGAAATCTGGAAAGAATATCAGAGTGATTTTCGGCCTCCACGTCAATTGTGTTGATGCTCATTGTCACAGCCATTTGACTTCTCATGATCTTCTGCAGCAGAAGCCAAGCCAGTATGCTCCTTAAAACCTTAAGATTCAGGTCAGACAAAGCCCTCACCTGAAAGTGCAAACTTCACAGGCATATTAGACACCTAAGAAACCAGCCTTATGCTTCCTGATGACAGGGACAGGGTCTTGTTGCTGTTCCATCTGACTCCCCTAAGTAAACATGCAGCTCATAGTGTGTCTTGAGTTTCTTTAATTTCTTCACCAAGCAGATTCCCCAGTTACTGTTTAGGACCTTCAGCAATAGAACCTCATTGTCCAAAGACTTTTTTCAGTCTTGGCAGACCCCACTGATGTTTATATCAGGATCCTTTACTCAGTGGATCCTGACCATGTTGTCTTGGGGAGCCTAGTCTCCTTCCCTGGTGCCTGGAGTGCTATGTCTCCTTTTACACAGAGATTCAGAAGAGAAAATTTCCCCTCAGGCAGTAGTCTTTAAAACAACAATTCACTTTGTGCGAACACATGGAGGTCCTACAGAGCCTCTGTCAGTGTTGGAATGTCAGTTCCTTCCCAACCTAGTTCTTCTGCTTAGTGGAGCAGAGAGCTGCACTATTGGATGCTGCTTTTGTGTAGCAGCACCAGAAATGGGGAAGGGCTACCAGTGAGCACCAGCCATTTTCCACCAGTGCTTTCAGGTTATGCTTTATGCGCATGCAAAGTGCTCTTTTCCTCCAGCTGCACCAGGGGGACATGGCCCCCAGGCAGAGCCACAGCCACTAGAGGGCATTTGAAGGACATCAGATGAGTGGAAAGCAGGTGTCTGGGCTGGGGGATGAGCCAGCCGTGCCTGTGTGTCCACTGTTCCAAGCTGCAGCATGCAGCAAGATGTCTGATCTCAGTGCCTTTCTCATTCTGTCTTTCTGCAGTTGCCCCTGGGTACTCTGAGTTAGTGGTTTGCAGAAAGCATGGCATAAGTTCTTTCCATGGATGGACTGCTGCAACTGGGCACCAGCTGAGGTGGACCAATGCTGCTAAAAGATCACTGAATTACTATACCTCCCTTCATTTCATCCTTCAAAATAGCTATGCATGTAGATAGCAAACTTAGCTTTGCTCATCAGTTTTAATCAGCTGCCTGCAGCCTCCTCATTTAGCTTTTTTTTGGCATTAAGTCAGCAGTCCATGATTTTCATACGTTTTGCCATCTACTCTCTCTTAATGGAGAGATCTGTTCTCAAAGGCCAAACTTTAACAAAAGCATACACCTAGACTTCATACCAAGATCTTTCAAGTCCATTTCAGTAGACTGAGTTGTTGAATATGGCCTTCTGTACTCCAGATGAAGGCCAGAACCTTCAAAACAGAATATTTGCAGTGACTTCATTGCCGCATCTGCCATTCAAAGGGCATGCTTGACACAGACCATATGAATCCTTTCAGCCAAGCTTAAACAGCTCCCCCAGTGTTCCTCTTTACTTCCTCTTTTTAAATTATTTTTTCAAGAGATCAACAGTATAGAAACAGCGTGCCCTTTCAGCATGCACTTGCATGGTGACTTTCTGCACAGATGAGTTCCCATGAGAAAAGTTTGCATTGAGGAGCTCCAGACTGGTATTTCTGCCAACTGCTCCAAGTGTGTTGGAGAAAAGGGATAGGGAGGACAAGGGTGAGCAGTGGGACAAAAAATATCAGAATGAATTTTCCTTGTTCTTATCTATTCTCAGGGTTTTTATAGTCCAAGAATGACCAAGTGCCGCCTCAGTTATCTCCCTGTCAAATTGCTTGGCAAAACTTCACATGTGCAGGAGTGGCCTTCTGAAAACAAGCAGGAGTCTTGCAGAGTTGAGAAGGAGAACCTAATGCTTTCCACAGACTTGAGAAAGGACACCAAGCCAGCTTTGAGTAAGACAGGTCAAAAATGACCTGCTCTACAAAAGTAAAAAGGGAAACAGTCTGTCTGTCCCACAGACATTCTTGGGTTGAGTCAGGTGGACTTGGGGAGGGGATTGGGAGCCCTTTGGATACAGGTCCAGTCTCAACCCCTATAACAGGCAGAGAAGCACAACACCATGACTCATCACTATGTGCTAGAATGCAGCTACTGTGGGGTGAGAGTGGGAGTGGTAGGCTGGATTTAGCTCAGGACACTACTGCTCAGGTGCAGTAGTCTGAGCACCTATCTGCCCTTGGAAGCAATCCAGATGTGAGGAAGCATTGGTGCTCTTGTGTTTCTCACTGGGGTTGCTACACCACCCCTCTGCTTCCAGGAGCTTGGACTGAGCACATCAAGCTTTATGGACAAGAGAGGCACTTTAAGTCATGCCTTAAATCTCAGCAATAACTCAGAAGACAGGGCGGGGATTATTTTTATGCCAGTGGTAGGGACAAGGGATGTTTCTTGGGGCACAGTAGCAGACCTGTGGGTAGAGCTCAAGAACCTTGATAATGTTATTCTGAGTCCAGCATTCGGCTTTTTTCATAGCGACTCAGGTTTTACAGGCATTGAGCTACCTGTCTCCATTAATGAATTAAGATCCGGCAAACCACAAACTGAGCTAATTGGTATGTTTTTCCCTTAAGAAGAGAATTAGAAAACACACTGGTACTCGGAATTGTGAATGATACATTCTGCCTGAAGGAAAACAAATTATCACTCCAGCAGGAAAACTCACATCCCCAGGGGTCTGAAAGCAACTTGTGTTGACTCTCTTGTTTTAGTCTGTGGGATTTAAGAGGAATGATTTGAGACGGGAGCAATGGGGAAAATTCTCTCCTTGTGTTCTCTTTCTCTTTCACATGACTATCACACAACAGGTGATGAACAGGCTTCCTCAAAGTCATTGTGGTAAATGCAGATTACATTTCATACACAGCAGACAGTTGCTGCAAATCTTGACTGGTACGTTCTTTAGTGATAAACTGTTTTCAGGGAGGCCATAGATGCCATTGTTGTTCAATAAGTAATAGATTATATATTTTTCCTCCCACAGCATGAGGTGCTGTTTGAAAGGAGAACTAAACTAAATAAAGTAAATAAATAAACTAAATAAAGTTCCCAAAGTGAACAGAAGGCACTACAGTTATGCAGTTAAAACTGCTGCTGGTTTCAGGATGGCTTTGTCATCTTAGGTTACCTTGGTGACACGCAGGTGGGAGAAGAGTAGTGTGATACCATAACCCTGCCTACCACAAGAATGTGGTATTTTCCTTGGACTGCTATGCAAATTCTTGAATCCACCTTTGAAACCCATCTGATCAGATCTTGCACAAATTTGGGCTATTTCAATGATACTCCAGAAGTTGTCTGAGGAGAGGTTGTCTGAGAAGACAGTTCACATATGTCCAGTGTAAGACACCAAGAGATTACATGAGCTTCACAGACCACATTTCAACAGTGACTTTACCAGTTGTCAAGGCTGCACAAGGACTGTATTTTAAAGTTGAAATTAGGTGTGGAACCTTAAAATACCACTTTTGTGGAATCTTGGCTTCTGGCATGTGAGTCTTAGCCTGGTGATGTGATATGGACAACACTGCCGTGTCCTGGTGAAGTCAGTGTGAACAGGTTATGTTTGCAACATCAGAGAGGAAAGGAACAAAGTAGAAAAAAACATACTTTCAGTATCAGGAAAAATTCCTGTATTTAAAAGGTGTATATGTTCTCTTATATTAATACAAGTGTGGGAAAATCTGGGATACAGAACTTTCAAACAAAAATAGTGTAAGATTAGGTTCTGCAGGAATTTATTTGGTATATCAAATTTTAGTCTTCTGCATAAATTGAATAAGTTATCATTATTGCAGTGGAGTTATGGCAAAGTAAATCTACTGGATGTATAGAAATTATAATTCTTAGGAATACATCAAGATTACATCCGGACAAATAAAGACTGCAGGTGAACTTTGGTCAGACAGTAAATACAAAATAAAAATACTGTACACAGGCTTCCGAATAAACACATAGAAGCTTGAGCAATTTCTTATGACAGCCAAAACATCTTGCAGACCTCTATTTGTAGGGAGCACTATTCTCCTTATGGTATAAGACAAGGTTCAGTTATGGGCATTTATCAAAGTATTTGTCAGTATTTGTGTATTTGTTCTAAAGCACTTACTAACACTAGTAGAGATGGCTGTATATGGGTACATCACAATGAAAAAAATTAAGCAAAAATTTACATTCCTTAATTTTGTTTTTTTCTTTTGGTGGTAATATCTGCTGTCATAAGATAATAATGAGTTCTACTATGTAGGCTTTGAGAATCAAAATGTAACATGTAGCCTTGAACATTGTCATCTTCCTGGTAGAAACACGGGGTAATATGTGGAGGTATTTATGTTTGCTGACGAAATATGTAGTTTCCTATGTGTGGATGTAGTAGCTACTTGTAGATTTTAAAACATGCTAAGCAGCTGTGACTATGTGGGGCTAATGCCACATCAAACCCCGTAGCCTTCTCCCCTCTCCTCATTCAGACTGCTTGGAGAAAGGGCTGTGCTCTACTTTCTGTGCAGCCAAGGGTCTCTCAGGGGACACATCTTGTTGAGTGAAGTGTGCCTCAAGAAGGGACACAAGCATGAAGTGTAGAGACTTTGATGGGCTTCCTCTTGTTACTTCCTCCTAATCCCATCTTTCAAACTAGTATTTGCAGTGGGTAATCAACTTTATGTGTCGATTTTTGTGCCTCTCAAAAAGATACTTAATTATACACAGTAATGTTTTTGGCTAAGCAATGGGACAAGATCTCAATTAAACTTCGGCCACCACGTATTTTCAATATTGTAATCACAAGAATCTTTCTGTGAAGGATAAATTGCAGACAAAGTAACTTACTGAGAACAGCACTGTTTTTCGATATCTCCCTCATATACTCAAATAATAGTTAATAACATTAATTGAGCAGATTCCAGGGCAGCTGGCCAAGGAAAGTATTTGTCTTATGCTGAACACCTTCTGTTGCACTCTGCAAACACAAGCTGCTAGAATGACCTCAGCACTTCTTTTGCTTTTATTCAAAGTCACCGAGATGTTTATGATTCAGTTTCCTCCCTATCTCAGCAGTAAATACCTACATGGCAAAAGCCTGTAAATCTGCCATTCAAGCAGCAAAAAACAACAACATGCCAACCCAATAAATGACTCCCTCACAGTGTTTTCATTATACAGAGAAGACTTCTTCTATGTTCTGTCCAAGAACACCATCCTGCAAAGTTTGCTTTATAGTAAACAAGGGAGGTCCAACCGAGATGGGCAGCAGATCAGAGGAAAGAGAATGTCATGTAGACTAAAGCAGGGTGAAAAAGAAAAGAAGGCGTAATTATTGTTCAGCATGTTCTTAAATTACCCAGTGATTCTGTTAAATTCACTTTCCTACATAGATTACATTTCTTTGGGAGTGGCCTTTTGTGGCTGTATTCATTAATACCTGGATATTAAGCAGTTCTGTGAATGGTTTGATATTCTTTCCTGCTTTCTGAGTAAGAAAATTAATTTTTTCCTGTATTTTTTGCTGCTTATCCACTAGAATGGGATAACCAACCAACAGGCAGTTGAAGCAAATTCTTTGTGGGCAAATCATGAATTTATATGCAGCTACAAAATGTATTTCAAAACCTTACAAACAAAACAATCTGTCAGAATGTAAACTAGTGCATTCATCATTTACAAACTGAAGACTTTTTCAAACTCACAAATGAGTAGTTTGCTCATTATAATTTGTTAAACTTCAAAGTATGTGATAAAGCAGTGAGGAAAACAATTCTGAAATGCGTCCTTCAATGCCCAATGCCCCATTTATACATCCGCTGATAAACAAATGAAGAAGAAAGATGGTATTAAAAATAATTTTGTTTCACTATTGCTACTTTTCTTTTGAGAGCTAGTATAGATGTGATCAGCATTTCTCTTTCCCTATAAAGGTAGATTTTCCACATTTCTTTATTGCTTAGGAATAAAATACCTGCAAAAAAACCCCAAAACAAACAAAACAAAACAAAACAAAAACAAAACAAAAAAAACCCACAAAACAAAAAACCCCCAATAAAACAAAACAAAACAAAAAAACAAACCAAGAAAACCAACCCAAGCAAAAAAAAAACCCCAAACACAACAGCCCCCCAAAAGCAGAACAAAAACCCTCCACAGTACCAAAATCAAACAGGCCCCCATGCAAAAAACCAACACACACACATTAAAATATGCTATCTGTAATAAGAAACAAACAAAAAAACCCCCAAACCAAATAAAAGAAAAGAAAAAAAAAACAAACACACCAAAGAAAGGCAAAGAAAAGGACCAGAAATCAAAAGCTACAATCAGATTGGCTCAAACATTTTATGTCCTGAAGGACTTGATTGTCTTCCATATCTCTGGACTCAGCCTCTTGCACAGGCATCCATGCATTTTCCTCCTTCAGAATAAAAGCCATTTTCAGTTATGGCAGGATGTTATATAAACAGTTTTTTTACCTAATTCAGGAAAAATAAGAGGAGGAAGAGGAGAAAAACAGGATGATTTCATCTGTTTGTTTGGTTTCCCTGTATAGGTGGATAGATTTTAAAATACTGAGACACTTGCATTAGTAGGTATGTTTTAGAGCTGATGCCAAGAAAGGAATAAAAGTGGTGAGACAGAGAAATGGAGAGAAGGTCAGAGCCACTCCTCTTCAGTGTAAGAATGTGGAAAGAGAACAAAGAGGGAGGATAAGCAGACAAGAGCTATGTGAGCCTTGGAACAAGACAAAATGGCAGAAGTCTTGAAAACAAGAAAAAACAGAATTCAACACTTTCTGCACATATAGAAAATAATGTTAAAATGTTAGTTTCAACACATAGAAAAAAATGTTAAAAGGAACAATCAGCTGAGGAAGCTGAAACAGGGATCTTGAGAGAAAGTTCAGCACTGGCAGTAAAAGAAGACAGGGAAGGAAATGGGAAAAGTCCTTAACCCAAGGAAAGTCAAAACACTGCAGGAAGACAGAAGGAGGAGGGCAGCTCTGTCTCTGTTCTTCTGCACAGCGAGAGCTTGGCACACATGTGTGTCTGAAGGAGGAGAAGGGCAGAGCAGTGCACAGTGTGACTGCACTGTGGCTCACTAAAAAGAGTAGTTACCACAAGAAAGAGAAAAAGAGTCACACCAGAGTGATTTAGCACCAGCTGTGCTTACTATGTTTTAAATTGTTTTTTTTCCTTGTGTTGTATAAACAAGCCTAATTTTGAACAGGATATTGTCCTTTCATTGCCTTCCCTGTAGCTGATGTTCTTGTCAGCATCTCCTGCCCTAAAATACAGACCACGTTGTAATGATGCTGCAGTGCACTACCTTTCAGGGACAGCAGGAAGAACAGCCCTTTGATAAGTGTGAGGCCTCTGGTGCAAGAGTAGGAATAAAAGCCTTCAGAAGGGGATGGCCTGGCTGCTCCTTATTAAGGTGTTTAGTATATTTTGTCAAGAAACACTGCAGAATCACAAAGTAACACATGGGCAAAGCACAAGGCCCAAGCAACAATAGGAAGCCAGTGGTGGCTGCTTTTTTCCAGCTTCAAACTACCTTGTTGATTGCAGTGTGGTAATAATAGTGTTTGCAGGCAGCTGTGCTCCTTCCTAATGCACTGTGTGGGAACAAGGGAAAATTAAGGAACACAGGGCTGGTGCCCAGCTTCTTCTCCAGCAGCACATGGCCCCAGAGAGAGGCAGTGCTGCCCAAGGCAGGAATAAGCACCATCTCCATTTTTTTTTATTGCAGCCTGGAAGATCAATTCTAGGAAAAACAAAAAATGGCAGATTTTAAAAAGTGTGCATCCCAGCTGTAGGAAAATATCCTAACAAAATCACAGTAACAGCTTGCTCCTGTCTGTTTTGTCTCTACCACTAATTTCACTACCCAGGACTTAGAAAACTATTTCTGCAGACCTGATTTAAGAGCTGTCTGTGGAAAGATTATCTAAGATGTCCATCTCAGATACCTGGAAAACCTTAAGACACCTTTATTGCAGATAACTGTAATTATCTAATACACCAGGAATATGATTCAATTACACATCTATTGCAGAAGCAGAGCCAAAAACCCCCACAACAAACTGTACAAGTCTTTGCATTTCTGTAACTGCAGAAAACTGGGCGGCCCACTAACCTTGCCAAGGTGTTAGCCATCAGGAACTTTATTCAGCATGCTATGTGTCTGTTCCCCACAGCCTTGCACTACAAAGGAGGTCAGGACAGGGATTCCTTTAGGCATGTGGTGGAGCTGTGTGCATCAAACGCAATACTGTGGCTTGAAGCAAGAGTAAAATGTGGTATCTTTAGAGCAGTGTTATTTCACAGAATCTGTGTGCATCAAACGCAATACTGAAAGTGTGGCTTGAAGCAAGAGTAAAATGTGGTATGTTTAGAGCAGTGTTATTTCACAGAAATACTGCCTTGTCTATGTACTCTGAATAGCCAGCTAACTCACCACCAAATAGGAGAAGGGGTGTTGAGCTAACACAGAGCAGGCATGGATTTGCCCTCTGAGGCTAGGCTGGCAAGCCAGACTGTGGGAGCACAGCACTGGAGGCAGAGGGGCAGCAGCACCTCAGTGAAGTGGGCAGCCTGAGTCATGCCAGGTGAGTTTTGTGGCGAGCCTGGTGCTCTTTATGGATGGAGCCTTAAGTCAGCAGCCAGGAGTGACTTCCTCACAAAATGTGTAAGCCTGTGTGTATGCATTCCCTGAGGACCTTGGAAAGAGGACATGACTCCTGGTGCCAGTGCTATTCATTCAGCTGTCTGTCCCAGACCGAGGCAGGCCAGAATTTTTCCAGAGAGTTATGATGATCCTTAACATCACCATATGTAAACGTGATTAAAATCCTGCTGTCCTATTAGCCCATTTTTACTTAGCCTTTCCTCAGGCAGATTCCCAAACACTAAGCAAAAAGGACTTCAGGATCTAACTCAGGGAATTTGTTTTCTCCCATCACAACAGGAGAGAATGTTCTGCTCTAAGAATCTGAAAAAGATTTGCAAAGTACATCCACAAAAGAAGTTTCCTCTGGAACCTTCATTTCCTGGCTGCAGTATGCCTGTCACATTTCCACTGATTCATTGTTCAGCTTCAGGAAAGAAAACAGCTCTCAGTCCCTCTGCTGAAGTTTGCTCCATTTGTAGCATAGCCTGTGATAAAATCCTAACTGCACTGTCTTGGATATTCACTGCATCTTTGTTAAACAAGGGGGAATACTTGATGCATAAGTTATCCTGTGCTTAATTTTGCATGTCATAATTTTAGAGCATTTAGAAATGCTGGACTTAGCCAGCATTTATCCTCACAGCTGTGGCAGTTTCAGTCTCAGTGACTTGCTTACTAAGGATACGACACTGAGTTTCCATTGTAAGCAATGCCCACAGTGACTGAGGGACAGCAGAAAACTTTAAGGCATAAACTCTCTCACCGAGGAGCTTTTTCACCTTTTGGCGAAGAACAGGCATGTACTTCAAGTTCTGCTCAAATCCTGACCATGATCACTGTGAACAGACTCCAGCCCTCCAGTCCATAAGCAAAGCCAAGGAGCATGACAGTCACCCAATCACTTGGCAGTCACACAGTTTGCTGTTTCCAAGTGTGTCTTTCCCTCTACCTGGTTTTGCAGGCTCCCAACACAGTAAAGAAGGAGAGAGAATGTTTTTCAAACCTGCTTGCTACAATGGGCTGTGCCTCCAACACCAACTAACACACTTCAGTATATTAAACTGGAGACAGCTGCAGCAGGCATAAAAAGCATCAAACCCTGGTGAGTTTTAGGTCAGCTGCAAGATTGCAGGCAGTCCTGTCCACTGCAAAAGTACAATCCTCCCCACAGGCCAGGATTGGAAGCATTCACCTCACCTTACCTGACTTTGACAAGTCAAAGTATCATGATTTCTCATATAAATTCCTGATGGAGACAGGCAGTTGACTTCAGTTTCTGAAACAAAATTATCCAGATAGATCCATACTTTAAAGAAAGTTTAAAAAAAACTATTAAAAAATCTTGCTCTGTTTTTCACAAACAGCAGAAACTCTCTCATTAGCTAAAGGATGTCACATTAAATAGAGAAGAGGTATTGTAAATAATCATTGCTTTTCTAGGTATACTAACAAAAGGCAGTAGCCTCATGGCTCCTCTAGCATCTGCGTTATATATGTTGTACTGTGAAACAATCCACTTATATTTTACACTTCATCTGTCAGCAGTGAAAGTGCTTTTAAGAAGGTAGTGAACCACTCATTCAAGATTTGATGACTGAAGATACCCCTGGACATGCTCAAGCCAAACAGAACCAAACAATCTCTTTAGGGAAGAGAACCAGCAAGCAGGCTCTGTGTAAAAACAAAATTCTCCTCACAAGAAAACATGATGACCCTCATCACAGATTTTCTATCTTAAATGGACAATGAGACTTGGTCAGAGCATGCGAGCTTAAAGAAAAATGGAGTGAGGCACCTGCTTCAGAGCTCTGCAGTTTGTTTCAAGTCACGAAACAATTCCCCTCTTACACTCATTTTCATCCTCTTTCAGATAAAGGCCACAACTCCAGCTTTAGTAGCAACTGAATTTTTTTTATGTTGAAGAATTCCAGGAAAAGGATCATGCTTGAAAATGACCATTTCGTTACTTGTGAACTGGAGCAGCCAAGGAATGCTTTGAGAAAGGACATCCCAAGGTTAAAAATAAGGAAATGGTTGAAATGGTTCTTCACCTGCTCTTGCACCTTACATCTCTCCCATGATTAAACTTGCAATATCTGCTCTCTGCCTCTCTGTGGCTGCTTCCATCTGTGCAATTGTGTTGGGGTCACTACTCTAAAATCTGCAGCTGTTCTCAAACTTTCCTTTGCATATTCATTTGTCACACCAGTAGTTTTCCACCTGAAGGGTCTGTTGGCAGCAGGAGAGTCTCTGTGAGAGTATTTGAACATCTGCCCTAAAACAGCCATTTCTGAATTTAGCTGGGGAAAATCAACAAAGTGGTAATTCTCTCCTCTATTAATCAGTGATGGGGGATTACAATGCCCCAGCACATTTCCCAAAACAGTGTTTTTCATCTAACATGGTAAGCATCTAAATTTAGCTCCTGGTCTGAGCAGTACTTGAGAAAAAAGCTCTGTCACAGAAGCCTACTCTGAAGACTGAAGTGCCCAAGTTCCCACAGCGCAGATATCCCTGTGCCTATTAATCTCTGCTTCAGCCTGCTCTTGGAGAGCCAGTCCAAGACCATACAAGTTAAAGAAATGTCAGCCAACAGTGAAGATGCCCTGAAGTCTGGATCCTAACAGTGACACTGCTCACCTTCCTTTGAAATGGAGTCCTATTAAAAGTGTTGAGAAATTTTATTAACAACAGCAGTCACAGAAAAGCCATGCTTCTTGCCATAAAGAGGAAAAAAAAAAAAAAAAAGGGGGGCCAAGAAAAGAAATAAATCTGTTGGTTTTGCCTGACAGGTATAGCCCATATCCTGGATAGGTCACCTGGGCAATGGACTGGTACATTATGTCTGCAGAACTGTTGAAAGACCTTGTGGTTATATAGAATCATAGAATCATCTAGGTTGGGAAAAAAAAACCCTCCTCTGGGACAGGACATTCATCTAATCCAGCCAATAATATTGTCTTCTTCAGTTTAATGAGAGCTAAGTTAATTGTAAATCCCATCACAAATTCCTTATATGCCTTATTACTAGCAGATTTTTACATTTTCTCTGCTATCAGTTATTATGTGATGTGTTGGTAGACTTCAGCAGAGTGCCCTCATATTAGACGCCTTGAATCCAAAGACTGTACCTCAGGGAAAGAAAGCCACAGCACCAAGTCCACATGCCAGTCGGGTTCCTCACTGTGCAACCTGCTGTTGGGAGCAGGGAGGAGGAGCAGGGCTGCACATGGGAGCTGACTCTGCCGTGCCTGCCTTGTGCTTTTCAGCAGCCACAGGTATACCCCACCACTGGTGGGGCCCTTGAGCCTGTTCTGGGGCTTTTCCATGGGCAGAGGCTACAGCACTGAACTCCAGCATTTTATTTACAAGCTTTCCATAAAATGTGACTGTGGAGGTGGAGAGTCAACCCGGGCTGGATGCCAGGTGCCCACCTAACAGTAGTGGGCACCTAGCACTGCCTTTGGCACCTGAGCATGGAAGGAGGACAAAATAAAATGGAAAACAACAACCTATAGGTCAAGGTAAGACAGTTTAGTAAGGTGAAAGTAAATGGTGCTTACTCAAACAAAGGAAAAAACACAACAATTTTATTCTGTACTTCCCATCAACAGTGGACCACTTCTCATGAAGCAGGGCTGCAGCACATGTCACAGTTGCTCTGGAAGGCAAACACTGTAAATAAACTGTGCTCTCCCTTCCTCCTCCTTTACTCAGCTTTTCTATCTGAGCTGACATCATATGGTATGGAATACCCCTTTGGTCAGTTTGGGTCAGCTGTCCTGGTTATGTCCTGTGCCAAGATTCTGCCCAGCCCCAGGCTGCTGGTGGGAGGTGGAATGATGGAGAGACAGCGCCGGTGCTGCGCAGAGCTGCTCGGCAGCAGCCAAAACACTGGTGTGTCACCAACCCCTTGTGGGTACCAAGGCAAAGCACAGCGCTGTGAGGGCACCTGTGGGAAAATGAACTCCATCTCTATAAAATTACAACAAACAATAATGCTTGCATTAAAGCCCTGCTGCGCCCTTGTCCATGTTGTGTGTACTTTCCCAGATGAGGAAGTGTTCATGAGGAAATGTCCCATTGTCTTCCCTTTGTGGGGATAAAATCAGTGGCTAAGGTGCATAGAAGTCTCTGGAACTCATAAAATAACAAAGAACAGTAAATATTTACCAAGAAAACTCAAGTGAAAATAAATGAAATTTCTTTCATCCTTCAGAAGCAGTTGGATTTTTAAGTCTGCTACACTTACAGCCACATAGTTTCTTTAGAACTATAAGGTGAAAACTCAGGTAGAGTTCAACTAAGAGAATATTAATTATTTGTCACATTAATTCAAATGTGTCACATTTGAATTAATGGCTGAAATGTCATTCTCAGAGAAGTGCTCAGTATGGAAATGTGGTTTCTGGGAATGCAAATAGCTCACACAGGTTTTTTGGCAACGATAAACAAATAGGTGTTTGCACAGGTGTAATTAAGCACAGAAGAGGCAAACCTCTGCACAGAACTGATTTACAGTCAAATTCATCAGCCTTGAAAATCCAGATTACATTGCATGTTTCTTTATTATGAAACTGGTGTTTCGGTTTCCTGAATTACCAGATCTTCCAAACGATGTAAATTAGGTGATAACTTTGGAAGGTGAAATTGGTTTAAATGTTGACAATGTCAGTGGAGGGGGCAGAGGGTCGGCAGGACAGTGTAATGCCTTATTGCAAGAACAGGAAGTCCATGTTCCCAAACACAAACATAAAGCGCTGCAAGCCATCGAATAATTTAATAGAAAGTAGTATCTACCTTCATGGCAGTGTGTCTTTTCCAATAGTGCACCAATAGATAAAGAATATTCTTTACTTCAAAGAATTTGCTCTTGCAATAGAGAAGTAAAAACAAAGCACTATTTCATTCATAGTTAAGGTGTTTGGGGATGTCATGTGGAATATGGGACTCATCATAGAAGTTTAAACAAACCTAACTCTGATATTGCTAATGCAAAACTTCAATCCCTAAAATCAGAGCCATAGTTCAAACAAAATTTCCTGCAACTATAAAGGCTTACTAAATCTCATAACAGAAACTGATTATTCCAGTTCTTTATTCCTTCCTCATATCAATCAGCCCAATCTGAATTCAAGAAATTTTGGGAAATTGAGAAAGTTATGAAAGAATTTAAATGTTATTTGAGAAATTTTCTGTCTTCCTTATGATTACTACATACTCAAAATTGTAACAACCAGCAGATGTCTCTGCAGCCACTGATCAGTGCTGCACACAAGAAGAAAAGAGGAAGATTTTAATGAGTGAGCCTTCACTTTAAGATTGACTTCCAGAAATGTCAAACCTACACAGCAAATTCCAGAAGAGCAGAGACTGACAGCATTATAGCAGTACTCCCTAGTAAGGAATCTGCATCTCACTTTGTTTTAAAAATAGCAGTGGGACCACCTTAGAAATGTCTGTTTACAGAGTGGTTTATCAAGAATAAAAAGTATCTAAATTTGGTATCTTTGCCTCAAAAAGGCCTTGTTCTCAAAAAGGGCAAGCTTGCCATCCTTGGAGCTAACCTGTACCTGTACTACTTGTACTCCCACAGGAGAACATGACTGCCACAAACATCCCTTGCTCGGCTCCAACTCAGGGCATGCAACTTTAGGCTTTCCTTTGTTAATGTATAAACAGAAACATGTGAAAAAAAAAATAGTATTTACCCTACCAAAACAAGACACCCTGCTGTACATAAAATTCCCTCTGTGGGGGGAGGATAAGCTGGAAAATGAGGCAGATGATAGTTATGAGTCACAGTATTTAATGTGCTATGGTAAGGAACTTGAATGTTATGACTGTGAGAGCAATAGAAGAAGCTATTTGATAACAAAGCACATATTTTCTACCACTGTGAATGATTTGTAAGCCCACTGAGTTGCTGACTTGCAGCCTAATGTCTCCTGGTAGAGTCATCTTTATTGAACCCTGCTGGTACTAAAGATTTCCCGGCAGGTAGATTTGTGTAGCATTGCTGTCTTGAACAGAGGCAGTCCCTCTTACCACAAAGTTACAGTTGCTTTTTGGCTTGAGATAATTGAGGAAAATCTCAGGGAGCACAGCAGAAAGATGGAAGTTCTTTTAAGCCTTTTTTTCTTCTTCTTACCAGGTGTAACTTTCCACTGACTTCAATGGACCCTGCTTGCAGACCATTGTAAAATGAGCACCTCTTACCTCCTCACAGGTGGCATGAAGAAAGTGCTGAAGATGTCAGAGAGGCTCTTTGGTGTGAATGCAATTGTTGCATGTCTGTCAGGCTGCATCAGTGCTGTGGGTGGTAGGGAGCACAGGCTGGGGCTGCATGCTGAGAAAGGAGCCCTTGCTCTGGCTGCTGTGTCCCTTGACCTGTTACACCATGGGCGAGGTACAGCCCTTGCTTTAGCAGCACTCTCTGGCAGTAACATCTACATACATACACACGCCACTTTATGGGAGATACTAATGTGTGAGGCACTTCCCTTGATTCAGTTCTCAGATTATAATATATGTGTAGGGCCACAGTTTATCTTCTCCAGATCTAATTATTGAAATTCAAGAACCCCATTTATTTCAAGTAATGAAATAGGAAAATTCTACTGGCATTATGGTTCTTGGCTGAAGACCTCTAACAAATGTGATGCTTCTCCTTTCCCTTCCAAGTAGGGTGGTGGGTCATTCAGTTTGCAGGAGAAAAAAGACCAGATGGTGGTAAATGTCTTTACTATATGATGTCTGTTTGTATGAAAGGTTTTTATTTTTTTTATTCTTTAATTTCTGTGAATTCCATTTTATTCCCCTCTGTTTTAAATAAATTGAATAGCAAGATTTGTATATACATTTAACCACTATTTAATGAAAAGCCTGCAGTTCATACCTGTGATCCATGACGTATGGTGCTGCCACAGGAAAAGTAGCTAGCGTTGTTACAGACCTTCATCTTAATTATGAAAATTTTTTATTTAAATATAGAGCTGAGCATACAAAATACAGCACTAGGCCATCTGTTAGTTTTCCATCTGGACTCATTTGCAAAATACTCTCTGTTTCCCTCCTAAACACTATTTATAATCTTCCTTGAAAAAAAGTATGACTAATCTATGGCACACCAGAGATAGCTATTTGAATGCCACTTTTAATAGAAGTGGCTATGTAGTTCAAAGTAGTAGCAAAATATATTTATTTTGTTTTGCATGCAGGTGTAAAAGCTCACATGACTTCTAGACACACAAAAATTTTTTTTCCTATCATACTGTTTTTAACTAGCAAAAAGTAAAATCTTCAAGATTTCTGATTCAATGGAAAAGTTACAAATGAGAATGAACAGTTAGCATTTTGAAGTGCCTGACCAGGACTTTTGCAGTGATTCTGAAGTGGCTTGCTGAGTCTGAAACATCCCCAGAGGCCTGATTTCTGAAGATGAGCACTCAGATTATACTTAGCATAAAGCATCATCTGAGCAGAATATTGCATTACTGTAATTGCTAGTTGTTTGGTCCAAACCCACGTCTCCTAGACCAGTAAAAGGGTGGGCAATGGGTCTGGCAAAGCAGCAGTTGCAGGGAGCTCACTGGAAGCCCCCTGGAAGGCACATGCATGGTGGCGCTGATTTCATGGTGCCTTCTAAAGCCGTCTGTGGGCCACCAGAGCCACCAACAATCACCTGCTAGGAGTTATCTCCTATTTTCTCTCTCCACTCAGCATCATAGAGCAGTGAAAACCTCATTCCCTGGAGGCTATTCCCTAGTCATTCTTTTACACCTCTGAGTCAGGCATCCTGAAGTACCTTCTCAGGTCCTCCTCCATCGCCTAACATGTCATCTTTGGCCAAACTCTACTTCACAGTTGCCAGAGTGGAAAGCAAAAAGGGGCTTATTTCAAGGGTTTTGAAGAGCAATTATTCAGTAATATCTTACTCTCCTCTTCCCCTTCTCTTTATTTTTCAGAGAACAGAAATATGTTTTTAGACACCCCTGCTTGTTTTAATTTTCCATAAAAAGGCAAAGGCTGATTTCTCCTGACTAACTTGCATGCAAAGTTCTGAAGAAGTTCTTTGCAGGGTAATGTTAAGTCATCTTTGGGATTTTGGGTTGGTTTGTTTCTTTGTTTTTGTTTTTGTTTTGTTTTTTTGTTTTGTTTTTGTTTTTGTTTTTGTTTTGTTTTGTTGGTTTTTTTGTTTTGGTGGGTTTTTTGGTTTTTTTTTTTTTTGGTTTTTTTTTTTGTGAGCAAGCAAGTTATGTTCTAGAAAACACATAAAAATAAAGAACTGGAATAAATTGCTTCTGCAGGCTGTCTGGTATCTCATTGCTCTTGCCTGTCTGTCTTTCTGCCATCACTATGACAGGAGTTTTAAGTTCTCTGCTACAAAGACTGTAATTTTTTTTCTTTCTCAGTTTTCAGTACTATGCATAAATGCATTTTGTAGGCAAAATGAAGCCTACAAGTGCAGTTACAATACAGCCCTCCCCTACACTCCAAACCTGAAAAAATGTGGTCCCTGACTACCGACTGTGAAATGGAAGACACTTGAAAAGTTGCAGCAGTCCATATGCAGAATCCTTACTTTAATACTGGCAAGACATGAAAACTCAGTGCAGCAAACCAGTTTTTATTTTATGTTAGTAAGAACAAAATGACACTCCAAAATACCAACTATCTTTTTAATGTCTTCCTGTCAAAGATGAAAAAACTGCCTCATCTCAGAGTGCTGTATACATTTACAATGAAATAGAAAATCAGAACAGATGCAGGAGGTACAAAAGATGCATAAGACTGAGTTTAAATGACTATAATGCAAACATTAGTAGCTATTTACTAACGATTTAATTAACTCCCCCCACCCAGTTTTAATTCTTTCAATAACATATGGCAACCATAGAGTGCCTTTTGCAAACATAGAGTGCCTTTTGCAAACATTCCCCCCTCACAAATATTTGCATACTTACGGCTAGATGTGCCTCAGGAACTGAAGACCATTCTGTGCCAGACAGTGGGCACATGTGGCCACACAGGTGGAGCCCAGGTGACAAACTTTGGGCTATGTGGTGTTCCCATTCAAAGTGCTTCAGAGCCCTTTATGTACAGTCAGGCTCTGGTCCTTGCTGGTGAAGGCCCTGCCCTTTGCTCAGTCACCCATTTTCACTTGTGTGACAGCCAGAGTTAGACCCACGGCTTGGTACTAGGACCATCTGAAGGCATGCTGTGCCTTGTTAGAACCAGCCTCCTGGAGAGACCCGTGCTGCTCTGTAGGACTCAGCTGGGAGTTGCAGATACAGTTAATACTTCTCCTGAAGTTTCCCCTCTTAGTTTCCAAGGAGAAAATAGAGAAAACATTAAATATGACTCTTTAGTAACTCACTGGTAGGGAAACTTACTCTTGAACTTTTCAAGGTCCCTGTTACTGAACCAGCATCAGCACTTACCCTTCCCTGCTAAATCAATGGAGCTACCAGAAGTCCAGTCACTATTTTCTGCTGCATGTGAGATGCAGATGGAAGAAAGCTACCTACCCACCCTAATAGTAACCTCAGGGGTTTTATGTATTATGTTTGCAGAAGAAAACCAAAATGCAGAGGAGCAAGGCAGGGCAAAGTCAAGACAAGGTGGGGAAAGGCAAGGCAAGGCAAGGCAAGGCAAGGAAAATAAATAATCCCAGCTATGGCAGAAACATCTGGTTTTGATCTGTTGCTCAGGAGGAAAATCTTCCACATAAGGAAGTCTTATGTCTAATTTAACACTCTAGATGTGAGCACTCTCAGCCTCTGGGTTAGTATGAGGTCAAAGGAAGAATGGCACAATTTACATTTCTCAGTAGACCAGGACTGGTTCAAGAAGTTACTCTGTTTGTATGAGTTCAAAGAAAGTGATTTTGAGCTCTAAGCTAAGGTTTAAGATGAAACTCTGTTTCACAGATATGTAATAAAATTTATGTACCATGAATGTGCAGATCAGTCTGTAATAGGCACAAGTTCCAGGGTTCAATGTGTCCTGTAGTCAGTAAGAGTAAACATTACACAGTCCTTATGGTTAAGTAGAAATGACCCAGTTTTCAGAAATGCTAGACACCCACTTTTTTTGTCAGCTGCCATGAGATTTGCAGATGCTCCAGACTTTTTTAAATCCCCTTACTCTCACTGATGCAACTAGGGCACACATACCTACAAGTGAATTCTTTGGGAAACAATCTGCTCTGGAGTTTGTCTTCTAGTTTGTTGTTACAGCCTCAGGGCTGTTTACTTGCATTGAAATGGCTACTCCTTCTAACAGGATTTTTTAAATCTATTCTGGAAATCTCCTTGCATTTAGAGTCAGACTCTTAAATGTGTTTAAAATGCTTTAGAAAGTTGCACTTAAGAAAAGTCAAATGGCAGATTCATTGAACGATTTTTTTCCATTTATCTTGCCAGGTTAAAGGGAAATCTTCCACGACAACATAGCAGCAATCACCCATCCATTAAGAAAAAGCCTTGATTTATTGTTTTCATTGTAGTAGGTGTAATTTCACTTCTCTTATCATTGCACCTATTTCACATACCTTGCTACTCAACACTCTTTTACTTTCAGTCATTTGGATTGCTTATAAATATACATTTTTCAATGCTAAGTGAATTATCAGCCCATTATTAACGTTACACAGCCTGAAATGGCAGTCTCTCTCTTTCTGCAATGTGTGCATATTCTCACTTTCTGGGATGTGTGTAATCCCTACCTAGAGAATTAAAAAACTAGGATTTTTTTTTGTTTCTTTTTTGTTTTTTAAAGAAATTTCGCTAAATAGAAGTGCTTTGTAAATCGGAAGAGACATTTCTGGAAGAACATTGTGCAGGTGGGGATCTTGTATTTTAATGCTGCTCCGTTTGAAATTTAGTCTTGAAATTATTAGAATAGCAGTTTAAACAATGAAATTGCTACAGGTGATTTAATGGCATTCATTCTTAGCGGTAAAGATCTCATACACTTCATGTCATTTTCCTTTTAAATTAAAAGCAGCAGATATTTGACAGAGACTTTTTAAAAAAACACAGTGTTATGTGTATTATGTGTGTCTGAATTTTTTCACAGATATGGTGACCAAAAATGTTCATTCATGTCCCTAGAGGTTAGAACCTGAAGGCTTGTATATATAGCTTTTAAGTCTTTATGGCAAAATCAAGATGCAGTAAGAGCCTTTCTTGCATTCTAGTCTTTTCCACACTCATCTTAGCCATTACATTGTATTTCAGTATACAAAACCAATGGCAGGTTTGAGCTCACATGTAAACCTTGCAGATGTTTCAGCTGCAGATCTGGCACTTAGGGGGATGTGTTGCTGGGGAATGAAGTAGAACAATTTTTGTCCTTCAGAGTATAAAGAAGAATTGTGAGGAATGTCTTAATCCATTGTTCATATTGTTATTATTTAAAAGGTATCACATGACTGTCATTACTACTGAACAGTCATCATGAGGTATATCAGAGAAAGCACAAACTAGGCACAATCTAGCATGGAGGTATTGTTTTTTTCTTAGCAATCACGTACGCTGTCAACAACTACTTGATTTATCTTGGACAAAGGCAGAGTAAAATAGTGTGACAGCATCCTCTTCAGTACCTTTAGGCATGATCCCTGATGTTTGGATCACTAGCATGTGTGTAACAGGACGTGGGACCAAGTGAGTTATTTCATCTCTGGGTCAAAGAGCTTCATCAAAGATAACTAACTTTGTATTGTGCCTGCATAGACATATCACAGAGCTGCATGGCCCTGGGTGTGAATCTAAGACCTTGGTTAGCATTTTCTTTCACTCCTTTATCAATAAGATTTTTTCCCTCTTTAATCTCTCACAGTTTCCCTTGTCTGTAGTTTTTAAGATTATTCCTCTCATAGTCAGAATCTGAGCCTGTATTTAAGGGCTCCTTTACATTAACAGTCTTGTATTAAATTATCTTCTGTTGCAACATTCTGATTTATCTACAGATCTGGTTTTTGAAACCATTGCTTTTTGCGGCACTCTAATTTATATGGCCATTGGTTTTCACTGTCAAAACATTTTTAGTTTTAATTAGTTTTAATTACTGTGTATTGACCTTCAGTTGTAAAACCTGTCAGATAAACCTGAGTATCTGCATAAATGTAGGTAACTGCATGTGTTATCACTCAACAACTGCTGGTGGGCAGTTAGCAAACTCTTTTCTAGGATGTCTGTTCAGCTGCTGCAGAGCAGCACTGATGGGATGAACCACTCATTAGTTGCCAAACCACGTGCAGACCTTGATTCTGAACAACATAGCAGATTATTCAGATTGCCCAGCCCCTCAGCAATGTAGTGGGCACAGCCAACTTTATTTCAGTCAGTAACATACCAAGTGCTCATTTCACAGGGCACCTCAGACAATAAATTTCTTCTGGTTTCTAGGAGAAAAAGTGGCACCATTTACTGTCTTGGGTGGCCAGCAGACAGGTGACTCCTTAGTAGTCCTTGGGCACTGTTTTGTGTTTGGGCTTTTCAACAGGGATAAGCCTATTTCTGAGTACAGACTGGAGTCTCTCTTCTCCTGCCTGGGATAGGAGGAACACTGCAGTGCCTGTGACTCTGTTCTGCTGCCTGCACACTGGAACAAGGCACTGTGCGTGGTCAGTTATGCCTTTTCTTCCTGGCTGAGGGTCTGGGCCAAGGCAGGCAGAGGACCCACAGCAGTGAGGCATAGCCTAGCCCAGGCTCTGAGCTCTGGGAGGAAGGAGGCTCTCCGAGCTGGCAGTGGAACTGCTGGCAGATGGGCTAGAGCTGCATGATGCCTGTGAGTGTAGTTGTGGTGGTTGACAGACACACAGCATCAGATAGCAGCCCTCCAGTGCTCCTGGAGCCCAGCTCAACAGTGGTCTCTTGAGTCTGCAACAGCAGTGGTTCCTCCAAGGATGTCAGGACAACTTCAGTCCCTACCAATAGCCTGATGTGCTTGTTTAGCTGGATTGTGCAGACGTGTGAGAAGTTGCATCCACACTGGGCCCAGAAGAAGAACAATTATGTTTTCCCTTACTGTTTTCTGTCTGGGAAGCTTCCCCCCTACCAGCTTGTCAAGCAGAATTGGATAATGGAACTCCACTACAAGAGAGAGATCTTTCCAGGACTCCCTGGACCTATGACCCTAGGGTGGATTATCTATAAAATGTTTTCTCCTTCTCTTTTTTCAGTACCACATAATAACTTTCTGTTCATATCAGTTACCAGTACTTGGTACTCCTACAAGCAGTTCAGTACTTCAGTCCTTGCATATTTCACACAATATCTACTGACTTTGTCTGTCTTTGCTGTCCCTGTTTCTATTGTGAACTCTGGTGTTTGTATTTGAAGGTCTGTAGAGGTGGGACTGCATGTGTCTGTGTACACAGCACCTGGCACAGTGCAGAAAGCCAGCTTGTGCTCCTGCGTTACAGATAAAACATGTTTTCAATCTACCAAGCATAGATATGGAAAAATGTAAGGAGACTACAGGTAAATATAAAAGACTACAGGTGCACAGATATTGGTGGCTACTATCACTCAGCATAGCCAAAGGCTTGTCACAATGCTTCTGTGAGTGTTCTTCCAATAATCTTACTGCAAATTAGACACAAAGTACATCCTTTGGCATAATTCTCTTGTATTTATTCCTTACTTGGCTCATGCTTGTCATGGTTGGGACTATTTTTTTATTTCTGCTCTTGAAAACGTGTTGTTTCACTTTTTAATGAAAGGTAAAGAGAAACTTGCAGTGATCTTTTGATATATCCATCTTTGCTTTTTCATTTTGTGCCTAAGGTGCTCAAATTGAATGAAATTTACTGCCATCTGGAGATGTAGTATTTTCATTTCTGTTTGCCATTTTACCTTTGAATTTCATTACAGAGCCTCATTCCTGGGGTTTAAAGAATAAAAGCATTTTAGTGTTTTACTTGCTGTAGGGCTGTACTTCTCTTTATAGTGATTAGGTGCTGAAATAAAAGTCACCTCTGGCATCTGACAAGGGTGTTTAAGATTGAACCTAGTGAGTTAATCTGCCTAAGGGCAGACCCCTACTTCCTGCATGTGTGCAGGTTTTTGGTGTTGGGAGGATGATGCCAGTGCACTGCAGTCCTGCTTGTGGTCAGCCTGGGGCCTAGGGGAGTGAACAGACAAACCATGCCTTCTCTCTGAAACTTATCAGTATCTGGAACTGTCAAAGGCAGAATTTTTGAGTTGGTATTACCTTCTGCTGCCCTGGTGTTAGTTTTAGTTCCAGATACAGCAATGCCATGCTCGTGTAAGGAGGCACCAGCTGACATACACACTAGTGGTGGAAGTCTTTATAAAAGGGATACAAGATCTTGTACAAGAACCAGAAAATGCTGTGTCAGACCCTTAAAAGACATGTTATTGGACTGTGGTGGGTTGGCTTTGGCTGAATGCCAGGTGCCCTCCAAGCTGTTCTATCACGCCCCCTTCCCAGCTGAACAGGAGAGAGAAAGTAAGATGGAAAACAGGTAGGTTGAGATAAGACAATTTACTAAAACAAACAAGCAAAGAGAAAAAAAGCATTCTTCACTTCCCATCAGCATGAGAAGCCGTGTCTTGCCACCTCCTGGGAATCAGGGCTTCAACAAGCTCCTGAAGGCAAACATACCTCCTTGCCTCCCTCTTCTCCTTTACTTAGCTTTTATATCTGAGGTGTTGTTCTATGGTATGGAATATCCCTTTGGTCAGTTTGGGTCAGCTGTCCTGGTTATATATTTCCCAGGATCCTGCCTGCTCCCAGCCTATTGATGGGAAACAGAATTTTGGAGAGACAGCATTGATGCCAGTGCTGTTCAGCAGAGGCCAAAACCCTGGTGTGTTATCAACGCCCTTGTAGCTACCAGTGCAAAGCAGAGCATTATGAGGGCTGTTCTGTGGAAAATCTCAACTAGACCCCCTTATTATATAGAATTCCTTGGAAATAAGAACAAAATTATTTCAGAACAGAAACCACCAACTATCAAAGGAATCGCATTTAAAACAAATTAAAGGATATATTTTTGATCAGTAGGCATTTGGTGTATGAAGCTGCTTCCCAAAGGAAACTGTGAATAAAAAACCCTTTGTGTTCATCAGAGGAAGATGATATTAATGTTGAAAGGACAGAAAATTACTCAGCAAATCACATCTGAAAATAAGTGAAGGATGGGAGAGTCTTGGAGACATGGAAGTGGGATATGCTTGTATAGTTATTCTTTCCTGCACAACTGCTAGTAGGGGAGATGGGCTGCTGGCTGCTGCATGCACTCTCCTTTTGAGACACCACAGCCTTTCTTATGTTGTCCTGTTATCATGACCAATGTAACAGTGGGAGGTAAAGGTATTGATGCAAAATAAGTGAAGTGTTGAAGTTATGGGTTGTTTATAATTAGTATTGTTTTACCTTGACACTTAAATGTTATTAATTTTTGAAATCTCCTGCTCAAAGAAGCAAAAGTAGGATAGCACTTCTGATACAGTTGCACATAAACTTTTTTCCTACTTGACATAATGAAGAAGACATTTCATCAAAGAAATGAGACTTAAATGCTCAACACTGCTTTTTAACTGCAGCCATTCTTACTATCACTCTTACAGTGTTTGTGTCATTAGCTGGAACATGTATGAAATTCTATGTAGTTTTTTCAGAGATCCACTCTTTAATAAGAGAATGACATAAATACAGGGCAGAATGAGCATTGTCATAAACATTTTAGTTTGCTGTAATAAAAGAAATGATAAACCTGGTTATGCTCCTTTTGCTTTTAGGAGCTTGAATCTGCAGGGGAAAAGAAAACCAGCAAGAATGAAATTTCTGCTCTTGGAATACCAACATGGCCAGGATTTGATTAAAATGACAAGAGCTTTTTTATGGCTAAGTTGCATTTACAGAGAGAAGAGAAGCACAGGGAGAAGGATGACAAGTTCCTTGAAATCCATCTCTCCTTCCCCCACCAATCTCACCTGATATTTCATGTCCCAGCTGGTAGCTGGAATTGCAGCACCTGTAGTGTTCAGATGTTGTGCACTGAGTTGCAACAAATTGTGTTTGTTAAGACATTGTCTACACAAGGGTGTTTTTCAGTCAGTTCCTACTAGTTCATCCTCACTAGCATGTGACCTCAATACTCATTCTGCACACCTCACATGACCCACTTGTGGTCAGTTATCAGGCAACAAAACCGATGTCAACAGGGGTTTGGTGAGACTAACTTAGCTTCCAGTTGCTAGTTGTTCAAGGTTTATTGAGTGTTGTGTCTTTAATTAGGGAACTAAGGTGTAAACTGCAGTGTCCTTTGCAAAGTCAGACCTGTGGGAATAATTTCAGGAGTCAATTGCAGATGCTGGATAGTAATTGGGAACCCAAAGGGATTCACATATGAATAGTAAATTAACGTGCACAGTAGTAACTGGAATTTATACCTGGAACATTAGAGTTCTTAATGACCCCATTAAAAGGAATTAGGTCATTTCTTATTTAAAGGATCAGGAGATACTGCATTTTCTAAGGATACAAAGAATACATGTGAGCAAGATATGAGGGCTTTTCTGTTGACAATTGGTAAGTGCTGCTGTTCAGAATTAGCGTCATGGTTTGATACTGGCCAAACACCAGACAGCCACAAAAGTAATTCGCTCACCTTCTTCTGTTATAGTTGGGCAAAGGAGGGGGGGAAAAATTAATGAAGGGCTCCTGAGTTGAGATAAGGCTTGAGAGAAAAATACTCTAAGGGCAAATGATGTTCAAATTTAAAGGTATAAGATAAATTTATTATTAATAGAGTCAGAGGAGGAGAATGAAAAATAAAATAAACCTTTAAAACACCTTTTCCCCTGCCAGCCCCTCCCTCCTCCCCACTGACAGTGCAGGAAGACAGGGCATGGGGGTTTTGGTAGTTCTTCACCTGAGGTCCTCTGTTCACTCAGGGAGAGGAGCCCTTTCTCTGCCTTGCCGTGGGGTCCCTCCCATGGGCAAACAGTCTTCCCAAAACTGCTGTGGCATGGATCACTCGTCCACAGGGTGCAGTCCTCTAAGGACAGGCTGCTCTAGTTTGGAAGCAAGGGCTCTCTCTATCTCTGGTAGCAGGGGCCCTCCCACCCACTCCAGCATGAGCACTTTTCCCCTGAGGTCTTCTGTTCACTCTGGGAGAGGAGCCCTTTCTCTGCCTTGCCGTGGGGTCCCTCCCATGGGCAAACAGTCTTCCCAAAACTGCTGTGGCATGGATCACTCGTCCACAGGGTGCAGTCCTCTAAGGACAGGCTGCTCTAGTTTGGAAGCAAGGGCTCTCTCTCTCTATCTCTGGAAGCAGGGGCCCTCCCACCCACTCCAGTATGAGCACTTTTCCCATGGGCCGCGAGTGGATCTCTGCATCCCCATGGACTTCCTGCATTACAGGGGGACAGTTTGTTTCACCAGTCCTCATCTCGGGTCTGACACTTGGAGCACCTCCTTCCCCTCCAGGCATCACTGACGTTGATGCCACGAGGTTGTTTTCTCTCACATGTCCCCACTTCCTCCTCTTTCTGATTAGAAGAAAAACTGCTCTGTGTAGGTACCATTGTCAGCAAGTTCTACCAATCCAAAGATTCCTGCAGGATCCCACAGTGCTGAGAGGTTGATCTCGTCCATATGAAAGTGAATGTAAAAGGCTGGAATAATCAATGAAGATAGGTGAGTATACTGCATGGACACACTTTCAGATTAAAACAACATTTTCAAAGGCCAGATTTGAGCACAAGATGTAGTGCTGAGTTTCCTCACATGTCAACAGAGCACTGACATCACCATTTCTGTTCTGAGAGCCATCTCCTTAAAAATTATGGAAGCAATTGGTATTTAATCCTGACATAAAGGAGAGCATATATTTGTGTAGCTTTGGAAAATGTCACTGAATCTGAATGCCAGTTCCTACTTGTCACTCTTAAGACACAGTTTGGGGTTAGTTTCAAAACTCTTATCCAAGCCTCCTTCAAATCCAAATCCATGTGCTGTACCACTTAACCCAACCCAGGCAAGATGTATCTGAAAAGTAAATCTTACAAGTAGGAGTAAAAGCAATTGGATGTTTCACGACAAGAGCATCATAAAACTGGCAAAAAGAAAGAACATCTAGACCTGTGCAGCTCTTTGCTGTCAGGTTTCCCAGCCAGGACTATTAAGTGTTAGCCACAGCTCTGGTACCTCAGCAAAGTAGACCACTTACTCATATAGAAGCTTGTCTGTGTGTTGGAAATGGTCAAACCATATCAAAGTTCTGGAAAATTAACAAAAAATAATGTCAGAATGTTCAAATCTTACACAAAATTCTTGACAATTAAAGTTACCCACTTCATAAGAAAAAGGTGGAGTGTGTGACATTTTTGGAGAAACAGTAGCTTAAGCCTCCAACCTTCCCTTCTCTAACAGGCTGTTCAGATTTTTTTTTTTTCAGAGTCTGCTTAGGCTGCCAGGCTCCCTTCAGAGGAAGGGGAGACAGCAGTGACTAGAGGCTGTAGCTGAGTCCTTTCTCTAAAGATCTGGGAGATGGGATCTGTAGCACCCAATCCTCTGAAGAAAGGGACTACCATTGCCATAAGAGGTATCTTGCATTTGATCACCTATATTCAAAGTTAACTGTGCCCTCAGCTGAGTAAGTGTAATGAAACATGTATGACTTTTTTTTTTTCCTCAAAGACACATGACCAGCTTTCACTAGAATTTTTTCTTTCCTAAAACTGCTTTTTCTACTCCAAGAAAGGTTAGCAGTTGGCAGTATATTGCGAAATAGTAACTTCTGCTCACACATAACAATGTGAGAAAAACCTGTGCTGGTAAAGTCTAAAAGCTACAGACATTCCACATTATATATAGTGCCTTACAACTGGAGCACCATCTGATGAACTGTTGTTTTGCTTCTGATACCTATTATTTTCCATTTAAAAGATATTCAATATAACAAGGAAATAATCCTGATTGTATGGACTTGTGCCCTCTACTTCTGCAATGCATTAACAATATTAACTTTATTTTCCTCTACTCTTTACCTAGCACATTTTTCAGATTCTCTCAACATTCCTGAAACACCTACTTCACTCCTTCTACTATCAAAGTGGCTCTAGGTGGATAGGAGTTACCTACATGATGACACCTCATGACCAGACAGCCACAAAGGTAGTGGTTGAGGATCACCAGTGAGTGAAGGTGATTGAAAAAGTGACCATTTAGGCTTTTCCTTCAGAAGCCAGGGCTAATAATTTTTGTTCATCTGGTTTTTGTTGAGTAAAATGTGCCCACACTGCTCTGGATGCAGCCCAGGACACAGTTGGCTTTCTGGGCTGGAAGCTGGGTCATGGTGAGCTTCTTGTGCAGCAATATCCCTAAGTCTTCCTCACCTGGATGGCTCTCAATCTATTCTTTGACCAGCTTGTATCCATGTCTGGGATTGCCCTGACCCAGGTGCAGGACCTTCCATTTGACCTTGTTGAACTTCCAGAGTTTTGCACAGGCCCACCTCTCCAGGCTGTCCAGCTCCCTTGGGGTGGCATCCCTGCCCTCCAGTGCACTGGCCACACTGAACAGGCCTGTGTGGTCAGCAAACTTGTGTGACCAATTTTGATCCAAATGGACTGCTCTCTCAGACTTAACTACATGTAAAGGTTCATTAACAGCACATTTCATCCAAACAAAATAGAAAATGTGTTACACTATACACCTCTGAAAACCTCAGGATTACCTGGGGATGGCATTGCCAGAAGTGAGGGATAACACTGAGGAGAGTGAGGAAAGCTGGTAGTGGTCAAGGAGGTCAGCTGCAGGGAGATTGCAGACACAAGCTGGTTGCTGTAGGCTGTGGATGGGGACACTCTGGTTTGTAATAGACAAGAAAGGGAAGTTCAGAAACTTCACATTTTCAGCTCAGCCACGTGATCTTCTTTTTTCTCCTCCATTCTTAGGAAGCAGCAACAGAAAGTAATTTTTCTGCATCCATTCCCTGTCCTTTAGGCAGGTTTCAAAGGGATTTTCTGATCCCTACCAGCTGCAACAGACCTGGGAGTGACAAAGTTCACTATGAGGATAACCACAGCTTGTCCTGGAAAGGGGGAATTATAAGTGCAAATGCACTCACACCTGCAAGAGAAATGAGGGACCAACCTCACTGTCCTCAGGAGACCAGGAGACGTTGCAACTTTAATTTGCATTGCCCAGAGCAATCAAGTCACAGGATCCCAGCTTCTCTGGAGTTTTGTTCATGGAGCCTCATCAGATTTTCTATCCATGTCTAATATTATAAAACCCATGAATCTGAAAAATCTTTACTAAGATAAAGATAAATAGTATGAGGAACAAAAACTTTTAGTCCTACCATTTACTCCCAAATTCTCCTAAACTTCGAACCGTTAATTCTCAAAACTTAAACTTTGTAAATAAACAGAAAGAAATGAACCATCTTGACCAAGATTCATGCGTGTAAATTCTTCTACCTTAGGGCTACAGCGGAAATACTTCACCTACATCTTTACGTTGCTTTCATTTCTTAGATTTCCCCTCAATATGAGTACATTTTCATTATGTTCTAACAAGTGATGGTAGAAAAAATAAAAAGAGTAAACAAACTACCTCCTTGCCCAAAACACATGAACACTTTATTTGGGGACTAGAATGCTTGCATAGGGCTCATAAGGAAAAAGCACAGCTTACTTCTGTCATTCCATTCTGTGGAAGACCAGTTGAACTAACAGGGTAACTGGCATCAGCACAAAGGCAGGAGGCAACGTTTCATATTCTTGTCAGTGTGAATTGCACTGGGTTTGCAGTGCTGGGAATCCAGCAGGGTTTTCACTGCTTCTGATCCAGCTTGACAAAAATCTACCAACCAACCAAGCAACAAACCAACCAACCCAACAACCCAACAAAATTAGAGCAGATTATTCCAGAGTCTCTAGGCTGGCTGAGAAAGAATGATCAGTCCTAAGTAATGCCTATAGCAGACATTACCTATATATTAATTCCTTCACATTGGCTTCTCCACATGTTCCTTCCCAGACAAATAATTACTTGCATCAATAATAGAAAAAAATTTAAAAATTAAAAATAATTTTTAAAAAATGCAAAGCGCAGGCACTCATTTTTTTCTGTGCTAGCAATGCAAGTCATTATCTAAGTATTCATGAGACACTTGTAGTCACAGAAAAAAGCTGGTATTACACAGTCTTTGTCTACAACAATCTTAATGTTCTAATGAGACTTGATCATTCTCATTATGCATGCATTTTCTTTTTGCTGTGATCTACAAGCAAACATCAAGAGAGCCAGTAGCATACAGCTTAAGAATTTCAATAAAGCATTAAAAAGCAGAGAAACAGAATACATCTTTTATTTGTCTCGAAGTGCAGACTATCAGAATACTCCTTCTTTTTTTTTACCCTGTTCCTTTCTTTTAAGGTAACTTAATCTGCTTGATAATTACCTTCTCTGTGAAGTTTCCACAACTTTAATTTTAGCAACAAAGCAGCATTAAATGGTTTGGTTGGAAGGGACTCTTTGCCAGTTGATAACTAATCGTAAGCAAAAAGATACAGAGAGCAGTTAATAAGGATTACTTGATGAGACATTTAAGAATGTTCAGTACACCAGCACTACATGCAGAGCGAATCTTATTTATAGTGTAAAGTAATTTCAGTAATAATATAATTTTGGATCCAATGTACACTATTATGGTTTTTCAAATTAATGAAATAGTAACTTTTTAGCTCAGAAGATCTGCTGCCACTTCTGTGGTTGTCTTTTCAGGGAAGAAAAGATGTTAACAAATGGTACCACAAAAGACCAGCTGGGATTTGACTTTAGGACTTTTCAAATTTTAAGAAAATCAAGAATTTTCAAAGCTCAATCATCATGGTGTTTTAATAGAGGTGCATTAAGCAAGAAGAACACATTTGCCATGAGTAGAGAATTTCATAGCACTTCTCCATGATTTTCACTAGAACTCAGCCTTTGTTACCTGGAACATTAGTGCATTTTCAGTCCCTGTAGCCATTATCAGAAGTACTACAGCCCTTTCCAAAGAAGATACTTTCAGAAGATACATTAGGAATGGAAGGACTTGGCAGATGGTGAACTGAGTGTTTCTGCTTATGTCATCCAAGACACACTCTAGTAGGTAGAGCACCAAAAGTGGCTGTGAAAACAAGTGCCTTCACCTCTGAGATCACGGCCCAATGGAAAGTTAATCTTTCTTTTCTTTTTCAATCAAACATTTCTTTTCATTAAACTTGCTTTTTCTAGGCCTTCTCCTTACAACACTGTCTCAGGGTTCAAAAATGAAGGATCCATGCTGAGAAAACTGAAAAGAAAGGACATGTAGCAGTTATGCTCATTTGAGAGATGATCTGTGCTATTTTTCATGTTAGCTGTGCCTTCCAGAGGAGGCATCCAGCACAGTAAGTGACAATGCAATTGGCTCTTCTCTTTTATTGAGTCCGTTACTGAAGGATGACAGTCCATCAAAACGATTCTTTGATTCTGTGAGAATCACAGACTATCCTGAATGAGAAGGAACCCACAAGAATCACCAAGTCCAGCTCCTGGCCCTGCACAGATGTGAAGTGAAGCCACTACAGCGCAGAGCAGAGCAGGACAATGCCCTCCCTTGCCCAGCTGGCCATGCTGTCTCTGATGTCCCCAGACCACACTTGGCCCTCCTGGCTGACAGGGCACTGCTGACCTATGTTCAGCTTGCCACAGACCAGAACCCCCAGGTCCCTTCCTGTGGCACTACTTTCCAGCATCTTATTCCCTGTCTGCACATTTAGGGCTGTCCCATCCCCAATGCAGAATTGGGCACTTGTCCCTGTTACACTTCATTCAGCTGGTGATTGCTCAGCCCTTTATTTTGTCAAGGTCTCTCCAAAGGGCTTCTCTGCCTTCAAGGGAGTCCACAGGTCCTCCAAATTCTGACATGCTCTGTATCTCTCATTGCACTACACATGCACATCAAGAACAGCCAAATTCACAGGGCAGCCAGCATCTGCTCAGGACAGGGCCAAACAGTCTGACCCATTTAAGGTATTTCTAGTTGTTCCATGAGTATATAAAAAATAAATTTCTTTAACATACTTCATAAAAAGTTCCAGAAGATCTCAGAAAAGTAACAATTTCCTGCAGCATTTACTATAAAATAAAAGCTTCTGTATAAATTCATACAATCTTTCAGTGACAGCAAAATTCTTTCCTAACAAGCTGGCCCACACTCTTCATAAGTACCATGGCCACTGGAAGATAAATAAGTAAAATCTTTTTCCCATAAGAGTGCTATCATGTGCTCCCCAGGGACAGGATTTATTTTTAGGCGCTTAAACATCTATCTCTGAAGTGGCAACTGTATAGCAAGAAAAGATTTTTATTGATCTTCCTGCTTAATTATATCTGTGTGAGAGTTATTGTGGGCTCTAATTAGTCACCTGTTCTCTCTCCACTCACAAGGAAAAAAGTTTCAATTAGAGTAAAACGAATCAAATTATTGAAGCACTGCCCTTTCACTTTTCATTTTGCGATAGATAATGAGAGAAAAATTGGCTTCAGTGTTCAGGGATTCATACCAGACTCCAGTCAGTTTTTATGTAATAAAATAACAAGGCTAAATACTGTTCTCAGCTGAATTATGTAAATGAAGATCTGTATTAAGTCCATTAGCAGATCTGGTGTTCACCAGTTTCAGTACTGTGGGCCTGTTCTTGGTCCTTTTACACTCATAGGTCTGGGACAGTAATGCCATTTCTTCCTTCCCCAAAACCCCTCAATAAGAATTTTCAAGTGGAAATATTTTTTCAGAAGCATGTGTCTTTAAGCCACCCTGAGTGTTGCAAGAGGTCTAGCTGTACAGTCGTTGGGTGATTAGCTGCCACTCTTGTGCACAAGGCAACACCTTTCCCACCTTTATCAGCCTTTAATCCTCACCACCTGAATTTGCAAATGCAAGTTGTTACTGGATTGAATAATTCCATGTGATGCATTAAAAGGTTTTTTGGGCTGTGTCCACACAGATTTTGTGTGGATGAAGACCAGACAGAAGCCTGCAGACAGAATTCTCCTTGTTGTAGCTGAGAGCCATCTAACTTTCAAGTGAAGGCAAAAACCTTAAAAACTAGATTACAGGTTAAATTTTGAGAATTTGTCATACATTTATGGCTGTGTATTGTTGCTTTACCTAAATAAGACTTAGGAAAGCAGGGAGGTGGGTTATATTCTACTTTTGACAGCATGTGCTCCTGACAAATACACACACCTGAGGAGTCTAGAGCCACACATGCCACATGGAGCCACACACGGAGCACAGAGGTGCCACCCTGATGCAAGGCAAAACCAGCCTGACAAGCCAAACATCTGCTCAGCTACTGCCTCTCCTTCTTGGCCTTTCCCTTGCCAGTGCACAGCTGGACAAGTCCAAAGAGCTGCTCCCCTCCCCTCCCCTCCCCTCCCCTCCCCTCTCCTCTCCTTCAGTGACTGATGCAAGAGCATTACAAAAGGTGGTCCCAAACTCTCCTACTTCAGGACAGCCAAGGTTCAGCCCTGGGGGAGGTAAATGAGCCTGAAGGAGAACTCCCTGGCATCTTTTCTTAGCAGCAGGGTCAGGCTGGCAGCCCCAGCCTGTTGCCTCTGCTTCACCAGCATACATGCTTCCAGCTCTTGGCATGGCCCAAAGTCTCATTCCATTGCGTGTGATCAGATTCTGCTGACACGTAGTGTTACCTAAGGGATGGAGGAGAGAGCAGCAAAGCAAGGGAAGATGATCCCTAAAACCCGGGTGAGCTGCACTGCACCTCTAAGAGGAGCTTACTTGTTATTTTCCATCTCCCCTGGCTCCTTCCCCTGAGCTGGTGCAAGCCCAGGCCTGTTGAAAGGGATTTTGTCAGAATGTAACACTAGCTTACTAACACCTGTTTGCATTTTCATAGAGACTAGCATAGGAAGGAAATGTTATTCTAAATCAGCACACACATGTTCCTATCTCAGGTTGCATCCTTCCTGGGGGTAGGGAAGCACTCAGATGCTTTTCATCTAAATTATTTTGCACAGTGTGGGCTACCCTGCCTTTTCCATCCATTACAGCCATCATTCCTTTTGGGATAATAATGAAAAAGCTGTCCTCAGGACCCCTTAATTAATATTACCATGTCTTAAGATGGAAGATATTATTAGTAGTATTAAAGCTTACACAGCAAGGGACAGTAGCATGCAGACAGCAGGTAAAGGGGCTGTTTGGCTTCCCTTACAGTAAGAGAACACTCAATCCTTCTGTATAAGAGAATCCTGCTATTCATGCACAGAGCAAGCAGTGACATCGCTTGAAACAAGCTATAAGTATCATCAGTCACATGTACCCGGGTTTCCTTCTGCCCCAGCACACATTGTCAGTGAGAGAGGCAATAATTTCTCCAAAGCAAAAGCACTCCTGTTTGTGCTCAGGCCAGAGGTGAAGTACTTTGCGTGGAATGGGCACTGAAACAGGCTCCCCAGGGAAAAGGTCACAGCACCAGTCTGACAGAGTTCAAGTGTTTGGACAATGCTCTCGGGCACATGGTGTGATTCTTGGGGATGGTCCTGTGCAAAGCCAGGAATTGAGCCCAATGATCCTTGTGGGTCTCTTCCAACTCAGAATATTCTGTGATACAATAAACTTACGAATTTTCATGCTGTTGTAGTCATTGGCAGAGACAGAGAAAACAGAAGGACATCAGTTACATGCTTATCTTGGCCACCTGTCTAGTCCCTACTAGAAATGCACTGCTGGACTGGGACATGCAGGAGAAGCACCCTCTGCAGATCTTTGGGGTCAGAGAGAGCAGAGTGGGAGACAGAGGCACAGCTGGCTGGAGATGATGAGCCTGAGGATATGGACTGCTGTTGAAGCAGGGCTACAACACCTGAATTTGCAGATGCAAATACAACACACTCCAAGTTGTTGGAAACCTTTTTGATGTGCACCCAAGTGCATTCTCTTGGCTGCACCATATGTGATGTGCCTTCAAGACTGGCTCTGAAGAGCAAACGTTTTATTTTGATTTGTTATCAGCCTGCTCCCCCACGGCTAGCGGGACACAGAGAGAGGGCACATAATGCAGCTTTTGGTTTTTGCTTTGCTCCTGCTTTGCTCTTGCTTTTTGCTTCTGCTTGTTAGTTAGTTTAGCTAACCAGTCCAAATCTTTCCCTGGACTGTTTTTCCTTGCCCTTTTCTTGGAATCACTCACACCTGCTCCGGACTGGGACCTGGGAAACACCAAGAGTTTACATCTGGTGGCTGCGGCAGCTATCCCCAGCACCAGAGGGAGCAGCAACAGAGCGACCACTCCCAGGAAAGACTTTCTGAATTTGTCATCCTTTTCAGATCGGTGAAAGAGTTGTCATCCGGTATTGTTCATTTTGTGTGCTGGGGGTGTTTTGCCTGTTAAATAAACAGGTTCTTTCCACTTCTCTCCGAGGAATACTTCCCAAACCAGTTGAGGGGAGGGGCTGTGTGGGTTTGCTTTCTGGAGGGGCCCCCTTTGGAGGTTTTCTCCCACATTTGCCCTAAACCAGGACAGGACATGACACACTGCTTTTATCTCCAGCTACCCAGTCTCTGGACCTTGCAAGTTTCACTGCGGTGATTCCAGTGAAGGAAGTCTTAGGTGAGCTTATCCACATTACAGGTGGTCCAGACCCACAAAATGCAAAACAACCCTTTCCAAAACAACCAGGGCCTGAGGCTTGAGGGTGAGAAATTTGCTTCATGTGGAAATACTGTAAAATACAGAAAAAAAGAAATAATTACTATAATAAGCTACCAGAAATGGTTGTAAGGTTTTATAGGTAGATGAGAATATTTGCCAGTCTTTGTCACTGCCAGGGGATGACATAGCTGGTATTTGCTCAGTATGCATTCATGATTTCTTGTCCTTTCACAGTCCTTGCTCAGATGGGCCAAACGGTCCTGTCAGGGACTTCTGCAAACATGTGTCTTCCAGGAATTCACATTCATAATGTATTCCTTTCAGTGGCTTCAAAAATAGCATTCTGATATTTTAGTTGAGTAAAAATGAGGAAGAATCCATAGAAATTAGCAACAAATAGGTAATACTGACCAATGTTGATAATAATACTAATACATAATAGTGCATTCCCAGGTAAAGCAAAAAGGATTGTGAGTAAGGCAAATGCAGCTCAGGGCACACAGCAAACACTGTCTGGCTGTGCTACAGAGACTGTTAAACAGTAGTTCCTGAATTTTTAAGATACAATTCTCAGTTTCACTGCAAAGATCTGGCTAAGCTCAAATGCAAAACTTGGTTTGATGCTCCTTTGGAAGACCGAATAGCAATAGTCCACCCTGGCATTTACATGGTGCTTCTCTCTTTGCTGTTTTACAGACATTATTGAATCAATTCTTGTGTCTCTCCAGGGAATAAAAATACTCCTTTCAGGAATGAGGAAACTGAGGAAGAGGAGCGAAACACCTTTGCATGGCTCACAGAGATTTGGTCACAGCAGAAGTTGTTTGATTCAGGAGGCTACTCCACCCCCATCCGCCACCCACACCATAAGCCCACCCCTTTTGGTGTTACTGCAATACAAATGCTTCCTTCTCCTATGTGCTTGCCAAGACCTGGGGCAGAAGCATCATATTCTCAAGTGTGCCAGTGGATGTGGTTGTTCCACAAGGTAATTTATAATATGTACAAAAGCTTCTTCTAAGAGTGTTGGTAAGATATATGGGGTTAGTAAAGGCCTAATAAAGACTAAGCCACAATAATAAAATGCAAAGGTTGTCATTTAGAATGGAAAATCCTGTGATTTAAAGACAGTGGCCAAATATTGGATCATTTAAAATATTGTTAATAAATCAAAACAAGCAAGGCACAGAACATCTGGTGTAAAAGTTAAAGCTCTTATCAAAGTCCACCAGAGAGGGACTCCAGGATATCTGTGCTATATAAACCCCAATTCCTGTGTGAGAATCCCCTCCACTGTACTGGTGGCATCACATACAGTCTGTCTGTGCTGACTTGGCACAGGGGTGACATTTGTGGAGAAGGTCCTGTCACCTGTTGCTGTCACCCTACTTTCAGGTCCATTTGATCAGGTGTCTGTAGTCAGGTGCAAAGAGGGTCTGCAAACAGTATGTGTACAACTTCACAAGCACGTCACAAGTGTTTCCTGCCTAGCACACACAAAATATGGCTATGATTTGGTGAGCTACAGACCACTTCTTCTGAGGAATCCAAGGAGCCTTTGTCACCCATTGGGTACACCCATTGGGTGTACAACTTCTAGAGCAAACCCTCGATGTTAAAAGCCAATGTCTTTTCTACCCACTCCTTCAATACCAAGGACACTCAATAACCTAGCAACCAGCTCCCACTTTCTTTCCAATAGGAGCTTATTCACAGAAGCACAGAATGACTAGGTTGGAAGAGACCTTCAAGATCATCGAATGCAATCTATTCCCTAACACCTCAACTAAACCATGGCACCAAGTGCTACATCCAATCTTTTTTTAAACACGTCCAGGGATGGTGACTCTACCACCTCCCCAGGCAGACAATTCCAGCACTTTATCACTCTTTCTGTAAAAGACATTTTCCTAATATTCAACCTGTATTTCCCTTGGTGCAGCTTGAGACTGTGTCCTCTCGTTCTGTCAGTTACTGCTGGAGAAAAAGACCGACCCCCACATGACTACAACCTCTTTTTTAGGGAGTTGGAGAGAGTGATAAGTGAGTCTTCTTTTCTCCAGGCTAAACACCCCCAGCTCCCTCAGTCAGCCACGCTGGCTGGGTCTGATACCCTGGCCACCCTGTAAGTGCTGTGTGACCACACTCCATATAAACTGTTCCATGACTTTACCAGGTACTGAGGTCAGGCTAACTGGCCTATAATTACCAGCATAACATAACATCTTCTGGTCAGCACGAAAAGATCTTTGTACAGAAACACTGAGATTTCCATTTCCATCTAGGTGCTTCCTCTACCCTTTGGAGAGCTGGTGACTATGAAAATGATCTCCAGCTGGGGTTTGTAAGGTATCCATTCCCCAGGATCCTTCTTCCCACCCTTTTTGTGAATGGGTGTCACACTGGCCAGCTTCCAGTCCTCTGGAACCTCACCAGTGAGCCAGGATTGTTGGTAAATGAGGCAGAGTGGCTTTTCAAGCCCATCTGCAAGCTCCCTCATCACCCCTGGGATGGGTGATGGTCCCATATGGTCCCATGAATTTATAAACATCCAAGTGGCTCAGCAGTTCTCTGACTGCCTCCTCCTGGATAATAGGGGAACCATTCTTCTCCCTGACACCATCTGCCAACCCAGGAGGACAGCTCTCCTGAGGACAAGCCATCTTCCCTCTAAAGACTGGGGCAAAGAAGGCGTTAAGCACTTCTACCTTCTCCTCACCTGCAGTTACTAAGTCCTCATGTCAGTATCTCTCCTCTTATGTACTTGGGATTCCTTGATCCTTACCTACAATTTTACCCTTGTTAACCTTATTTTCTGTGGACATTTACACAGCTTTTTATCAGGCCAGCAGCTTCACCAGCACCCTTAGATGAGGTTATGCAGTCAGTGGGAAGCAAAGTTGAGCCTTGAGTCCCCTGAGCATCAGCGGCCAAGCCCTGCAGGTGGGGGAAGGTAACACAGAGGAAGGTGGAGTGCCCTCTGCAGCACTATCACACTTACCCATCTATTTTATGCCTTGCTGGAAGATGTTTAGTCTCACACTTTAGACACTCAAACATTTTAGTTTAGACTATGCACGTATTGACTCCACAGAATCACAAATGAGGCCTGAGGTTATTAGAAGGGTAAAGACCAGAAAACTTAATAGAAACCTAAAGCACCTGAGCAAATGAACAATGTATTCCTCTACAGGCCATAGTCATCTGCAGACTCAGTGGAAGAAGGAATAAAAAGGGGATTTGTGTCTTAAGAACACAGGGCATTCCTCAGCACACGTACCCATGCTTACCAATGCCTTCCCCGTGTAGCAGTGCTGAATGCAATGTGGCTGTGCATGTGAGCAGTTCATGTGGCTTATGTGACAGCAACCTTTGGTGTTTTCACTCACCACAGTCTGTTTCCTGAGGCATTGACATTTAATCCACAATCTTGAATCATAACATCTTCTGATCAGCATGAAAAGCTCTTTATACAGAAACATTGTCATTTCCATTTCCATCTAGGTGCTTCCTCTACCCTTTGGAGAGCTGGGATATGCTGGTGACTATGAAAATGGTCTCCAGCTGGGGTTTGTAAGGTATCCATTCCCCAGGGAATGGAGTGCCTTGTGTCTGATCTTTCAGCCTTAAAACTGTTTAAGCTTTGCAAATAAAGGAACACTTAAAAGCCATAGTTTGAAAATAACAGGAGAAATTTACCAGAAGATCAAATAGCAAACACATTGTTAAGATGACATTTAATGAAGAAAATTTTCCTTGGTTTCTGCAGTGCTGCCACTTGCCTGTGATTTTCACTAATCAGCACCTGTAATGTCCTTTAAGGCTGTCATGTCCTGGAGAGTTTAAGATCTGTGTCTTTTCTGCTTTTATAGCTAATGATGACTACAGGAGCCACCTCTGACAATTTTTTAATCAGTCTTTTTTCCCCCAGTGTATACAGAAACACCTTCTTCTCATCCCTCCCTATCTTGTGGTTTAACAAACCCTTACCTCTAATGACCAGCTCTAGGGGTGTTATATGCTAAGAAGGAGCTTGGGTTATATTTTATATTCTATCCATTGAGGTATTTTAATTAATGTTTCCATGGAATTTCCAAACTAGAGCACTGATAGCTACAAGCTTAAACAGTATTTTCAATTTACCAAATCTTTTAAGGCATTATGTTAAAGCTTTACAAGTCATATATTCAAGAAGTTATTAACCAGAATTTAACCAAAATTAAACATAGCCTGAAAATCAGTTCATTAGCAGCACCACAGAAATAGTAATCACAATTCCTCAGCATCACAGAAAGTGTTACCATGATCTCTTGGTCTAAATATATGATAGAACTAGAAAATTAATTAGCTTGTTTGGTTAGTGCTTCTTTACCCCCACTGCATCTTCATATCCTCAAAGGAGCATAGTCACACTAATACTGCCCTACTATTAAATAATGTAAATTATGTACTATTAGTTTTCATCATTTTCAGCTAAAATGCAGCTGCCTGCATGACCTGACATGTTTCCCCAAAGCAGTATTTCAACAGCCATTACAGAAACTGGTGCATCCCCTGGAGTTCCAATTTAATGCCTTCAAACCACAGGCTTAGCTCTTCAAGTTTTATGGTTTAAAATTTATTCTAAAATTTATTTTATAGTTGGAAATTTATTTTATAGTTGAAAATTTATTTTATTTTAAACTCTCCAGAATACCCTTCAGCCAGTTAATAAATGGCAGAATAGGCTAGTTGTCTTCCAGCCAAACTGAACCAGAGAGGTTATAGAGCAGCACAACCACACCGCACAGAACGAGCAACCAAACACTCTGAGAGACACGGTACAAGAATCCTTCAGTCATTTTGCATACATGAGAAGTTCTCACTAGGCTCATTAAAATTTTTTGCCTACATTATGTTGATTGTGTACAAAGTTTATGTGTTTGTGTGAGAGAGATAGCAAACCAAACTGAGCTAAACAATCAGGAAGGGGTTTAACTATTGCAGCATGGCAAGCAACTGCAGCCCTTCAACAGACAGGGAGTACAGCTGGTGAGTGCTGAGTATTAATACCTACGCTCCAATTCTCGTGTGACACTCCTTTGTCTCCCAGAATCATAAAGTTTGCCAAAGTAATCATAATTGTTTCCACTCCTGGCAGAGTACCTGCAGAGAAGGATGACACTTTGCCTTTGGCAAAGGGGAGTAACACCCTGGCACATATGCCTGCTCTCTCAACAAGCCGTTGTGGCATCAACCTGAAAGTGTCCAAACAAAAGATTTTTTGTTTTCCTGTCTAACCTGCTTTCTTCCCAAAGAACAAGCCTAATTTCAGAAATAGGCATTTCACAAAAGCTCTTCTGAGGTGCTTTCATACCAATGTAAGGCTCTGTCACCTACAGTGGCTGGAACCTGTATCAAAATGTGCATGTGGGCATGAGCTTGAGGAGCTGTTCAAGCAAAAACGCTTGCAGGTCTGCAGGTACAAGATCCAGATCCAGCTAGCAAAAGATTGGAGGGCAACAGCAAAATGAAGGATGTAGCATATTTTTGCAACCTCTGGAAGGTGAAGATGAAATCTTAATGCTGGATTCAAAGACTGAAAAGTGAGTGAGAAAATAAGGCGGGGAAGTACTATGGCAAGGAGATGGCTTTCATGGAGATGATTTGAACAAACTGTAGGGACTAAACATTTATAATATGTTGATTTATATCCCCTTAGAACTGCAACTTAGACAAATTATGAAAGAGACAATGCATAAGTGCTTCAGTGTATGAGTGCCTCTTCTGCTAAGCTTTTGGACTTTAAAATAGCTAAGTCTGAATGTTTGAAAAATTCCAAATTACAGTACAATAGAATTCCATTTTTTTACTAAAAATGAGGACTTTGTCACCTCCTGCCTCTTCATCTCTCTTTTCTCTGTTATGACAGCCCAGCTCTTCCATAGGTCCTTAACTCATATGGAGAGCTGCCTCTGACAGATGATCAGGCTGAAGATCTGGCAGAGGTCCAGAAGCACAGGAGCTCATAACAGTTGCAGATGACACAAACTGACAAGGTGGCAAATAACCATGAGGACTCTTTGGTATAGTGGCACACTATAAAATCATAATACATACAAATAATATAAATTACGCTTGTGTATACACACAGAAATACATATGCATATTTGCTTAAGCAGCCTGGATTGTTTGGAGAATTTGAACTATTTATGCAAAATAGGCTTCTATGTGACTGTTTAGTACATGACCATGATCATAAAAGGAAGTCCTGAAAGTCATGCCTACAAATGCATGGGCTGCAGTGTGGGTGGCAGTGCGGTAAGTAGGAGTCTCAGCTCAACAGGAATTATTCTGTTGATGTAGAGACAAATCAGATTATTATAGCTCTTGAACAGATAAAAAAGAAAAGCAGTAAACAGCTGAAAGTATGAATTTCCCTCTCACCATAACGTCAGTGAGCTGGATACTGGGCATCTGGACAGTTTTGAAGGTCACACATTCAACATTCAGACATGCACACACACAAACACAGACATGGAAAGGGTACAGAAAAGGCCATACTTTATGATGATCTGATGGGGTGGAAGAAGTATCTTACAGCAAGGATTTAGGGATCTTCTCTGAAGTCTTTAATGTTTTTAAGTTATTGAGAAACAGAAAATTTGAGAAAAAGCTTAATTGTAGTCTACTAATACCTCCACGGAAATAAAACACTGGGCTTTCAAAAGCCTTTTAGTTCAGCAGAGAAAGATACAGAAGGAACCAGTGTCTAGTTAAAGGATAAAGCCAGAAATTTAAAAATTATAACGATGACTTACTTTTTACTGATTTTTAGCTGCTGGAGAAAACTATCAAAGCAATCAAAGCCCTTTGCATTTGCTAAAATTATTTCAGGTTTTTCAATCCATCAAGTGTTTTTCCCCCTTTTGTCCTTCCAGTTCTCTTTCCACATGTCCTGGAGAGAACAGAGCAAGCAACTGGGTGAGTGCTTGGCTGGTGGGATCAACCCACCTGACACTGCCACAGAAGCTGATAGAATATAATTGTAGGGGCTGTTTTGGCACAAGTATGTTGGCCATCTGAGTCCTTGGAAAGACACTCGTAGAATCATTTAGATTGGAAGAGACTTCTCAGACCAAGTTCAATTGTTAACCTAGCATGGCCAAGTCCACCTCTCAGCCATGTCCCTAAGTGCCATATCTCCACATCTTTTTAATACCTCCATGGATGGTGACTTAAGTCTGGGCAGCCTGTTCCAATGCTTGGCAAAAATCATGTCATAAGGAGGCGCTAAAACCATCACTGCAACTTGACCCAAGTCTGGACTCCTGCTCCAGGCCAGAGCCACCTCGCAGCAGATAAGCAGACTGGGAAATTCCTGCCATCTTCCATCTCTAAACAAGGTATCCATTTCCTTTAAAGGTAAACTACAGACCTTGCAAACATCAACTGCATTCTTCAGCCCACTTGGAACAACCAGTTAATAGAGGTGGTTAATCCTGATTCTGTTAGAAATGTGGATAGAACTGTCAGGAAGTTTGGACAAATTTTCTTCAAGCTATGTAGTGAATAGATGCACTTTTTTTAAAAAAAATATGTTAATAAAGCCTAAGTAATTCAACCTCCTGAAGGACAGTTCTCAGCCACTTGGGGGCTGATGGGGTCATGCTCATTTCTCTCCAGCCAAGTCCAACCTTGGGCACTCACTGGTAGCAGACAAGAGGAGAGATACTCTTTCCATTGATGCCCAGTGACAAGAGAAGGGACAATGAATACCAACTGGAGGTTCCCTCCAAACATCAGGAAACATATTTTTAATATGAGCTTCACTCAGCACTGGCACAGGGCTCTCCAGACATCTTGTGGAGTCTTCCTCCTTGGAGATGTTCGAAAGCCACTTGTACAGGGTACTGGGCAGCTGGTTATAGGTGGCTCTGCTTGAGCAGAGGGTTTGAACAGCAGAGGTTTACCAACAGCAGCCATACGGTTACTCTGTAATTTTCAAGTGCAACCAGTGCCCAGAGGGGCTTATGAATGTCACAGTTAGGTCTACACCTGCTAATTCTCCACCTCCTATCTGGGATGCCCTTAGTGATGCAGCCAAAACTATGGCTGGGATGTAGTGAAACTATGTGGTCAATTTTTCTGGGCTTGGCTTTATTGGCAACTTAACAGCCAAAACAGGATTGATCATCCTGCTGTTCCTTATATTCAGGGACTTCACTTCCATTTAACCCTACTGCAGGTCTCCCATATGCAGGACAAACTCCATGAAACCTGCAGAGTGATAGCCTACCAGTGCTTGCTAGCAATTCCATTTGACAGCATGTAAGCACAAGATGTTGAAAACTGAGTAACACTAGGGAGTAATGCTGCTTCTCAGCATGGGCTCCCAGGCACTGTCCTCTCAAACGGGCAGTTGTGAAAACGGTGGGGCTTTGGGATGAACTTCTTAGAGATGCTTATTAAACAGAATAAATTAAAGCAGGTATTGTTCTTAGGTCAACTTTTATTATGTTTACATAATGTTAACTCAGATGTGCTTGCTAATCACTTTCAATAGCATTAACTTTTTTAACATAGTACTTGTGTTGATATACAAAATAAAATAATTTATTGAAATAAAAGGTCAGCTGAAAAATCATTGTCTCTTCCAAGCCTTCTGTGTTTGAGTTGCAGGGTTATTCTCTTTACTGTAGGGATAAAAAGGATTATATTTCACTGAAAGCTCCAGAATATTATCTGTCTTGTTCTTTTGTACCCCAGGAGAGGTTATTTCAGGTTTTGTAGATCCCTAAGGTAGAAGAAGAGAATCATATTTTCAAGCCCAAATGCTCTGCATATGCAAGCATGTTCTATAGGAAACAGAACAAAGGCAGGCCAGACTGATACTACCTCACATGTTTGGGTGCCATCTTGCTGGTTTTCTTCTGAAGCAAATCCCCAAACCCATAAGTACAGAAAAAAAATCAGAAAGGCACATTTGTGATTTCCTTTGAGTTTTCATTTTTGAAGCATATTCTGGCTTACACTGTCACTTCTGATCTGTCTCAGATCTCCATGAGCTTTCTGCTCCTGAAATGGGGCTAAATCACTCCAGAAACCACGTGTAGGTTGAATATTTGCTGAATGCTGGCATGTCCAAATCTTCAAGAGCACCTGATTCTTACCTGATGTCGGATTCCTCATACATGGGGTGGTCGTTGAGGGTGCAGAGACAGAGAAGACATGCCAGCACTGTGCATGCCACAGGATGAAGAAGTCATTGGAGCAGTGCCATGGCAATTTTGTGTCTTCAAATTTTGTGAGTTACAGCTCACATTCCCCAAAAGTTTTGTCAGCATTTTACAGTAAATGTAAAGGACATACAATGTGATTTTATCATTGTCTCATGCACAGATCTATATTACACAGGCTGAGAATACGGGTGTTTTCCAAACTGATCTTGGCGTCTTGTACCAGATGAAGCCTGGTACAGCCAAAGCCTGTCATCACCAAAACTTAGAAGTGACAGGGTAATTCAGGCTCTAGGGAAGGGACTCTAGGAGGTCAACAGGTTCAACCTCCTTCTCAAAGAAGGGCTACATTCCTTGAAAGCACAACGGACACAAAAGCCAGATTTTAAATTACATTCTTCAAATGAAATTGGAGGCAGTAGTTAAACCTATCAGCCCTGCATTAGAAACATATTAAGGTGACAGAGCTTGCTAGCTCACAGGCGAGAGCAGCCCACAGATTCCCTTGGCATCAGCTGCAGCTGTCAAGAACCAACCAAGAAATAGTAGAGATCTAGTCTTGGCCCCAGACCCCATGCCCTGCATGGGGGTGAAGTCATTTGTGACCTGGCTGTCTGCCCCTTTTTCCCTTGGTCTGAAGAACAGACACGTGATATGCTCCTTCACAAGGTAGTTTCAGTTCCAAAGCTGATGTATACGAGTTTAAAGCTTAATATAAAACTGGTTTGGGGATTACTCAGAAAAACGGCATGGGTGGGGGATCAAAGTAAAATTTTGGATTGCTTCGTTTGGAAGCAGCTCCTTTCTCCAATAAAAGTTAAATGGTTTTTAGTTTAGAAACCTTACACATCTTATGTGATTCTTGAGCACCCATTAAGGATACAGTAAATAGGGAGAGCAGTCAGATCTGGAATAATGTAATACGTGAATTTTAAAGTATTTCTGCAATACTGTTTCTATCACCAGGAACTTTGATTATTATTACTGAACTCCTTCTTAGAAAGCTGAAAAGTTCCTTGCCATTGATGGAGAGAAAATATCTCCATATAAAATATATATATATATATCAGTATTTAAGTATTTAATTTGAGGTAGTTATTCAGAATTTTTGGGCCTGTTTCTTTTTCTTATTTACAAGTACAAATCTATTTACCAATGAACAAATCTTTGAATCTCTGACACAATCTCTACATTTCAGTAGAGAAATCTCATTAAAAAAAGCATTTTCCAAGAAATGCCTAGACCATCCTGCTTTCCAATAGTCTAGTAACAAGAATTACAGAGGCATGTGGAAAACTGAAAAGAAGGGAAGTAAAAAACTGCAGTAGATATAAAAGCTCATATCACACCTCAAAAGGATCATATTCAAATTAATGTGTATGGGAGGAATAACAGTAATCATTGTTTCTGTAAGCAGCTTCTAAATATAATGATAAAAGATACTGTAAGAACAATCTGCTCAGAGGAAAATTGGGTGTTTGTATTTTTCCTTACTCCCCATTTTTTTAAATTTTAAACTTCTGTTTTCTTGCTGTTTTCTGTGAAAACAAGACTTTGGTGTTGCTTCTGACCTCCTACTGTTTGAAGTTTTTATTTTACGTCGTTCTTGGTGACGCTTGTAACACGCCTTGGTGGTCATCAGCACATGTAAGGGAGTCCATAAATGTTAAAGAGTGAAAATTTAGCTGTCCAGTGCTTGGCAGGACATGGCAAGGATGTCCAGTCTATTTTAAGCAGTCAGGAAGAGGCACTGCACCATCACACAGTTGTTTTCCTTCCCTCCCCAAAATCCCAGTGTTTTCCCAGCCTAACCTCGACAGGAGGAAGTCCAGGAAAATTTCTAAAGGCAAGTCTCCAGCATGATGAGGCAAGTTTAGTTTCTTTGTAAAAAGAGGGTGGAGACAAGGGAAAGGGAACTGAAGCTGTTTTGAAGTAATGGCAACCTCAGCTGCTGCAATGGGGTGCAGAGATATGTGATATACTGTGATTATTGGAGTTTAGAGGCTTCCTTTTCAGACTAAAACATTTTTCACTCCTTTTCGAAACAGTATTACATTACAGGTGTTATAACTTTCCTTCAGAATCAGACTTACCACGGAACTGTAAATCTAAATCATGGCTGCCCTCAGGAAACCTTCCAGCCTGTAAACACAATGAAATGAGTGAGATGAAAGTATCTGTGTGAGAAAATTAATTTTAGGCATTCCACTGAAGTCTATTTAGTTTTTACAGTCTGGCCTGGCATCTACAAGTAACAGCTGGGGAGGACATATTAATTCCCAGCAACTAATACTGGGAAGATTACCTTAAGCTTGAAATCTTTACATAGGGGTCCAAGAGGGAAGAGAAAACTTATTCCCTTGAATTTCTCTTATTTTTTTCCATGCTGGAAAGTCATGGTATTCTGCCATAAGTATCAAACTTTCCTACTTCTGAAGCATTATTGTTCAAACTGATGAAGTTTCCAATTAGGAATTTATGTAAAAAAGTATTTTTAAAGTGCAGGCTGACCACAAGAGTAACTTCTCAGGACATTACATGTTTTTCAGCATATTTTGGTTTTTTGGCACATTTGTGTGCTCTTAGAAAGTTTCCCCATTCTTAAGAGGCATCTCTTCTCAGAGGATTTTGCTCACAGCTCCAGCCTAGCAGGGGCAGGTGAACATAATCCAAAAATATGGGAACAATTCAAAATGTTTTTTTTCATGTTCCTCCCTCTGAACGTGAGCGAAGATTCCATTTAAGATACAAAACTCTCTCAAGACACAAAATGCTGTCATACATCAACCTACTTATACCCATGTCCACTCCATCATTTTTCATTTCACACACTGTTGCTTGTCATCTGGGCACAATGAATGAAGCCAAAACACTGCAAGAACATTTCCTGTCCAGACTGTAAGAGAGTATGAGTCTCATGTTAGCTCATTCTCATAACTTACAAAGCACTTGATTTTGTGCCCAGATTTTGGAGAGCAGAAGAGCATCCAAGGAACACCCATTGCTAGCTATGCCATTTGTCACCTGGATTCTTCTAACATCCTTCAGCCTATATTTATATCTCTGATATTAACTTTTTTTCTTCCTACTTCTTATTTTTCATAAGATCTTCCTGGATACTTTCCAGGGATTATTTGTTTTCAGCTGTCTTATAAAGATCCCAGTGAAGAAGCCCATGGGGTTTAGCAAATAAAGACATACTGGGCAACTGCAAAAGCAGGAGACAGCATTGATTATGATTCCTTATCTCCAGCTACCAGAACCTTCCATTCACTGCCAACCTGTCTTTAACATTCCCAATGATATCCAGATACATCTGCCATCAATAAGGGACTTTCACTGTCCACCAGAAAGGAGACCAGCAATATGTCCATCAGCTCATTCTCTCTTGCACAACTGAAAGGAGCAAGCTGCTTCTTCATTGAGCCCCATCAGTCTCATTTAGCCACAAAGGTGAGCAAGCAGCATTAAGATCTGCTCTAGCCATGCATGTGATGAAGAAACTCAGAATGGTCATTACTTGCCCTAGCAAACAGACTTCCAAACATGGGGACAGGCCTTAATTTCTGGTTGGGTGTTGTTTTGTGCTGGTAAACTACATAGATGAGACAGCAACTTCTAGGAAAATGCCTGGATGGAATACTGTGTTTGGGCTAGGTGTAGAGATGAGCTGGTCCTGTAGCGATGGTTCAGCTTCACCACACATCGAAGGCAGACACAGAGCTGTGTCTGCACTGTTTATCTGTCCCCAGCTTCAGGCAGCAGCTCACCTCCTCTTCAATTCAATCACGGAAAGAGAAAGGCTGCATTCATGTCACTACTTCTCTCCTAAAATGGGCAGTCAATGGGCCCTTTGTGAAGAAGATCTTCCAGAACCATCGCCTTGATTACTGCAACTCAGCAGGCCAGCCTGTGCACCCTGGGGAGGATCCTGTGTAGAACTCTTATGACAAGGAAAAGAGATTTGCCATGGAAAAGAGAGTGTGAAACACATTCACATTGCACTGTCTACTGATACAGACTGGGAATGGTGGGAAGGGAGAAACATACATAAGAATTAGAAGGAAAGAGAAGGAACTAGAAGGTTCAGAACTTGCATACATGATTCAGGCTGTACCAGCTGCTTTGGCAGGTTGAGCAAATGGATGTAGATCCCAAAATCCTGAGCCTATGATGGGCAACTTCCAAGCCTTCCCACTTTGGAGTTGTTCTGACACTGGTGTCAGAATCCCTTTCTGAACATCTGGGAATTCACTGAGTTTTTATACCCAGCTGCCTCTTGAATAATGAATAACAACAGCAAATATAAACAATGTCCATAGCGTCTTTCAGCATCCATTTCCTTTGGACAATAGTTTCAGTTTTTCTGAAGAGAGATGGTGGGACTCAGATACCATTTGTCCCCCTTCTTTCCTGTAAAAAATCTACCTCCCACTCTCTTTCTTAGTATCCATGTTCTTAGGTGTGGAAATATCTGTTCTGTGCAGGAAAACTGAACTTGGGGTGTCCAATATTCATTGATGTTTTGACCTTGGAGCAACAAAAAATTTCAACTGAAGAATCCTAACTACATAAATAATTATGCATTCCACTAAAAGTCATAAGTCTCCAAAGTTTGTGAGACAATTACATTAAAAAAAATTGTATGTGTATGCATAAAGGCATACAAGCATGTGTCATTGAAATATTTAGTGTATTCAAAAACTGATGATGTTTTAAGTGTGTATATAAAAACATGCATAGGCACATTACATGCAGTAGTAATAATATTTTATATATATAACATGCTAAAGAAATAAAGGAGCAGCAAAGTGTTTAACTTAGAAGTTACAGAGCAGCAAGACCAACTCTCTCCAGCCATCCTATATGTGACCTCGTGAGAGAAGTGTATCTGATTACTTCAGAAAAAAAGGTGATCATATTATAAATGGTTATGAGTAAACCATTAAAACATTCTGGAAAATGTATTTCAACAAATTACTGCCTGGAATTTAATGTACTTTCATGAAAGTGTCTCTACTTCAGGAATATTTCTGTTGATAATGGATTTAAAATAGCTTTTTAACACTTTAAATAATTTTTTTAAACACTTCTCCATCTACATAGCTGTATTACAGGTGAAAACTTCGAAAGTCTGAATTACATTTTGTAAGTTTCTAACTATTTTTTGTCACCTGAAATACACTGAAAATCACTTTTGTGGTTTAGACCCAAATCCTCAGCTTCATTTCAGCACATACCCCCTATATGGCACCAAGAGGACCTGTGTGAATGACTTCACAGGCTGAGCTTGTTTCCATCTCAGCAGCACAGTTCAGACATCATATACTGTATTTTCCACATCAAATAGTCTCCTGGATGTAGTAATGGACACCAAGGACTCAGATTATACAGAGGCAGGGACAAGCTAACTCAATCTCCCACTTGTTTTGAAATATCTTTGCTTCATATCATTTTCTGTCTTCATAACAGCCTATAAGACAAGTCTGCTAATTAATCTGCAGAAAAAATTAATAAAACTACTAACATGTTCAATTGGTATCAATAGCAAATGTCAACTTTTATAGACAAAGAAGAGGGAGAAGTTGCCCACAGTTTAAGTAAAACAGTCACTTCTAGCACATGGATTCTTAACAGTTTGAAAAATTAAGCCAGAATGATGAAGTCACTGCTGCAAAGCCCAAGTTCAACATTTATACGTGTTCCTTGGGACAAATACCTCACTTGTAAAAAAAGAACGTTTCAAATCAGCTCACTGCACTGCTCTAGCAAATATTCTGTAAAACTCTGTTCTTTATCAATTTGTACTTGTGTGTCACTTGGGGCTCTCTCACAGACAAAAGGTTCCTCTTGCTGTTCTTTGTTGCATGTCTCTGATTTCCAGATAACTGAAACAAGAGAAGAGGAGTGTACTTAGGAGTGATACTTTCTAAGCTGATCTTGGCTTGCATCCCTAATGCAAGGCTTGCCATTCCGAGGTTTTTTTTTACGAGGAGAGGGAGAGGGAGAGGGAGAGGGAGTGAAATATTTTGGTACGGCAAAGCTGGACAGTGAAAGGGACATCCCATTTATTCAAACATGCTCAGTAGCAAGGGTACTGTTCCCTGGGACACTGAACACCACTTTCAGATCTTGATGAACTTCACTGAACTGTTTGTGAACTCTGATCACCTGTTCATGAGAGTTACTTTTGAGAAGGAGTAGCTCTGAATCTAGTATTTAATTTGTCTGGGTTTGATAGTAACACATCAATGAAGAGAGTTCAGAACAGTATGAGAGAAATACACTCTTCAGAATAACATTTAAACTCAGATCATCTTACTTTTCCTTGTAATGTGCTGGCTCAGAATAATGGAGAGAACTGAGCCCAAGCTTCTGTGCTATAATGAAGAGGGGCTGTTAGAAAATAAGTAATAATATCTATTCCTTGTGCCTCCTGTTTGGCAAGTATGCAGAGGAAAAGTCTACACCTTACATTACTTCAGATTTATTTATACGATTGTACATTGAAATTAAACATGTTGACCTGATTAAACCAGTATCTAATTAATTCTCAAACACTATTTCTTCAATTTTTGCCATTTCTCTATTGAGAATTTTTTTTCTTCTTTAGTAATGACTACTGCAGCTGAGTAAGATTCAGCCTAACATCATTTACTTGGCAATTAATACAAAAAATTTGTAATAAAAGTAACTGATCTCATCAACATTTTAGCACATCTTTGAAAGCAGCACTTTAAATATACTGAATTGCTCTCCAAAACAATATAATTTCCTTTTTAAAAGTAAGAAACTAGAGATCCCAGTTAAGAAATTATTCAAGGAAAGGAAAGGAAAGGAAAGGAAAGGAAAGGAAAGGAAAGGAAAGGAAAGGAAAGGAAAGGAAAGGAAAGGAAAGGAAAGGAAAGGAAAGGAAAGGAAAGGAAAGGAAAGGTTTATGCCAAATGCTTTACAAGTACTGAAGGAATAATATTCTTGTTATATTCAGAAGCACTTCACTTCTGTGTTCTGATGATATAGACAGTCAGGGTGACTGCAGGTAAGCTCCAGGGTAAAGAAGCCTACTGCCCTCTCCAGTACTTTGAAGAAAGTGTGTCCTTGAAAACTGCAGCTTATGCAATCACATTTAACTGTCTGCCAAGGGTATTCTGATGCAACTGATTTTAGGAGAATAAGGTTAATTTCTGAGCTCCATCAGGGTTCCACTCTGTGTCCTTGGCCAATTACCGCACAAGTCTTGAAGATTTCTTTCCCAGTCTATTTAGTGGGGAAAAAAGAGAACATATTTTTTTAAACCTGACTTCCAGTACTTTCTAAAAATTGACTCATTGCTTTTAGTTGCTTTGTAACCATGCCAAAGGTATCAACCAGGCTTGGACTCAAGTTCAAAAGTTGATGTGAGCTCTGTTCCTGCAGATGGTAGTCCATATTTATACAACAAACTGCGAAGTACACCAAGCAAAACTAATAAGCTTGCCATTGTTTGAAACCGCAAATCAAAATCATTAAATCACAGAGTTTTGATGGGGCATTCTAGCCTACTTCATGTGAACTTTGTGGAAGTATCAAAGAAATTTATTTATCCCTGTCAATTCTTCCAGTTTGCATGATACTGAAGACAAGGAAAGTGAACATAAAATGTATGGAGCTTCAGAAAATGCCAAATTCACATATGGAGCGCATGTTTGGACCTATTATTTTTCTCTTGAAATTAGTATGCTCTTTTCTGGCTGAGATGTCATAAATGTGTGCTTCATATAAACAAGGGGGAAATGGGGATTCAGAAAGCAGGGTGTTAGGGAACGTGAAAGCAAGTATTTTCTCATGCAAGTTTTCCTGAATAAACGAATCACCTTCCAATTACCAGAACTGATCGCACTCACAAGACTGCTCGAAAAACTTTCTGCTCAACACCTGCTATTCTGGTCCTTTCGTAGTCACTGCGAATTAGGAACGCCGATCCTGAGATCCTCCCAGGTACCACAGCAAGCTTTTGCAGGAACAGCTTAACTTGCAAACCCCCCCAGAGGTGTCTGAGGCACAGCTCCTCGCCGCCCGATGATGCGGGACGTGCAGCGGCTGCCGGCAGGGTGACGCGCTGCCGGAGGGCGGGACCCGCGCTCCCGGGCGCGCTCCCGGGCGCGCTCCCCGCCGCGCTCTCCCCGCCGCGCGCTCCC